>NW_027468598.1:26979555-27132055 GCF_046254945.1 Alosa pseudoharengus
TCTGGGGACTATTTAAGTTGCATTAAGCTTTAATGCACATCCCAGCTAAGAACTCAACATCCATAGAAGCAATGTGTCTAGTGATAATGATAATGTTCTGTATAGAATGTTCATAGGGTTTAGTGAGAACATGACATGATTATGGGATGGAGAGAAAGGAAGAGAGAAGGAGAAAGTAGGAAGGAAGGAGGAGAGAGAAAAGGAAGAGAGAGAAGATGAGAGAGAGAGAAAAGGATGAGAGAGAAAAGGAAGAGAGAGAAAGAGAGGGAGTATAAAAGTGTGATAAAAAGAGAAAGAGAGGGAGTATAAGAGAGTGTGATGAGAGAGAGAAAGAGAGGGAGTATAAGAGAGTGTGATGAGAGAGAGCAAGAGAGGGAGTATAAGAGAGTGTGATGAGAGAGAAAGAGAGGGAGTATAAGAGAGTGTGATGAAAGAGAGAGGAAGTATAAGAGAGTGTGATAAAAAGAGAGGGAGTATAAGAGAGTGTGATAAAAAGAGAGGGAGTATAAGAGAGTGTGATAAAAAGAGAGGGAGTATAAGAGAGTGTGATGAGAGAGAGAAAGAGAGGGAGTATAATAGTGTGATAAAAGAGAGAGAAAGAGAGGCAGTACAAGAGAGTGTGAGAGAGCATGAAGTGAGAGAGAAAGAGAGGGAACAGGGCAGAGTGAGGGGATGAACGAGAGGGAAAGAGCATAAGAGAGAAAGGGACTGAGAGTGACAGAGAGAGAAAGAGAGAGAGAGAGAGAGAGAGAGAGAGAAAGGGTGCACAGGACAGAGTTAGAGGAAAGAGAGTGAGAGTGAAAAGGAGAGAGACAGATAGAGAATGATAGAGAGAGGGACAGTGAAAAGGAGAGAAGGAGAGAGACGATGTAGAGAGATATAGAATAACAGAGAGAGGGCGAATGAAAGAGAGAGAGAGGGAGAGAGAGAGAGAGAATAGTTTTTTGTGTTCTTGGCTCTTTGGGTGAGATTCCTCTCATGCTGGTTAGTATTGTTTGAGTGCCAAACATACAACTGAGCCGGATTACTCTCAAACAAGCTGCCATTCTGTTTCTCTCTCTCTCTCTCTCTCCCTCTTTCTGTGTGTGTGTGTGTGTGTGTGTGTGTGTGTGTGTGTGTGTGTGTGTGTGTGTGAGAGAGAGAGAGAGAGAGAGAGAGAGAGAGAGAGACAGAGAGAGAAAGGTAGCGTATGTCTGTGTATATGTGAGACTGATTGTGTGTGAATGAGTTTATGCGTGTGTGTGTGTGTGTGTGTGTGTGTGTGTGTGTCAGTAACTCAGCACGAAGTGTGTAAGTACGACCCCAGACTCAGTGTGTGTCTGAGGAACAGGTGGGCACGGAACAAACCACTGTGAAAGAAACACACACACACACACACACACACACACACACACACACACACACACACACACACACACATAATGTAGGCTGTGTATCTTGGCATAACACAACAGCACCATCTACTGAAACAGAAAATCAATGTGTGTCTCTCCGCCCCACTCTCTCTCACTGATTAATTCTCAAGTCATCTGATTCATCATGTTTAAGTTGCAGCTGCATATTCCTAAACACCCCCCCCCCCACACACACACACACACACACACACACACACACACACGCACGCATGCACACTTTCCATTGTGTGTATAACAAAAAGAGCCTGGAAGAAACTGTCCCAGAGTGAAAGTAATGCTTGAAAGAGAGGGAGTTAGAGTGAGAGAGAGTGAGAGAGAGAGAGTGAAAGAGAGGGAGGGAGAGGGTGTGTGTGTGTGTGTGTGTGTGTGTGTGTGTGTGTGTGTTTTCACATGTTGTCATAGCTGTGTGAGTGGTCCAAAGCACCCTCTGTAATTTTAATGATATTTCTGATGGGGCAGACATATCTGTCTACAGCTAGACTCAGTCAAGTGGAAACCATTACCAAAACACACACACACACACACACACACACACACACACACACACACACACACACAGAGCAGGCACATACACACACTTGGCACATAACACACCCGCACAGAGCCTGCTCCATGTTCACCTCGTCTAAAAGCCCTATTTCTCCACACACACACACAGAAATTTAGAGTATGAGGGACCACTTCTACATTTTTACCTAGTCTAAAAGTGCTATTTCCACACACACACACACACACTCTCTCTCTCTCTCTGTTTCTCATGCGGCCTTTTTTCACTCACATCTCTGAGTCTACCCCATTGTCCACTAATAAACCTTCAGCTCTCACACGCGCACATAATCACAAATGCTCTGTTTAGCTCTCTATTCTCTCTCTCTCTCTCACACACACACACACACACACACACACACACACACACACACACACACACACACACACACACACACACACACACACACACACACACACACACACACACACACACATACACACACTTGGCACATAACACACCCGCCCAGAGAAAGTAGAGGGTAAGGGACTACTTCTCCATGTTCACCTCATCTAAAAGCCCTATTTCCACACACACATACAAAGTAAGAGTATGAGGGACCACTTCTACATTTTCACCTAGTCTAAAAGTGCTATTACCACACACACACACACACACACACACGCACACACACACACACACACTCTTTCAGTTTCTTATATACTGTCTTTTTTCTTTACCATCTCTAAATCTACCCTATCATCCACTAATAAACCTTCACCTCACACACACACACATAATCACAAATGCTCTGTTTGGCTCTCTATTTTCTCTCTCTCTCTCTCACTCTCTCTATCTCTACACACACACACACGCCGTCTTCTGTTCTTTTTTTCTGCTGGTTACAGCAATCCCCCTCTGCATCACTCTCTCTGCATCACTCTCTCTGCATCACTCTCTCTGCATCACTCTCTCTGCATCACTCTCTCTGTGCATCTCTCTGCATCACTCTCTCTGCATCACTCTCTCTGCATCACTCTCTCTGCATCACTCTCTCTGCATCACTCTCTCTGTGCATCTGTCTGCATCACTCTCTCTGCATCACTCTCTCTGCATCACTCTCTCTGCATCACTCTCTCTGCATCACTCTCTCTGTGCATCTGTCTGCATCACTCTCTCTGCATCACTCTCTCTGCATCACTCTCTCTGCATCACTCTCTCTGCATCACTCTCTCTGCATCACTCTCTCTGCATCACTCTCTCTGTGCATCTGTCTGCATCACTCTCTCTGCATCACTCTCTCTGCATCACTCTCTCTGCATCACTCTCTCTGCATCACTCTCTCTGTGCATCTGTCTGCATCACTCTCTCTGCATCACTCTCTCTGCATCACTCTCTCTGCATCACTCTCTCTGTGCATCTGTCTGCATCTGTCTGTCTCTATCCCTCCCTCGGTCAGATCAAATTATTGCTATTCTTTTGAACTTTTCTCCAAAATACTGTGTGTGTATGTGTGTGTGTGTGTGTGTGTGTTCGTCACATAAAATGCTGATTAAACCAACTCACAGATCAATAAGCTGTTTCCGTTAATAATGAAAAAGACTCTTTTGCCAACTACTTCCAAAACGCTGACACACACACACACACACACACACACACACACACACACACACTTAATCTGAATGAGAGAATGGGATTGGAATTGTTTGGGTGTGTGGCTCTAAGAGGAATGAAGACGGCCAGGAGGTTCTCGGCTGTGGAGGGATCTCTATTAGCGCGGCGGTAAAATGGCCTCGACATGAAGAAGAGCTCAGGAAGTGATGGTATGAATGACACCAGCTCAGCAAAGGGGTAAACACCCTCAACACTGACACTACGCACAGTGTCTACACTGCATGCACTGGCAAAAGCAGGAGACTGTGTGTAAGAGAGATCGAATGACACACAGTGAGAGAGAGAGAGAGAGAGTGAGTCAGAGTTATACAGAGTGAGATAGAGAGAATAAGAGAAATAGAGTGTGAGACAGATAGACAGAGAGAGAATGAGAGGAAGAGAGCCCGACAGAGAGACTTAAGGGCCATTCACACCAAGAACGATAACTAACAATAACTGAAAGTGACTTTGACGATATTGTTCTTCATGTCTCCTTCATATTCCCCCCCTCATTTTCATTGTTTATTTGATTAGGCTACTGATTGAATTGACATTGTTCATTATTGCTATTATTGTTTTTTTTATTGCTATTCTCCTTATTATAGTCTGACCAACATTTTAATTTGTTCCCTTTTAAATTATTATATTGTTTTGTGTTTGTATGTCGGTTTGGACAAAAGCGTATCCATAACCATAACCATGTCAATATTGTTATAGTTTATGTGTGGATGTTGTAATTCATATTATAGCTCAGATAACCCCAGTGCTTGGCAGGATTACAGATCTTCAGATGTTCTTCTATTGCGGTCACTCATACACACAGGACAACAGGGAGAGGCCAGTGATAGAAAGAGAGACAGGAGGAGGGGAAGAGAGAGAAGATAGAGAGAGAAAGATGAGGAGAGAGAGAGAGAGAGAGAGAGAGAGAGAGAGAGAGAGAGAGAGAGAGAGAGAGAGAGAGAGAAAACGGGTGGTGGGGCTGGGGGCATTGGATGGAGAAATAAAAGTGGGCAAGAAGATTGTAAGAAGGTGACTTCATTACTCTCTGCATTATGGATGAACCAGAAGCACAGATCACACACAATCACACACACATACACACACACACACACAACTCAGACAACCCAGACACCACACATACTTGCTCATACATACACACACACATGCACGCACGCGCACACACACACACACACACACACACACACACACACACACACACACACACACACACACACACACACACACACACACACACACACACACACACACACACACACACACACACACACCGGTATTTAAGAAGACAACACATGTAGTTAGACAGGTGGGTATTTTATAAAGGCGGTAGACAAGTAGACAGATAGGCCAGCAGGCAGACAGACAGACAGACAGACATGAGATCAGACTGTGAACAATGATAGTGGCAATCAGTGACAGGGAGATCAGGAGACACAGGTACATACAGAGAGAGAATGATAGATACAGAGAGAAAGAGGGAGAGATTGAAGGAGAAAGAAGAGAGAAAGGGAGAAAAGAGAGAGGGGTGAGCAAGATAGAGAGCGCACAGGGTGAGAGGGATAATATCACTACATAGACACAGTGGAGCATCAAACAGAGCAACGTCTAGAGGAAATTCAAAAAGGTAAAGAGAAAGATGGAGAGGGGAGAGAGAGAGTGGCATGAACAAGATAGACAGATTGAGGGAAAAGGAGAGAAAGACGAAGGGGGAGGATGACAGAGATGGAGGGAAACGAAGGAGAGAATGAGAGACTCAGTAGAAAGGGAGAGTCTGAGACAGATAGAAAGCGACAGAGGGCAGATAACCCTCTGATACCCCATGATGGGGTTAAAGCTACCCCTCTGCCCCCTCCCTGCTCCACAGCCCATTCCACCTCCTCTCGCTACATGTCACTGTATGATCAAGGTCACTCTCAGAGAGATTCAATTTACAGCCTGTGCTGCCCACCTGGGAGACCTGCCGTGTGTGTGTGTGTGTGTGTGTGTGTGTGTGTGTGTGTGGCAGACACACAGGAGAGCAGCATGGTGTTTTCTCAGGGAGTAAAAAAAGATCGACCAGAAAAAAAATCAAAGTGTGTGTGTGTGTGTGTGTGGCAGGGACAGCAAGTGTGTCTCTGTCAGTGTGTGTGTGTATGTCAAAGACATGAGTTTGTTTGATGGTGACATTGCATGGTTCCTCTGAGACAGTCTGCACAGGTCTCCTTGAATACACACACACACACACACACACACACACACACACATACACAGAGTACATTTCAAGGTTAGGGAGTTGTTTGTTTGTTTGTTGTTGGGGAGAATGTGCAGATGAACAGATGACGTGGAACTCTGATCTGCCATTCTAGTTGTTCCCAGGGGGAACAAAATCACTGTCACACTGGGAGCACACAGCTGATGTTTCACACTACAAACAAACATCACATTTACACTGTGGCTCTCAGCCAGCATGTGCACACACACTCACACACAGCAAGCCACTGGCTACAGAATCACTGAGCCTAATAGCCTGAAACTAGGCTATTTACTAACAACTAAAACCACACGCTGCAAACAAAAATTACAAACAGACACACTCACAAAGGCTGTGGTCCTATACAGAATCACACAAACACACACACACACCCCTATATACTAAACTGCTTTGAAATCCACCTCCTTGGTCTTCTTTCACTTCTAAGTGGGTCATGCAGTCATCCCAATGGGAGGGGGGAGACACACACACACACACAGTTTAACATAAGCACACACACAGTTTAATTATGGTCGATGGGTCTGTCTGAAGTTGGGATAAATCGTTCGTCTCGTTCAGGGTAAGCGGAACTCTAATTAAAACATTATTGGCTTTTTCCTTAGACACTATTGGCACACAGCTTGCTTAAAGACCATTTTTTTAGAAAAAAATAATAATTGTTTAATCACACTGGGAGACAGTTGTCTTAAATTATTTGTCATCATAATGCTGTAATCATGAAAGGGTGATTCATGAATCTTCCAAATTATTGAGTGGTGAGTGCACTGATTCCAGGAGGGCCTGGAGACTTTGGTTACTGTGGTGGCGTATTTCTGCCATCTAGTGGCCAATATGTGTATGTGACATCTCAAGGAGCAGATGGATGTTAAACTAGTCAGCGTCCCTCTCTGAGCCTAATCAATATTTCTGATTTCCTGTTACTCATCCACTCTTCCAGATAAACAATAAATTAAGTTCTATATATCTATATTCTCCTTTTAAAGCAAACATTCTACCAATATTTCTAAACTATCTTTAGCAATGTTTTTTGGTGCCAGTCACACCTTGAGGTGCAAAAAAAAAAAGTCATCCTATTGTGGGGAATCATATATTTGTTTTTATTTTATTTCATAGCAAACAACAGAGGAATTTGTGTTTAACAGATAAATTATCTACAACCGTTAGGCCTAAAACATGAGAGAATTAACTGTTACACAGAGGCAAAAAAAACATGATACAATACTTAATCCAACATTCAAAATGGTAAAACAACAGGATTTTGTTACAGGTAACAACTGATGTTAAAGATTATAATTACACTGGCAAAAGAATGTTGCACCGTTTCGTTTCGCTCGTCTGTTCCAGCACGGAGGACGTCCTACGGTCCGGCTGAGGGAACGGTGTGTAAAGAATGCCCACAAACTGGGTCGTGGAGGATTAAAGTGGCGTTGTGCCCAAGAACTTGGTCCCAAAGACCCGTGTGGCAACATCTCTCATGGAGATGTCACACGAGTCGACTCGGGAACCTCAGCAACACGGGATGGTTTAAAAACGAGAGTACTGAGACCACTGAAAAAGTTTGTGCAATTCACCACACGTAAACATCCTTCAATAGAAAAAGTGATGTGGGGTGTGTGTGTGTGTGTGTGTGTGTTAATGCAAGGGAATGCATGTACCGTCTTAAAATTGTGTCAGTTCCAAGAATAGAATAGTCTATAGGTTAGCCCTTGGACGAAGAGTTTTAAGTACAAAATACTATAGTAAAACAGTAGGGAATGTGAGTGTCCTTCCCTCAAGGACCTGGAATGCCCTCCAGCACTCATCAAGGAAATGGATTTGGATTTGGTGGACCAGATCTCACTTCTCTCAACAGGTATGTCTGGGAAGTTACCTGTAGGCCTAGTGCTGTTAACTTCCATCCAGTCCAACAAACAACTCCAAACCCTTTTCTCAGATGTGTGTGTACGTGTGTGTGTGTGTGAGAATGTGTATTTGTGACCATATGTGTGTGTGTGGTTTTCCTGAGTGTGTGGCAGGATTTATAGAATCATGGTTGTGGCAGGTTTTCTGGCAGGTTACTGTATGTGCGTATGTATGTAAGGTATGTATGTGTGTGTGTCAGCGTTTACACTTGGAAAAAATGGTTTTGTTTTCCGGACATTTTGATCAAATATCCTATTATCGCTTTGTTCGTTGTTTATAACAGACGTTTTATTTGAAACATAGCCAGATGGTGTATTCTTGCTTTAGTATAGGCCTACATTTTAGGCTTATTCTCAAATTCATATTGTGTTAGGTGGACGGGATTATTAGCCAATTTCAATCAAACCTTTTATCGGACATTTAATTTTTTTTCCGGACAATGTCCGGCCGGGTATTACCGGATAACCGAAACCCTGGTGTGTGTGTGTATATATACATGCAGGTTCAAGTATATGTAGCAAGCTGCCTCGTGTATTTGTGTGTGTGTGTGTGTGTGTGTGTCTGAGGCAGGTTTTTTCTCCATCCTATCTGGCTGTCTCATGTGTATGCATATGTGTGTATGCATGTGTGTATGCATGTGTATGCGAGTGTGTGTGTGTGTATGTATGGTCGCTAAGGTCCAGTGGCGTGGCATGCCTGCTGGTAGCTGGTGGCGTTGAGCGGGCTGAAGATGTCCCCGCGGACGAAGCGCAGGAACTTGCCGAGCGGGCAGAGCGGCGTGTGCGTGTGGCGTGGGTGCGTGCGGCAGAAGGTGGTGTGGAACGTCAGGTCCTCGCCGTTGTACAGCACGCGCACAAACAGGTCATCCTGCGAGCGCTTGGCCCTCAGCTCCCTCCCCCGCTCCCTCCCCTTCTCCTCCGCCGCCCTGGCTCTATCCCTCGCTCCGCCTGCGTTCGGCCGCCTCCACAGCTCCATCACCAGCCGCGCGGCGAAGCTCGGGAAGCCGGCCACGCCCTCCAGGCCCAAGGCGCTTAGCAGCGGCGCCATGGTGATGTCGTGCGCGGACGCCACGGTGACGAGGGGCTCGGAGGGCGGCGGCACCGGGTTGCCGCGGGCGACGCGCTCCATGCGGGCGGCCGTGCGCTCCAGGTAGGGCTGGGCGGCCAGCACGGCGTAGCGGTGGTACAGCCCCGCCACCTGCCGCTCCCGCTCGTCCTCCTCCTGCTGACGCCGGATCTCCGCCAGGTGCGCCGCGGTCAGGCAGCTGGACGCCGGCGACGAGGACGCGTTGGCGCTGCCGTCGGCGACGCGGCAGGGGAAAGGCAGTCCGTGGCACAGGTGGCAGAGCAGCGCGTCCACCGGATTGGCCGCCCGGAGCACCCGCGGCGCCACGCCAAGCGCCGCCGCCATGTCGACGTAGGCGCGGTCGAGGCGCGTGTCGGCCACGCGCAGCCGGTACTGCCGTCGCTGCTCGGCCTCCAGGTGGCGCTGGCGAGCGGGGCAGTCGCAGGCGCGGCCGCAGAAGAGCGCGTTCCAGTGCTGCCGGACCTTCAGGGCCGGCCGGGAGAAGCCCGGCAGCAGTCCGTAGACCAGCGCCAGGCCGCTCTGCAGCGTCCGGCTCTTCCCCGTCGTCTCCAGCAGCACCTGAGACGAGCCCAGGGACGCCGGCAGCAGCGGCGCACCACGCAGGTACGCGCCCCGCAACACCTGCCCGTTACGCAGGTGCTGGACCACACCTGAGTGGGGGAGAAGAGGGGTCCGAGATGGAGAGAGGGAGAATAGAATTGATATTCTACACTTCAAGCAATATTATACATGTCCACAGTAACACACACACACACACACACACACACACACACACACAGACACACACACAGACACAGACACACACACACAGACACAGACACACAGACACACACACACAGACACACACACAGACACACACACAGACACACACACACACACCTATCAGACAAGATGTGTTCAAATTATCCACAGCGGCTTGTAATAGGCTCTCTGACTGACCATGCTGGACGGACGTGATTGGTTTGTTTACCTGTCTGTGTGAGCTCGCCCATCTCACATAATCTGTGATTGGGCAGGCGGGCCAGCGAGGTGAGGGAGGCGTCCCAGTTGTCAGTCTGGCCATCTTTAGCCATGTCACTGATGAAGGAGGACAGGAGTGGGTGGGAAGGCGCTCTGAGAGAGAGAGAGAAAGAGAGAGACAGAGACAGAGAGAGATAGAAAGAGAGAGAGAGAGATTACCAGAAATGAATGTAGACCTATAGCCCTCTCACAACACATATATTTTGGGGAGGCCCTGGAAACACTAGCAATGTAGCAAGGTTAGGTACACTCTCTCTCTCTCTCACACACACACTCTCACACATACAAACACACACACACTTTTGGAAGGTCCTGGGGAAAAAAAACTGGCAAGGTTAACGGTGCAGTTGTGTTGTGTTGGTGAGGTCCTGGAAGGAAAAAAAAACATGCAAAAACTCTATACTCTTTTGATCCCGTGAGGGAAATTAGGTCTCTGTATTTATCCCAATAGTGAAACACACTCAGCACACAGTGAACACACAGTGAGGTGAAGCACACACTAATCCCGACGCAGTAAGCTGCCTGCTACAGCGGCGCTCAGGGAGCAATGAGGGGTTAGGTGCCTTGCTCAAAGGCACTTCAGTTGTGGATGTGGGCATGGGAGAGTAGTGCTCAAACACTTCCCTCGCCCACATTTTTCCTACTGGTCGGGGGTCGAACCAGCAACCCTTCGGTTACAAGCCCGAAGCCCTAACCAGTAGGCCACGGCTGCCCCTAATAATATTTCTTACATTTCTGACTGGACAAGAGGGATTCCACCACTTGAACTCTTCACAACTTGTTGTAATCACTCCACACTAGATATCCTAAAACCGTTGCCTTGCACAATGTCCACAGTTTTGTTCTTGGCTGTAGAGCAGACATTATGTGGTGCGTGGATGATATGACACTGAAATCTCTTTTTGAGAGGTGAAAGAAGTGAATGAAGCTAAATCGAAAGAAATACAACAAAACAGTTTCTAAAGTCAGTCAGTAGAGGAATATGTAACATGACACTCGTATTTGTAGAGGAATATGGGGTTGGATGAGGATATCTCATGGCTGTCATTACTTGTTCTGGTTGAATCACAGCTATGTGTGGATATCCTCACCCAATCCAACTCTCACTCTCATATGAGTATATGAGTCAATAGTAATACTTCACATGAACACATGGGGGCAGCAACAGCTCACTAGTATTCCATGAATGGAAAGAGAAATGAGTGAGTGTGAGTGTGAGTGTGTGTGTGTGTGTGTGTGTGTGGGGGGGGGGGCATTATAACCACAGTTGTGTGTCTACAAGTCAGCACCTGACATCTGTATGTATCTGTATGTGCGTGCATTTGTGTGTGTGTAAGCATCTATGACAAAGAGAGAGAGAGAGAGAGAGAGAGACACGGATGGAGAGAGGAGAGGACAGTTGGAGGCGGAAGTGGGGGAGGGGTTTAATAGGTTCAACATGACACGGATTACATTTTAATACTGAAAATCTGCCACGGCAACCAGATGACTATTATGGGCTGTCAACAGCCTCCAATAACCAAGCCAAAGCTAAAGAAAGCAAAGGAGAGGAAGAGAATGACAAGGAAAAAAAAGAGAGGACAGACAGAGTGAGAAAAAGAGGAGAGCGAGAATAGAGGGAAAAAAGAAAGAGATAATTGGAGGGAGAGGAAAAGAGAGATGATAAAAAGGAGATGTATAGACAGATAGAGACAGAGATAGGGTGACAGAGGAAAGTAGAGAGGGGGAGAGAGACTGGATAAATTAGAGGGTGAATAAGAGAGGGAGAGAGATGAAGGGAGGAGAAAGAATGGGGGGAGGCGTCTGAATCTTCATAAGCCGTCACTCCTGAGAGATAAACCTTGTTGGCATGTTACCATGGTGACAAAGAGTCCGAGGATTACCAACACCCCTCTCACACTTCGGTTGACAGATCAACAGCCATCAACCTAATCCTGCCAACACATACACTGTACGCAAGCACTGACATATGCAACGCGCGCACGCACACACACACACACACACACACACACACACACACACACACACACACACACACACACACACACACACACACACACACACACACACACACACACACACACACACACACACACACACACACACACACACACACACACACACACACACACACACACACACACACACACACACACACACACACACACACACACACACACACACACACACACACACACACACACACACACACACACCACACTACCCTTCTGATTCTCAGTACACACTCCGCTGTCCATGGCTGACGCCTCAAACGCAACAATCCGGTTCTGCCGGCTCTCCACATCACATCAGAAGCATGATCTGGAAGAAACGCTCTTAAACTAAACCAGAAAGGTAGTGGCAAAAAATAGCAATACAATCTAATTCCCAGAGAACACACACACACTGATGGGAATGTACCGCAGGCTGCTTTGGGTAAAAATGCCTGATAAACAAACACACAAATAAACACTCACTATGCATCCAGCCTGGTGAACCCGCTGAGTAGAGGACGAAGGGAGGATTAATGCCGTTGCAAGCTTCTGCGCACACGGTTGGAATTGCCGCATCTGCCCGACCTAGGTTTGGGGCGCAACACCCAACTGACTCTTACATGGGTGACTGACTACTCTTGCTACAGTATATTCAAGATGATGGGGAGAATGCATTTCCCTATAAGTACAGAGCACACTGGACTGACAATACAGCAAAGGTCTTTCAGTGTTGCTGCTTCTCCTGTAGTTCTCCTCATGCGCAGTTCACATGTCGTCAATGCTGTCTTGACGCACGCCCACAACATTTCGAAGGTATGCAATGGCATGCACATGCCGTATTGAAGGCACCATTTTTGTCATGTGCTTCAGCCAGATCCATGTACGCAGAGCACAGACACTTTAGTTTACTGGTAGCAGACATTTCAGACACTTTAGTTTACCGGTAGCAGACATTTCAGACGCTTTAGTTTACCGGTAGCAGACATTTCAGACACTTTAGTTTCTAAAGACAACCGTATGGCTGACTGCGGGAGACTCTGGAGAGAACGTGCTCCCCAACCGTACAGACGATCCGCTTGAACTTATTTTGACCCAAATCCCTCCTGCAAAGAGGAATGGCCCAATGCAGGTTAAGCTATATAGAGCACTGAGCAGCCCTCAGTGTGTGTGTGTGTGTGTGTGTGTGTGTGTGTGTGTGTGTGAGTGAGTGAGTGAGTGAGTAAATGATGGCAAGGAAAGGGGATGGGTAAATGTGTGTGTGTGTCAGTAATGTAAAGCACTGGGCAGCTGGGAAGCTCCAGAAGTTGTGTGTGTGTGTGTACCAATAGCTATAAAAAACAGTGACAGCAGGGACAGGCACACACACACACCCCTACTCACAGGACACACACACACACGTCCAGAGGGGCAGTCAGATCTCTATTAGACTGATTAGTTGGTCAGATTATATAAAGCCCCTCCATTACGGAGAGATTATTATGGGTAAGATTATGATTATATGAGACAAAAATGATGAGAAATAGCTAGAGAGAGAGGCAGAGATAGATAGAGAGAGACACACATAGAGAAAGAAAGTGAGAGAGAGATGTGGGGCACTAGAAAACAAAGGCATGAAAGCATCCCACTGCAGTCCTCCATAGAACTGCAGTGGCATCATAATCATGGTGCTACGGATAGGGGTTTAGGGTGTGTCCAGGTGTAAACTCTCCCCAACCCTGCACATACACTCTACATAAACCAAGCTGTGATATGCTATCATCATCACAATGGCTAAAATAAACAGTGGCTCATCCCTTTTCTGTGTTCTCTCTCTCTCTCTCTCTCTTTCTCTCTCTCTCTCTTCCCCCCCCCCCCTCTGGCCCCACAAAACAAGACAGGCCAGTTTCCAAGTGACTTTGCAAGAACTTATTTGTTAGTTTAGTTCCACACCCCAGCAAACACACAATCACACACAGACAGACAGACACACGGAGAGACAAACACACACACATACTGTACGTCAAATAGGACAACTTGTAGAGCCAGAAGGGTCAGAGTGTGTGTGTGTGTGTGTGTAACTCACTTGTTAGGAGACAAGGTGCAGTCTATAGGAGGTTTCTTGGTCCTGGGAATGGAGTAGAGAGGGTAGCGGTCGCCATGACGAATCATGACCTGCACGGAGAGCAGCTGGTAGTCTGCAGGGCTGTGGCCTGAAGCATCATGGGAAATGTAGTCAGTAAAGCACAGATGCTGGCACAGGCGTCTTTATGAACAAATGAGCAAAACAAGAGTGACTGAAGAGCTGCTAGACTAAGGCATTAGCGCTGGTTTTAGATGTTATTTCGTCTCTACATGCACTTTAAAATATGCCATTGTAAGTATGAACAATGTGCATGCTCTACATTCAAAACTGTATCAGTTTAAACTTTAAAGGTACAGATAGAATGAAATTCTAATGACTAACTTTTTAAATGTTAACACTGACAGAACAACTGATGTGCTTGCAAAATAAATATAATTAGTGCATCATGCTGTATTTGTTATAGGTTGTATATGATGTTATATATGACACACTATGTCTAGGAAGCTTTCTATTCATTGGTCTGTTGGGGATGTTGCAGTAGTAGTGGTGTGTGTGTGTGTGTGTGTGTGTGTTTGTGCGCGCATGCGTGAGTATGTGTGTCTCGACTTCCCATTTCTGCTGGGTGTGGTTTGGTGTGTTGCAGTAAGAGATGTGTGTGTGTTCCATATCCCACCTCCATTTCTGTTGGCTGAGGTTGGGGGTGTTGCAGCAGAAGTCTGTGTGTGTGTGTGTGTGTAAGTGTCCCACCCTCACATGTCTGCTGAGTGCGGTTGGAGTTGTTGTTGCAGTAGAGGTGTGTGGGGGTGCGTTTGTGTGTGTGCATGCATATGTGCATGTGTGAGCGACCCACCCTCCCATGTCTGCTGTGTGTGGTTGGGGGTGTTGCAGTTGCTGTGTGTGTATGTGTGAGACACACACACACACACACACACACACACACACACACACACACACACACACACACACACACACACACACACACACACACACACACACACACACACACACACACACACACACACACACACACACACACACACACACACACACATACACACACACACACACACACACACACACACACACACACACACACACACACACATCTGCTGGGAGTGGTTGGGGGTGTTAGTAGACGTGTGTGTGTGTGTGTGTGTGTGTGTGTGTGCGGTGTGTGTGTGTCTGCCTAAGTGCGTGTAACTAGGGATGTAACGGTTGAAAATTTAACCTCACGGTTATACTGACCAAAATTATCACGTTTTTTGGTATTATTACAGTATTTCTAAAAGTGTGTTCAACATGTTCAGACAGCACTGATAGGCCTACACGAGCTGAAATAGTTTCAAAAAGTGTCCCGTTCACTTTTTTCTTGGTCATGTTTGATTGGCTATGTGCTTATATAGCTTAACTTACCCTACCGTGACATGGAGTTTGCTATTTCTGTTATTTGGATCCAATGAGTGAGACCAAAGTAAGCGTTTGAAATAAAACTTAGGCTACTGTATTCTCCTGATAACGTGAGTGGAATGGATTTAATGTGGACGCAAACATAAAAAGATGCAGAGTGGCTACATGATACAGTGCACATTTTGCGGTGAAAATGTTCCGCCTTTTAAAATCAGGTGTAGCCTAATTCGAATCAATTTGACAACAGAATCAGTAGGGTACCAGTTTTGTTTCATTGTACCAGGCCTACTGTATGTCAAAAACAGGATGAAGCTGGGAAAGAATTAAACACACGGTTTCCACACCGTGGTAATCAACCATGATAATTATAATATTTGAAAAGAAAACGGTAATTGTTATCGTCAACATTGTTATCATCAACATTTTTATTGTGGTTTACCATTATATCGGTAATCGTTACATCCCTACGTGTGACCCACCCTCCCATGTCTGCTGGGTGCGGTTGGGGGTGTTGCAGTAGAGGTGTGTGTGTGTGTGTGTGTGTGTGTGTGTGTGTGTGTGTGACCCACCCTCCCATGTCTGCTGGGTGCGGTTGGGGGTGTTGCAGTAGCGGTGTGTGTGTGTGTGTGTGTGTGTGTGTGACCCACCCTCCCATGTCTGCTGGGTGCGGTTGGGGGTGTTGCAGTAGAGGTGTGTGTGTGTGTGTGTGTGTGTGTGTGTGTGACCCACCCTCCCATGTCTGCTGGGTGCGGTTGGGGGTGTTGCAGTAGCGGTGTGTGTGTGTGTGTGTGTGTGTGTGTGTTTGTGTGTGATTGTTTGTGTTCAATGAAATCTACTGTAAAATGTGAACACAAATAAAGGTATTAAAATGTGTGTGTGTGTGTGTGTGTGTGTGTGTGTGTGTGTGTGTGTGTGTGTGTGTGTGACCCACCCTCCCATGTCTGCTGGGTGCGGTTGGGGGTGTTGCAGTAGCGGTAGGCTCCGGCCAGGGGGTCGGGTGTGGCGGGCGGCGTCTGCAGCACGGGGTTCAACCTCTTCCTGCTCTTCCCCACGCCAGAGCGGCTGGACTCCACCGGAGACACCGGCACCAGCTGCACTGCAGAGAGAGAGAGAGAGAGAGAGAGAGAGAGAGAGAGAGATGGACAGGTTGAGACAGAGAGGAGAGAGAGGGGAGAGAGAGAGAGAGAGATGTATAGGGAGTCACAGAGGAGGGAAAGAGTGTGACAGGTAAGTGAAATTAATACCATTTCAGTGAAAGTAACCAAGCCATTTGTGCCCACCAACCTACACAGATCTACACACACACATACATTATGTGTTTTAGTAAAGCAGTGCAATGTTTTATGCAAACATTTCAGCTCATGACACCTCACTGCAAAAAAACTGATACACAATACACATTAACCGTCTGGTCTTTTACAGCACATGCTTGTGTGTGTGCGCGCGCGCACACACACACACACACACACACACACACACACACACACACACACACACACACACACACACACACACACACACACACACACACACACACACACACACACACACACACACACACACACACACACACACACACACACACACACACACACACACACACACACACACACTTAATATGTGTTATGATACAGTAGCGTGTCAGTAAATATTACAGCTCACTCTTATAGAAGTGCTCCGAGAGGATAAACATTCAAGTCTGTGGATGTCCTGAAAACACTCACATAGGCGCACACACACACACACACACACACACACACACTTAATATGTGTTATGATACAGTAGCGTGTCAGTAAATATTACAGCTCACTCTTATAGAAGTGCTCCGAGAGGATAAACATTCAAGTCTGTGGATGTCCTGAAAACACTCACATAGGCGCACACACACACACACACACACCTCTGGTGCTGTCTAAGCCTATCTAACGTCTGTCTAACCCCACCCTTGGCCGACATCACCATGGCAACGTCTGTCTAACCACACCCTTGGCCGACATCACCATGGCAACGTCTGTCTAACCACACCCTTGGCCAACATAATCATGGCTTTTCCCAAAAACTCCAGAATCTGAAGCCTTCTCCAAGACCACTGTTTACTCAATGAGCTCAATGCTGGAATAGGACTCTGTGGAGTTGAGTATGAGTGTGTGAGTGTCAGTCCATTTCAGTTCCTCTCATTTGCGCGCGCACACACACACACGCATTCACGCACACACACTTTTAACTGAAGAAAAGGTCCACACTTTCAATGAATTCCTTTGTGAGTTTGGGAAAGAGCTCTCTTGAAACACACAGTACCCAACTTCTCTCTCTCTCTCACACACACACACTTACATGCACGCAAACAAACACCTACCCAGGCACACACACACACACACACACACAGAGACACACACACACACACAGCAAACCTGGCTTGACCAAACACCACAACTGCATCAGCCTACGTGGAAGACAGGGTGTGTAAACAGTGCTTGGTCCCCCGTCTGGGAACCTAATCATGCAAGGCTCATTCTGTGGTGTGTGTGTGTGTGTGTGTGTGTGTGTGTGTGTGTGTGTGTGTGTGTGCAGCATTCAGACAGCACTTCTTCAAACCAAACTTGCCAGGTCAGGGGCGCCTCTGGGAGTGAAGGAGCATGGGAAATCGTCTACAGTGTGCTCATTCCCCAGGACTACTGCAGCACACACAGTGTACTAAGAACATTGAGGTTTTGTGTGTGTGTGTGTGTGTGTGTGTGTGTGTGTGTGTGTGTGAGAGACATTAAGATGTCAGGAGAGGCCAGCACATAGATGAAACTTTCAGAGAAATGCATTCTGTCTATTTGGAAAAGTTTTGTATTAAAGTTTTTAACAGCCATGTCAACATTTAAAAGAGTCTTGATTTCATGGTCTTCAAAAGCATTTCTGGTCTCGGCATGAGACACACACCATCCTCCCGGGTAGACAGAGAACATCTGGTGCCTTAAGAGCGAGCGCGCGCGCACACACACACACACACACACACACACACAGCAAGTCCTAAAACTCAAGGAGACAGGAAAATACCAAAGCCAAATATCCCTCAGCGCACACACACACTATATTTGTTATACACCGCTAAGTCTAAATGTGTGGTGTATTTTTCAGCAAAACAAAGAGCCCACACAGAAAGCCACATTCATAAGTCAATCAAAGAGTATAAAATCACTCACATAAATCCACCCAAAACACTAATCCACCAGGAAAACAGAAACACACAGTACACATCACTGAAACTTTGTAAAGGCTGCAAAACACCTAAATAACAAATAACTTCAAACAACTTTAGTCCAAGTTGTTTAAATATCTTTAAATAACAGTAGTCCAACTCCTTTAACATGGTCTTAAAATGCACTGCTCAAATTATACTCACCAGCAAACACCACGAACACCAGTGTCTGCATACTAACCACGGTTAACATGATGAATGTGACTAGGTGTGTGTGTGTATGTAAGTGTGTGTGTGTGTGTGTGTGTGTGTGTGAGTGTGTGTGTGTGTGTGAGCATCAGTTAAGTCTATTCAGGGAGTCTTTGCCCCATACCCTCTTCCCGCCTGCGTACACACATCCACCAATCAGAGGGAGGCAACTGGCTAACCAACCAATGGGACCACAGCACAGAGGTAAGGCAGGCTTCACAAAGAAGCTTTTGTAGGTTGCACTCTATTCCACACACATACACAGACACACACAGACCGTTAGTTCTCTATACACATTCAAGCAATGCAAAGACACATATGCAGAACGGAACAGACAATCACACAGGAATGTACACACACACACACTGTATGTGACCTGACAAGACGAGAGAGGGAAAAAAAGTGGAGAGGAGGGGGGTAGAGAGAGAGAGAGAGAGAGAGAGAGAGAGAGCCAACACACACACACACACAAACACACACACAAACACACACAGGGCACCAGTGTGGTAGTCAAGTCACTATGCCTCGAGTCCGAGTCCGAGTCCAGGTTCGAGTCCCTAGTGTTCAAGTCCGAGTCGAGTCCACTACTCATCCGAGTCAAGTCCGAGTCGAGTCACTTATTGATCCACGTCGAGTCCGAGTCGAGTCCCTATTGATCAAGTCGAGTCCAAGTCCAGCACTAAAGTAAGCATAGCCTACATGTCGTTCCATATTTTCCCATTGCAGATGAAATTCTTAAAAGCAAAACGGCCAAACCCAATGTGTTGTATTTATTATATCGGAGAGAATACCATACCATAGCCTACCATAGCCTATAGGCCTACTCATAATAAATGAGCAATCCACATCCCAATCACAAAAGCCATTAAGTCACATTATGCTGTTACTGACTGCTGACAATTGTAGGCCTACTCTGTAGGCAGTGTTGTAGAAGTTCATACTTCACAAGAGCTAGATGGACGTTGGACTGGCCTATTTTGTAAGAGGTAGTGTGGATCATAAAAGGGCCTCCCCCAGGCATTTTTTTTATTCTGGCTGTCGCTTAAGGAAACAAGGAGGCGCACACAAGGCTTGTGTGGAAAAATGTGTATTGTAGCCGAAAAATTACAAAAGAAGTCAGAGGCTAAAACTGGAGCAACAGACGTTTCGGACCTAGTCCATTTTCAATGTCTCCAGACGCCGACCTTGCTGGTTTTTCCTTTATTAATTCTGGCTGTTAAATAGCCTACACAATTTTAGTGCAGTTTGGGAGGAACAGAAACAGAGCAGGGCCCGTCTTGGTAGCTTCTTTCAGACTCCCGTGACTTGAACACTGGCTACCTGCAACTGCATAATGTTATCACTTCACTGACACTATGGAGACATATTTCATAGAGATGAAAACTAGCTTTCGGTTAACAGGGATGCAGATCATCTGCCTAATTAATTTCTTTGCGCAACAGGCCACATTCTACTTTCATTTCAGCGAGATGAGTGAAAAAAATGTTTTTTTTTAAGCTGCCATCGCCATAGGCTACTATTTGCTACGATATTCATCTGTTAGAAATAAAACAAGTTGCTATTTCCTTTTTTTGCAGTGGATTAGGCTATCAAATCGCTCGTTTGAACAGTTACAGTAATCCACTTCAATCGTGGTTTTAAATATAGTTGTTTCTGGCCTACCCACGAGAGGTCAGTTTGTCAGTTTCACTTGCGCAGACACATAGGCCTACATTGACACTCTACATGGACACTCTACTAGGCAATTTAATGTTATGCTTCTATATTTTATGACACCAAAATTAACAAGTATGCTATATCTTGATCGGGAAAACTTTTAGTTTATTTTTCTTTCGATCCGATAATAGCCTGCTGCAAATTAACAGACAGAAGCACGGCAGGGCACACCCCAAATGAAAATGAATGAATGGAACTTCGCTTCGCGTCAGTCAGGGAAAACACTGTTCACCAAGTCACGATGATCAGCTATCCAGCAGCAGTGTGTGATGTTTAGCCTAGGCTGGGTGTAATCTTAGGTAATGTCATGTCATGTATGAGAACTAATATTGCCTGGCAATACTACAGTACATTGAAAGACATGGCGGCCATGTCTCCAGGCATTTTGGTGTTAAAGTTAACGTTTGCTTTGCATGTGAACATGACGTGACTTGCGATAGGCTATGACACGAAGCAGCCTAACATTCCCTTGCACTAAAATTAGCATTACAAATAATTTAGATATTAAAATCATATAGCAAATTATAGCCTAATGACATACTACAATTATAGCCTTATGATATATTACAAAAAAAAAGTCGAATCCTCGATGAGTCATCGCGAGTGCGAATGCACGAGTCCGAGTCCAAGTTCGAGTCCTTCAGTGCTCAAGTCCAAGTGAAGTCACGAGTCTCTAAATTTAGCTAATCACTCGGACTCAGTACTACAACACTGCAGGGCCCTAAGGAGACTTTTACAGACCCTAACTCTTCCTGGCCTCATCAGCCATATGAGGCTACAAGTGGTCCTAACCAGACCCAGTGATGGGCACTATGTTCTCCGAGGGCCTGTCAGTGCAGGGCCCTTGGAATCACGCCAACCTATCACACCGATGCCAGTCTGCTGCCCATAGTTTGAGAAAAGCTGAGGTAAACTGCCCTCAGCTGGTTGTCCACCTCCGCACATTACGTTATCAGCTTGAGTCTGAAATCCCTATAGAAGTATTTTGTTTTTCAAAATGGGCACATTTTTACAATTTTTACTATAGAAGTGATTTTAAACATGAAAATGCCTCGTTGAGTTTTAGTCATAGCAATTATGTTTTTGATGAGTTTTTGTGTGCGTCTGAACTTATCAAGCGCCTCTCTCCTGTGTCTGTTGAACACAGCATCTGAACTTGATGCACCTTTATTTCCTGTGTCTGCTGAATGAAAGGTGCATCTGAGCTCAATGCACCTCTCTCTCTCTTTCTCTCCTGTGGCTGCTGAACACATCATCTGAGCTCGATGCACCTTTCTTTCCTGTGTCTGTTGAACACAGCATCTGAGCTCAATGCGACTCTTTCTCTCTCCTGTGTCTGTTGAACACAGCATCTGAGCTCAATGCGACTCTCTCCTGTGTCTGATGAACACAGCATCTGAACTCGATGCGACTCTCCTGTGTCTGCTGAACACAGCATCTGAACTCGATGCACCTCTCTCTCTCTCTCTCTCTCTCTCCTGTGTCTGTTGAACACAACACCAGAGCTCGATGCGACTCTCTCCTGTGTCTGCTGAAAGAAAGGTGCATCTGAGCTCAATGCACCTCTCTCTCTCTCTCTCTCCTGTGGCTGCTGAACAGCATCTAACCTCAATGCACCTCTCTCTCTCTCTCTCCTGTGGCTGCTGAACACAGCATCTGAGCTCAATGCGACTCTCTCCTGTGTCTGTTGAACACAGCATCTGAGCTCAATGCGACTCTCTCTCTCTCCTGTGTCTGTTGAACACGGCATCTGAGCTCAATGCGATTCTCTCCTGTGTCTGTTGAACACAGCATCTGAACTCGATGCACCTCTCTCTCTCTCTCTCTCTCTCTCTCTCCTAAACACAGCATCTGAGCTCAATGCACCTCTCTCTCTCTCTCTCCTGTGTCTGTTGAACACAGCATCTGAGCTCAATGCGACTCTCTCCTGTGTCTGCTGAACGCAGCATCTCAAGGCGCAGATGGGAAAGCTGCAGTAAGGACTCTCCACTTTCTTTTTCGCCTTTTTGCCGACTTTGCAAGATACTTCGGAAGTAAAAGTAAACAACTGGCCACTGAAACAGACTAATAATATGTTGTGCTATTTTGTGCATTTGCAGTGCCATCTGTATGTTTGTGTCGTGGGTGACTATATTCAGTGGGGGAGGAACTTACACGCTAGGGAATGAGTTTCCATGCGGAATGTTTTAATAGAATACCCAGGGTTAAAATGGTTGCCCCCTGTGTTGAAATGTAAACAGTAGCGCAATCCATTAGGCTAACATGCTTCAGGTGTTTAGCAGCAGGAAGCTAGGCTGGCGATTGGTGCTGATGATGGGCGGGAGCCCTTTATATGGCCTAGGTTGCCGACAGAAAAGAGAGAAGGAAGACTTGGGGAAGAAGGCAGCACCCAGCACATTCACACAGGTGGCGGCCCGACGGGCCCGCTCGTTCTGAGCAGACTCAGGGAAGAAGGCAGCACCCAGCACATTCACATAGGAGGGCGGTACGACATGCATGCTTGTTCAAAGCCGACGAGGATCTTAAACGAAACCGGCATTCTGTCAGATCTGGATTTCGCAACCTCCACAGCTACAACCATCGTGGAAATACTGCCAGTCGAGAAGCCGACTAGCCTCTCACTGTCCAGTCCCCCTTGCTGGAGGAAACGAGCCGCTGCTGTCCTGACGCCGACTAGCGAAATACAAAATAAGGAACTAGCCTCTGTGAGCGTGCGTGTTAATTTTAGGAGAAAACACAGTTAATATTGAGGATAAGATTAGTGTGTGTGTGTGTGTACACATGTGAGGGAGAGAGTGAAGGTGTTTGTAGGATTGGGTAGAGTGTGTGTAGGTGTGTATAGAGAGACACACACACACACACACACACACACACACACACACACACACACACACACACACACACACACACAGGAGAGCCTTTTGTGAGCCTGGTGTGGGAGTGCATTCATTCTTCTGCATCCCACTGCAGTATAATACCAGTTAAATATAGACTTCCATCAGGGGAAACATCTTTGTTAAGCAGTGAATAACAAGCCAGGCAAACAACTCCCAGTGGACACTCACACACACTCTCACACACTCACTCACAAACACACACATGTAGGGTTGGGGCTGGGACAAAAGGAGGCCTGCCTTTAACCAAGTCACCAAGCCAGCATGGTTTAAGAGGAGCAGCTACTAAACCATTTGACACACACACAAACACACACACTAACACTTACAGTACTGCACACTGTAGCTGAGAACAGCCAGCACCACCCCAACCACCAGCAACAGGATGAAGCGGTTCCTGGCCAGCATTTTCCTCTGATTGGTTCTTTCTGCTGTCCATCAGCCCTCCATTTCCCACCCCCTCTCCTGCCACCTGCAGACATGAAACAGGAAAGATCAACAAACAATTGAACAGTAAACAAACACAAAGCCTGTATCCACACCTGGATAACAAACACAGGCCACTGGGTGTGTCAGTCATATGGATGTTAAAGGTGTGTATGAGCGATAGCGGGGATACGTCACTTCTGTTGATGCTCGAACAAAACAGAGAGCTTATGTTTGGGCCTTTTTTGGGCCTGAAATCGCTGATACAACCTTTAAGGTGTGTATGAACAGTGACCACTATTAATTGACAAGGTGTGGATGGTGAAGGAGATCCGGTTTACTTTTTACTGTGTTTGTGCGCAACAGCATGCATGGAGAGCAACTTGCCCCCAACACTGTAGTGTTGTCACGATACCAAAATTATGACTTCGATACGATACCTGCCATAAATATCACGATGCTCGATACTAAAACGATACTACGGCGAAATCCTAAGATATCTGGAGAAGAAAGGACTCATACCTCCTCCAAGTGTATTGAGTCATTTGTGTTGAATTTGGTGCACTTTTGTATTGTGTAGGTAAATTCTGGGTTCTAAACTTCCTACATAATTATTATTTTTTTATAGTCAGTAAAATAGTAGGCCTACTTTGTGTGATTAAGTCCTTTATTGTTTGTTATAGTTCATTTACATTGTGTTGTGGCAATAAAGTAGCTTTAAATAGCCAAACTAGGCTAGATCAAGGTCAGTGTTAAAATTACTGCATGCAAATCACTGAATGCTATGCAGAGGGGCCTAATCTTTAGGCCATCTGATGTACAGTATAGGCTACCCTAGGCCTTCCCGTGTTCATGGGATTTCTTTGACAGTTGCAAAGGGGAAAATGTGAGGATAGTCTTCTTTGTGCCCAGTGTACAAGTACGACGTTCCAACCACTCAGGTCTTCGTCAGATAAGCCTACACCATTACCTGTTGCAATATATCTGTGTGCATTCCTACATTACGTCTATTTCTTTGATAACATGATTTGCTACCACGTACTGTAACAATAAGCCGCTATTATTATTAGGACTCAACACGCTTTGGTGGTGTTATGCTGTGGGCTTTAATTAGCGCATTTCGGGTAGCCTATCCTACATCTGGGCAATAATTATTGAACAAATTGCAGTCTACATGCCATGACAAATATTACCAGTAGTAGGCTGCTACTGACCGAACATGAAATAGATCGTTTACAAGTTATGGTAATGTTATTCTGGCGTGAACATTGCGCTTTCATCGCGTTAGCACCCTTGATTACAGCTCGTTATGTCTCGTCAAAATGATTACAGCTCTGTCTCGTCAAAATTCATTGATGAAGGAAGGTTCGCTTTATCCCAGAGAACCATACTCGTTTCACTTAAGCTAGACTAAAACATAAGAAAATAACTTGGCACTAACCATGTAGTCGTGTTTTCTATAGCATATTCGTTAACCTGTTGTTCTTTGAACTCTTTAAAAATGTTGGGATATATCTGCGAGGTGTTTAGCCAAGTTCCATGCGTAGCCTACTGCTTTTAAATAACTTTGTGTACCTGATGGCTTGCCTTCACGCGATGTATCCGAAATAGAAATAGCACACCTTTTGTTTTATCCACAAGGCCTAGAACTGTCGGCAAAGAACTATGTTGACGTTGGCTGCGCACTCACTCACTCAGAGCTGCCTGCTTGACACGCCCACTTGCCTAGATGCGTGCAAGGAGCAGTGGGAGCAGCAGTTGACACAGACACAGAACGTTATTATTTTAATAAAGTATCGATTCTAAAAACGTCTGAAATCGTATCGTTTTTTGCGTGAAGGCATCGCGATACCTTTTTAGTATCGATACACCGTGCAACACTACAACACTGCCAAAGATTCTATAGCTTTATCAAACGTCTCGGACTCTGCTTTAACCCTGTCACCATCAGTGCAGTTGTGGTTGTGTTGAATGCACTGCTCTATCTGTCATCATATAAGGCCCGCCCCATGCCCGATAAGCAAATTGGTGTTAATGATATTGCTAATACGCTGCTGGTTATTAAACAGATGGATGTATGCTCTTTGGAATTGAGTAAACAACTGCATTTAAAACCTTTGTTTACAAGAGATATTTGATTTGCTGCACTTCTGAAACAATTTGGTAAAAGTTTAATGCACCATTTCATTTTACTGCTAGTTACTCCCCTGGAACTCATAAGTCTATGAAACTTTTCCAGACCCACCCAATTGAGATATGAGAAACAGCCTGGTGTTAATTAGACAACAACAACTCTGTACACCATCCAAAAGGAAGACTTATTGCTTGGCCATTTGTTTATTGGACTGTGTGCGTAGACAACACTTAGTCATCCGACAAGGCTCAGGCCTATTGAAGAGAAGAAAGAGCAAACAAAAAACAAAACAAAAACAGCAGACCATGACAGAATAATTAGAACCTTTCTTTCCTACTTATTAATGCAAACAGTACACACACACACACACACACACACAAAACCTCAACAGCAACACAGGCCCTTTTTCCTTGTCTAGCCAATAACGCTAGGCTGAGAAGGAACATTAAAAGACAGGCAGACATTCTGTGGTCATTTCAACACACACACACACACACACACACACACACCATTTGACAACTACCCTGCAATCTATGCCACTGAGTAGGCAAGGGCATCATTATGTCTGAGAATAGACTGAGCCTGCAGGGCCTCTCCAATGTGCCTGAACAGAGCTCCACGGTCACCTCATGTCTTGTGAACGTACGTTTTAATACCGAGCCTCGTCTTCCTTCTCTCTTCGCATTTTCGCTCTCTCACACACAGGGAGAGGGGAGGCAAAAGAAGAGCGAGAAGCGGGGGAGGAAAGGACAGAAGGACGAGATGGAGGGATATAAATATATTCATTCCATTCTGCTTTAATTCTATCCCTCTTGTCTGCAGGAATACTGATTGCAGGACGTCGCACTCGATAAGCGCGGCTCTCACAGCGTTCTCCATCGCGATTTGCTAGTCTAGCAAACAAGCAACAGCTGTTGAGTTGACAGCCTCCAAGACAGCAACTTAACAACTCATGAACATAATGTCAATTATCTGCCTTTATAACTCAGCCTATATCCAAGGAATACGTACTCATAATCAAAACCAGCTGAATTAGCATTAATCACACAGCCCAAAATACTTCTAAAACGTCCCTGGTAGGCTATGAAGTTGTTGGGGGGCACCACCACACGCTAACTTAACGTTAAGTTAACTCGCCTGTAGACTTGAACTCGCTATGAACTCGCTAAACCAAAAAACATTAACCAGCAAGTTCACTTAACCATAATAGAATTTGGAATGCCATTGACGTTTCGCACAGGGTAAACATGTTAGTTCAATGTGATTACGTAGGCCTACTGTCAACAAATCATAAGCAACCATTTAACGTAGGGTAACGTTAAGTAAGCCCAATTATTATCTCACAGAACTTCAGGCAGGAAATAAACCTTACTAACGTTCACCTATGCCAAATGCAATAACGTACATGCAAGACTGATGCTACAGTGTTTGTGTTAACCTTTTTCATAATAACTTACCACATTTCCAGTAGGGGAAATGCACTCAGCAACTTCAGACGACTGACTAACGTTGAGGTTGAGCTAGATTGAGCTTTGCCATGGTCTAGTTATCAACGTCAAGTCAAAACGCGCTGCCAGTCGAGTCGATTCCCAGTTTACTTTTGTCGTTGTGGATGGGAAACATTAACGTTATAACTAGTGTGGTTTAGATAGATAGGCTACATTACATGTAAAGGACTAGCATGCATGCTAAGTTACTATTGGCTAACGACCGTATGAATAAATCACTTATTTTCCAGATTCGAATTAAAAATGCAAAAGCCT
The DNA here is from genome assembly GCF_046254945.1 of Alosa pseudoharengus. Taxonomy (NCBI): domain Eukaryota; kingdom Metazoa; phylum Chordata; class Actinopteri; order Clupeiformes; family Clupeidae; genus Alosa; species Alosa pseudoharengus. The sequence goes on from NW_027468598.1 coordinate 27,007,221, forward strand.
ACCTGTACACTCCCAGTCAGGTCAGCCGGGTGGTCTCTACTGTCCTGCTAATCTAAAAAAAGCTACACTAAAAAGAATGGAGATGGATCCCATCTATATAGCCTCCCTACTGCCTTCCTTTTGACTCTCTCGCTCGCTGGGCTGGTTTGATAGTAGTGTGAAACTAGCGACAGTAAAGAAAATTCCAATATGGCCGCCATTCGCGAATCATTCAAAATAAAAGTCAGAACATATTCATTACTTTTTCAATAAAAAAGTTTAAAAATTATTCATTTAAAACTGTATTGTGTTACCAAAGGGAAAGTAAATTTAGAAAATAATTAAATAAGACATTTAAATCGAAAATACACATTAGAATGCTATATTTTTTCTACACCAATATAATTAAAACTGTGTGGCTGTGAAAACAATAAGTTGTGCATATGTAAAAGGGGGGTGAAATGGAATCCTTATAACATGTACTTTCAGAATATATATAGATGTTTATACCAAGTTCGCCTTTGTGAGTGCCAGGCCATACTAAGTGTGTACCGAGTCATATACTATAGGCCTGTCATTGGCACACTGTTGAACTTCAAATTGTGTGGCTGTGAAAACAATAAGTTGTGCATATGTAAAAGGGGGGTGAAATGGAATCCTTATAGCATGTACTGTCAGAATATATATAGATATTTATACCAAATTCGCCTTTGTAGGTACCAGGCCATACTAACTCTGTACCGAGTCATATACTATAGGCCTGTCATTGGCCACTGTTGAACTTCAAATTGTGTGGCTGTGAAAACAATAAGTTGTGCATATGTAAAAGGGGGGTGAAATGGAATCCTTATAACATGTACTTTCAGAATATATATAGATATTTATACCAAATTCGCCTTTGTAGGTACCAGGCCATACTAAGTGTGTACCGAGTCATATACTATGTCTGCCATTGACATACACTGTTTAACTTCAAATTGTGTGGCTGTGAAAACAATAAGTTGTGCATATGTAAAAGGGGGGTGAAATGGAATCCTTATAACATGTACTTTCAGAATATATATAGATGTTTATACCAAGTTCGCCTTTGTGAGTGCCAAGCCATACTAAGTGTGTACCGAGTCATATACTATAGGCCTGTCATTGGCACACTGTTGAACTTCAAATTGTGTGGCTGTGAAAACAATAAGTTGTGCATATGTAAAAGGGGGGTGAAATGGAATCCTTATAGCATGTACTGTCAGAATATATATAGATATTTATACCAAATTCGCCTTTGTAGGTACCAGGCCATACTAACTCTGTACCGAGTCATATACTATAGGCCTGTCATTGGCCACTGTTGAACTTCAAATTGTGTGGCTGTGAAAACAATAAGTTGTGCATATGTAAAAGGGGGGTGAAATGGAATCCTTATAACATGTACTTTCAGAATATATATAGATATTTATACCAAATTCGCCTTTGTAGGTACCAGGCCATACTAAGTGTGTACCGAGTCATATACTATGTCTGCCATTGACATACACTGTTGAACTTCAAATTGTGTGGCTGTGAAAACAATAGGTTGTGCATATGTAAAAGGGGGGTGAAATGGAATCCTTATAACATGTACTTTCAGAATATATATAGATGTTTATACCAAGTTCGCCTTTGTGAGTGCCAGGCCATACTAAGTGTGTACCGAGTCATATACTATAGGCCTGTCATTGGCACACTGTTGAACTTCAAATTGTGTGGCTGTGAAAACAATAAGTTGTGCATATGTAAAAGGGGGGTGAAATGGAATCCTTATAGCATGTACTGTCAGAATATATATAGATATTTATACCAAATTCGCCTTTGTAAGTACCAGGCCATACTAACTCTGTACCGAGTCATATACTATAGGCCTGTCATTGGCCACTGTTGAACTTCAAATTGTGTGGCTGTGAAAACAATAAGTTGTGCATATGTAAAAGGGGGGTGAAATGGAATCCTTATAACATGTACTTTCAGAATATATATAGATATTTATACCAAATTCGCCTTTGTAGGTACCAGGCCATACTAAGTGTGTACCGAGTCATATACTATGTCTGCCATTGACATACACTGTTGAACTTCAAATTGTGTGGCTGTGAAAACAATAAGTTGTGCATATGTAAAAGGGGGGTGAAATGGAATCCTTATAACATGTACTTTCAGAATATATATAGATGTTTATACCAAGTTCGCCTTTGTGAGTACCAGGCCATACTAAGTGTGTCCCGAGTCATGTACTATGTCTGCCATTAACATACACTGTTGAACTTCAAATTGTGTGGCTGTGAAAACAATAAGTTGTGCATATGTAAAAGGGGGGTGAAATGGAATCCTTATAACATGTACTTTCAGAATATATATAGATGTTTATACCAAGTTCGCCTTTGTGAGTGCCAAGCCATACTAAGTGTGTACCGAGTCATATACTAGGCCTGTCATTGGCACACTGTTGAACTTCAAATTGTGTGGCTGTGAAAACAATAAGTTGTGCATATGTAAAAGGGGGGTGAAATGGAATCCTTATAGCATGTACTGTCAGAATATATATAGATATTTATACCAAATTCGCCTTTGTAGGTACCAGGCCATACTAACTCTGTACCGAGTCATATACTATAGGCCTGTCATTGGCCACTGTTGAACTTCAAATTGTGTGGCTGTGAAAACAATAAGTTGTGCATATGTAAAAGGGGGGTGAAATGGAATCCTTATAACATGTACTTTCAGAATATATATAGATGTTTATACCAAATTCGCCTTTGTGAGTGCCAGGCCATACTAAGTGTGTACCGAGTCATATACTATGTCTGCCATTGACATACACTGTTGAACTTCAAATTGTGTGGCTGTGAAAACAATAAGTTGTGCATATGTAAAAGGGGGGTGAAATGGAATCCTTATAGCATGTACTGTCAGAATATATATAGATATTTATACCAAATTCGCCTTTGTAGGTACCAGGCCATACTAACTCTGTACCGAGTCATATACTATAGGCAGTGTTGGGAGGGTTACTTTCAAAACGTATTCCGTTACAGAATACAGAATACATGCCCAAAAATGTAATCTGTAACGTATTCCGTTACGTTACTCAATCTGAGTAACATATTCTGAATACTTAGATTACTTCCGCATTGAATTGGATTGTATAAGTGTAGGAATGCGGCCATCAAATCCTGCTTAGGCCTACTAAACAGGCCTATTCTGGTGTGTTCTTCTGTTCCAAATGGCTGAAGTGTTAGGCCCACATAGGAGAATGTAAAGTCAACTAAGCTACCTGATACAACTTTAAAATAGCAAGGTGACCACTAAAACTACTGTACAGCAGGCGACTAGGCTAATTAAAACAAACTAAATAAATAGGCTACTCTAAGGGCGTAGCCAGAAAATATATTAGTGCCTGTGAGATTTTTCGGTGGCATCAACCCAGTACAAGTGAGGGGCGCATATGACAGGTGGAACGCAAATGACCTGTAAATGTAAACACTATCTAGGCTACTGTATATCAGTGCTCTCAAAATGAACGTGATTGCGTAATGACAATCAAAAACCGCACGTTAAAATATGCTAGCCTACTCGCAAGAATAATTCTTCAGAGGCTCCACCATATAATTCATTTTAAAACGTAGGCTAGATCTAATTAGAAAACAAAATAATCCATAAAGCTATTTTAAGTTAGAATAAAAAACTTAGAATGCAGTGCCTATTTTAGAGATTGGTTTAATTGTAGGCCTAGGTCTAAATCAACACGTGAACTATAGGCTCTGTTTATTGATTAGCAAACTGTGTAACCGATTGGCCGAAGTAGCCTGAGCTATTAATACTTGGGAAAATATCCTTTGAACAGACATCAGGAACCGCGATCAGTGAGGAACAGGAGTTACCTCCACTTGCTTTACTCCTAATTTGCTGTGCAAACAGTCATTTCAGGATCTCCGATGACGCGTCCATAATGCGCGCTGGCTGCGTTTTGAGGCTAGTGCAAGACGGCGGGGCTTGGATTTAAACATGGAAATCATAGATTGCTTTTAGGAGCTTCTGAGTTGCCTTTATTTATTTAGAGAGTGAATAAACTTATGAAACAGAGAAGTATCGTCATGTAATCCATTGGTTTCAACAATGTAACTGTATTCTAAATACCAACTATTTAACTTGTAACTGTATCGGAATACAGTTACTCATAATTTGTATTCTGAATACGTAACGCCGGTACATGTATTCCGTTACTCCCCAACACTGACTATAGGCCTGTCATTGGCCACTGTTGAACTTCAAATTGTGTGGCTGTGAAAACAATAAGTTGTGCATATGTAAAAGGGGGGTGAAATGGAATCCTTATAGCATGTACTGTCAGAATATATATAGATATTTATACCAAATTCGCCTTTGTAGGTACCAGGCCATACTAACTCTGTACCGAGTCATATACTATAGGCCTGTCATTGGCCACTGTTGAACTTCAAATTGTGTGGCTGTGAAAACAATAAGTTGTGCATATGTAAAAGGGGGGTGAAATGGAATCCTTATAACATGTACTTTCAGAATATATATAGATGTTTATACCAAATTCGCCTTTGTGAGTGCCAGGCCATACTAAGTGTGTACCGAGTCATATACTATGTCTGCCATTGACATACACTGTTGAACTTCAAATTGTGTGGCTGTGAAAACAATAAGTTGTGCATATGTAAAAGGGGGGTGAAATGGAATCCTTATAGCATGTACTGTCAGAATATATATATATAGATGAAATTAAATCCCTGCAGCTTCTAAAAGATAAAATGGAGGTAGATGACATGTCCAATGAAAAGATTAAAGGGTTCATTCAAAGCATTCAACTTTATCCATTTAGGGTCATCTGTTTTACTGAAGGTGGCATAAGACTCTGGCACGAGATAGCAGAGTCGTCCCCAGCATTCTGGGATGCCACAGGGAGCATGATTAACTCAGAAATAAATAAAAAGCGCATTTTATATTACGAAATAACCATTAGTTCGTCATCAACTCCTCATGCGTCTGCTCCAATTGCCTTTATGATAACAGATGACCATACGCAGAGTTCAGCAGAACAACTTTTAAACACAGTTAGACATTTTGAGATGAAGTTGTTTGGCTGTAATAATACACCGATTCAAATCAATAGCGACAGGTCACTGGTACTTTTGCAAGCTGCTATGAATGTATTTAATAAGGACACAATGTCAACATATTTAAATCGCTGCTGGCACATTCTTAACGGAACCCAAAAGGAAATTGATTTAGATTTTTGTGTCATACGGTCTTGTAAAAGTCATTTAATGCGTCAAGCCAGTGAGATCTGCAAAAAGCAATATAATGGAAAAGACAAAAGATATAGGATTGGTATGTATATGTTTAGTCTTTTAATAAATGCTAAATCGCTTGCTGAAGCAAAAAACTTAATTTTTGATATCTGTATGGTCTTGGAGAGCAGAGTGTACTCAGACGTGGTAGAGAAAAGTACAGCCAATTTAGAGGAAAAAGTTAAGAGTTTAGGGTCTGAAGATTTTGAGGGAAAAGATGAAAGCCTATCAGGGGACATTTTTGAGATAGTCACACATCAATCCCCATTTCTTCGTTATTTTAATCAAATATGCAACGAAGCGCGGAAACAGCCGACCTCTATAAAAAGCACAGAAAAAAAACCTTACTTTGGCCCTATGTTACTCGAGAAATTATTTAATAATTTTCTACCGGTAATTCCAATTTGGTCAGATATGGTTCAGGTTCATTTATCAAAGATGGAAAGGTTCCGCAATAAAAATCTAGATAAAACCACTTCGATTTCAGAAGTCACATTTAAAAATACTAAAACATTGTTTTTGAATAACAAAAAACTTAGAACTGATGAATGCATCCAGGAACTATATAAATTATATAAAGCACGTGAGAGAGACTTCTGCGAGAAAATCAAACTGAAAAGGATGAAAAGATTAAGAGACATACAGGAACCCGAGGAATCATGGAACAAGAAAAAAAGCGTACCCAAGCACCTTCAGAATACATTTCAAAAACCCCCAAAAGAGAGCACAAAGTTATTCAGCATTAATAAAAATAGTAGGCAACCGGGGGGTATCCCAGAAATAGCTAAAGGTAGTGGGAGCACACCAATACTGCAATTCTTTAAACAAACAAGAGCCGTGAAGCAGTGTCAAAAAATACTTTCCTCCGCCTATAAAAAGAAACGTAGCCCTGACTTTCAAGTTTCACAGAAAGCAATTGAAGACATCTCTTTATGTGAACATTATGAACTTGAAAGTCAAGTTACTAAAAATGAAGCTGTAGTGTTAATTAAAACATTTGTAGATAAATACCTGCAGGCAAACTTTTTAGCCAATGATTTGCTGTATGCTCACTGCTTATCATTATTTAATTGTATCAGGTGTGCAGAAAATGAGAGAAGTAACCGCACAAACAAAATTCTAATGTCATTACCTTTAGATATTTCAGAAGAGGCAATAAAACACTTTTTAACTAATCAAGCTTTAAATAAAAAAAATAGAAATGAAACAGACAATTGCAAATCATGTGGAGAGAATACTGTGTCAGAAACTTTGCTGATTCATTTGCCACAGTCACTTCTCATATTAGCAGATAACCCCAAAAGCCTCCCATTACATCTTACACTTGACACAGTTTTTGGCATTTACAAGTATTCACTGGCATCCCTTTTGGTATCTCTCTCAGAAAAACCTTTTATACAGTTGTTAAGTTTTGATTGTGTTTCAGACAAACAAACAGAAATTGCCAATTTAATACAACTTAATCCCGTATTCTTTTTAGTTGAATACTGTGTGGAGACCACTGAACAGATTAATATATGCCGTTTATATGAGGAACAACACATATGTAATAAACAGTGTGGTAGTCATGAACCATTTGAAATTCAAGAATGGATTCCTCAAGGAGATGTTAACTTGCCTCATATGACAGAGAAGGATATGAACGTGATTAGAAGTAGTGAATGGCTAGATGATAAAATAATAGACATTTATATGAAAATGCTCCAAGCAAAACTGACAACAAATGACATTTTAATGGTCCCATCGACATTTATAAGTCAGTGTTTAAAAAGTGTATTTTGCCCTGACATCAATGTATTACCAAAAATATATAAGCCTGAAAATAATTGGTGGCGCTACCACACAGTAGTGATTCCAGTAAATTTTAACAACATGCATTGGGCTGTTATGATTTTGGAGCTGATTGAACAACACCCCCAAAATAATGAAATAACTGTAACAGCAAAAGTATTTGACTCAATCAAAACATTTGATTATGAAATGATAAAAATAATGCCAACATTGCAGAGATACCTATTGTTACAGTATCTAGCGATCCATGGGAAGCTGGTGAATCTTGTATTTAGATATGAATTTTATCATAAATGCCCAACATTTATAAAACAGTCTGATAGCATAAACTGTGGAGTGTATGTTTGTTTTTTTGTTAAATCTTTTCTTTTTCAAACAAATTTAAACAAATTTTGCAGTAGCAATATGCGGAGGATTTTAGAGTATGAATTAAGTCACCAGGTGATACTGTAATATTTTTCCTGGATATATTGGGGTTTGTATTTATTTATTTATTTATTGATGAATATGTATTATTGTAATTATAATATATAACTTATACTTATTCATAATATTTATTGGAGAAGTGTGCAATATTTGATGTGGGACAATGTGCAATATCCAAACTGTGGCAATTTGCAATATGTATGTGTGTGTGTGTGATAATTGTGTGTGTTGTGTTTAATTGTGACATTGTGTGAATATTGCAGTGTTTTGCACTGGCTCCTGCTGAGGTCCTTGTGAAATGACACCCCTGCTGTCACTAAGGTAATGTATGTCCATATGTATGTATGTGTATTTATTTATTTATTATTGTCCTTATTTATGTTATGTCCTTGTGACGTTTGTCTGTCATTGTTTATCATTGTTTATTTGTCCAAGAAAAAGTTTGCATCCCCTTACTTTGAACAGTAGTAGAGGAGGTTATAAAGGGATACATTATAGAACATTTCATGAAGGGGCATGGAAACTAGCATGTATAATTGTCATTTATGTACCTTTTTACTGTCTTTTATTACTTTCTATTTATATATGTGTTTTACTAACCTTGTCCTCTTGTCTTGTCCTGTCATACTAACATCCCACTTGTGGCCTGTACCTTGACGTGGTGAGTGGGCTTTCAACTAAACAGGCCTGTCTTCCTGAACACTCATCTGTTTTTCTCTTTTAATCTTTCAGTCCTATACAGTGCAACCAACAAACCAGAACGTTTTCAGACCCTTTCAAGTTTTACACATTTTCTTATGCTTCAGACTCATCTTCAATTTTTTTCTCTCATAAAACTACACACAATACTCCAGAAAAAAATCAGGTGTTTTAAGTGTTTTGTAAATGTATAATAAATAAAAGACTGAAATATATCATTTACATAAGTATTCAGACCCTTTGTTATGACGCTTGCAATTGAGCTCTGGTGCATCCTCATCTATCAATGGTCCTTGAGATGCTTCTACAACTTGTATGTCAAAGTGAAAACCAAGCCACAAGGTCAAGACAATTATTTGCATATGCAGGCCATTTATTTTTTATTCTATATTTGTACATATTTCTTTTTGTAAATATTTGAACATTACACATGTATTTCTGTATCTGTTTTGGTGCCTTCAATTTGGTTTTACATACACATCTATATGTATCTTATATTTGGTTTTACAAACATATCGTATTTCCTGAAAGTACATGTTATAAGGATTCCATTTTACCCCCCTTTTAAATATTCACAAGTGATTATTTTCACAGCCACAACAGTAGCCTATGTGGCAATGATAGGCCTAGTATGTGACTTGGTACAGACTTAGCATGGCCTGGTACCTACAAAGGTGAACTTGGTATACATATCTATATATATATTCTGAAAGTACATGTTATAAGGATTTCATTTCACCCCCCCTTTTACATATGCACAACTTATTATTTTCACAGCCACACAATTTGAAGTTCAACAGTGTATGTCAATGGCAGACATAGTATATGACTCGGTACACACTTAGTATGGCCTGGTACCTACAAAGGCGAACTTGGTATAAATATCTATATATACACAATTTGAATTCAACAGTGTATGTCAATGGTAGACATAGTATATGACTTGGTACAGAGGTAGTATGGCCTGGTACTCACAAGGGCGAATTTGGTATAAACATCTATATGTATCCTGAAAGTACATGTTATAATGATTTCATTTCACCCCCCTTTTACATATGCACAACTTATTGTTTTCACAGCCACACAATTTGAATTCAACAGTGTATGTCAATGGTAGACATAGGATATGACTTGGTACAGAGGTAGTATGGCCTGGTACTCACAAAGGCGAATTTGGTATAAACATCTATATGTGTTCTGAAAGTACATGTTATAATGATTTCATTTCACCCCACTTTTACATATGCACAACTTATTGTTTTCACAGCCACACAATTTGAAGTTCAACAGTGTATGTCAATGGCAGACATAGTATATGACTCGGTACACACTTAGTATGGCCTGGTACCTACAAAGGCAAATTTGGTATAAATATCTCTATATATTCTGAAAGTACATGTTATAAGGATTCCATTTCACCCCCCTTTTACATATGCGCAACTTATTGTTTTCACAGCCACACAATTTGAAGTTCAACATCGTGCCAATGACAGGCCTAAAGTATATGACTCGGTACAGAGTTAGTATGGCCTGGTACCTACAAAGGCGAACTTGGTATAAATATCTTATTCTGAAAGTACATGTTATAAGGATTTAATTTACTCCCCTTTTACATTTGCACAACTTATTGTTTTCACAGCCACACAATTTGAAGTTCAACAGTGTGTGTCAATAGAAGGCCTATGACTTGGTACAGACTTGGTATTGCCTGGTACTACAAAGGCGAACTTGGTATAAATATCTATGTGTATTCTGAAAGTATATGTTATAAGGAGTCCATTTTACCCCCTTTTAAATATGCACAACTTATTGTTTCCATAGCCACACAATTTAAAGTTCAATAGTATTGTGTATAGTATGACAGGCCTAGGGTAGGCCATGAGTCCGTACAGAGTTAGTATGGCATATACCTATAAAGACAAATTTGGCATAAATATCTATTCTGAAAGTACAAGGAGTCCATTTTAGCCTACCACCCTAAGTTTGAACTAAGTGTTATTTGATAATATGTTATTTTAGGTCTTGTTAATGAAAAAGGTAATCCTTCCACAATTATATTAATGCAAAGTATAATCGTATAAAAACATTAACTTTAAACCAATGTATAGTACATTATTATCCCCCTTTTCTACGTTTGTTTTTGTTCCCTTCTCTTTTAATAGTAGCCTACATCAGGATATGGAGACGTTTGTCCAGAGAATGTCCGTAGACGGGCTCTGGTTTGAGAAAGGTGTTGCGTGAGATCACTTCCGTTCAATTTCAAGGATGTTAGCAAGACAATTCTGCTACAATTACAACATTTGCACATGCATTTACATAGGCTAAGTTTCAGCAACATGTTTACATTTCGTGTAAACCTTTGAAAAATACTCTGAAAACCGAATTTTAACCTACTTTATCTGATCGTTCGTCTGTACCTTTATTTTGACGCTTTTCGCCGCCATATTGCCCGCTATTGTCGCGTACTGTCGCTTACTGTCGCTAGCTCCACGGAACTTGGTTTGATGTCTCTTGTTTGTACCGCTGGTTATCCAGAGCCGTATTGCTCTGTGGTTCAGAACACTGCTGCCACCTGCTGGGACGGTGCAGTAATGCATCGGGTCGCATTCCTTTACAAAAAAACTCCATTCTGCGCTTAATTTGGTTAGATAAAGTAAATTGGACACAGACTGTAGAAGACACAATGCCAATATTTTACCCATCAAATAGGCCATCTTGCACCCCAAAGCACTCACAAACACACATAGAGTCAGGGGCATTTTCTACTTTTATATCAATTTGTCTGAATCATGCTACCCTTGATAGAAGCCATGCATTGGCAGCGTCAGACATGCTATTCTACATACGTATTTTAGATCAGTAGCATCAAAATGAGCTTGACCCCTTATTTTAAGGTAAACAAACTTACATTGTATTTACAAGGGCATTGTTCACCTCTTTTGGAGCCTACCATCAAATGTTTGACCTCTATAGAAAGCTGAGAAACCTGTAGTTTTTGTAGGAAACAGTCAAAATAACTGTGTGTATGTACTGACACGGAGTTACAGAGGCTAGAATATATTTTTTTCTTTCTGCCGGATTACAAGCATCTCTGAACTGACCACATTTCAGCCCTCTCTAGGTCACTTGATATCACTTACAAACACTACTGAGCCCTAGCACCACACAGTAAATTTAGCTGTGTCAAATTAACACCTAAAGAGTTGAATTTAACACTATTTCAGAGTGTATTTGGTCCTACTCCAAACTGGTGTTAAACTCAAGTGTTAAAATATTAGAGTAAAATGTACTCTAAAGAGAGTTAAGAATTAACACTGGTGTACACTATATAGTGTTATTTAAAGTCAACACTACATGTTAAATAACTCTATGGAGAGTAACTTTAATTCTTAAGAGTGTTGATTATTTACTATAACTAGAGTTAAGAATTAACACTGGTGTACACTATATAGTGTTATTTAAAGTCAACACTACATGTTAAATAACTCTATGGAGAGTAAATTTAATTCTTAAGAGTGTTGATTATTTACTATAGCTAGAGTTAAGAATTAACACTGCTGTACACTATATAGTGTTATTTAGAGTCAACACTACATGTTAAATAACTCTATGGAGAGTAAATTTAATTCTTAAGAGTGTTGATAATTTACTCTGTTATAATGTCAAACCAGCTCTAATATGAGTTTAATTTATATGTTCAATAACACTGCATTGTTGTGCATTTAACACTGTCAATGAAAATCACCACTATTTGTTAAAATAGGTCTCTGTGGTGTTTAAAGGTGCTTTAAGGGATGCCACACGTTTTTTAGGCTAAAACATTTTGTCACTTACAGCAAACATCACCTCACCATCCGCTAGCTGCCTGTGTCCTGAATACACTGTACACTGTAAACGCCATCTCTGTGGACAGCCGCGGCACCAAAAACAACCTGGGCAAACCTAGCCCATAAAAAAACATAACAAACTGTTACAGCAAATCACCAACGAGATGCGTTTAGGAGTTTCAATTGCACGGGATGGAGGGGGAGGAATTAGCGAACTAGCTTTCTGTTTTCTTTGAACGTCAACAGAAGTGACGTTATCCAGCATCGTTTAGAGCACCTTTAACTAAAAGACACATTTATCCAAACAATCGAAGTTACAAACATAACATGAAATAGATAAAAATGACAATCACATAATACATTACAGCTTTATTTTACTTCTCAACATATAATCGCATAAAAAGTCACTCTTTTTTAAACTCTTTCTGGATGCAGCCTTGAATGCATGGTAATTATTATTATTTACATCAGTTGTCCACAAAGTAACACATCACACAGCAATTTTACAAAAAAAAAAAAAACAGCATCTCAAATGTTACGCAATACTGAGTCAGGACAGTATTCTGTACCATGAAAACACTGGTTGACAAAGAAGTTCCAAATTCGGAAGCACACGCACGCACACATAGAAACATACACACATGCATGCGCGCACACACACACACACACAGACACACAAACACATACACACACACGCACGCACACACACATAAAGACAAACACGCACACACAAACACATAGACACACACACACATAAAGATAAAGACACACACAAATACACACATGCAGGCACAAAAAGACACGCATGAATGAATGCATGCACGCACACTCACACACAGGAAGGCACATGCACGAACGCATGCACACACATCCACACACACCCCTTCCAAATTTGGAAGCAATCTCTTGACCACTTTCAAGATCAGCAACTTTCACCTCTATCATTACTGAAGATCTCCTAATACACGACTCATCTACATTAGTCGTCACTGCCTTTCCATAACTGTTTATACGGACATCAGTGTCAACTTGCTGCTCAATACTGTCTGTGTGTTTGGTGTTTAAATGTTTACTAAAACCAGAAAATGTATCAAACAATGCATCCAGTCTGAAGAACACACCTCAGACAAAGGTTTTCCTCTCCAAAAAATAACCACTAACAAGTAAATAAACACCTAACAAGCATATTTGAACCATCCAAGCCAGCATCACAAACAAAACCACTTCATTATGAAGAAATAGAACAAGAAGTAGACAAGAAGTATTCACAACCAGCACTCAGTTCTATCGAAGCAGTCTTGCCCTATCGAAGCAGTCTTGCCCTAATTTCAGCTACACGAGGACTCTCTTTGACTTTGCCAACATCAATGTTGTACACTGTAGTCTGAATAAAAACAAACATGTTGTGCAGCATCGAGTTGTACAAAGTACCAAAGACAAAATGTGCCTTGAAGAGTTCATCGAAGGCACCGAGGGACGAGGTGGACCTGCATGGTATGGCGTTCTGGTCGAGGACTATGAAGAATTGGTGGAGCTCACTCTTCTTCGGTCCGACCGCCAGGAGATAGGGCTGAGTGCTGGTCCTGATGGCATCGAGATGTTCTTGGACACTTGTTCCACTCTGAGAAGACAAATACACATGGAGTGGCAATTAGAATATTATGTCTGTAATAATATCATAAACCTCTTGTCATGAATAATAATGTATACACACCTTCTTGAAAACAACAAGATGTTTTTCTGCTTGGGAGGCCGCCACTTTCCCTGGTCTCTTCCGACCCTGCGCCGTCGGTGGAATTAGATGTAGCAGCAGTAAAATTGATGCCAGATCACTGTCCCAACCTGTAAATAGCACAGGTTTCAATTAAGGTAAATTAAGAGTTCTAGGGGAAGGTGCAATATTAACATCTATGCATCTATTGACATCTAAGAGGGACTGTGCAATATAACTGTGAGTGTGTACTGTTAATATTTATTGTGCCGTACAACTACCCTGGAAATCCAGAATTCTCGCGAGAGCACAATGGAATTGCCTCTGCGAGACACTCTGGCAATGAGCAATGATACATGTTACTTTTACCCCTTGCATCCCGGGGAACCAATCAAATCGGCGTATCTGATATATGCTGGCCAGAGGCGAGCTAAACTGATGACGACAGCACTGCAACGTTGGAGGTCAGTAAACATTGGTCTAGTGTTATCCAATTGCGTCAAAGTCCGAAATCATTCAGAGTAAACATTGGTCTAGTGTTATCCAATTGCATGCAGTGCCACCCCTCAAGTTGGGCCATTACATTGTTCGTGGCCAGACCCTTAATCTTTCTAGATTACCAGGGTCTGGATTTTCCAGGCTACCATTCAACAGCACCTTAAAAGAAACTTACCAGAGTCAAAATCCACTTCAGTGCCATCCTCAAGAGGATCAGCGGCCAGCAGGAGTTCTTCAACTTCACTGATGGACGGAAGCTTTCTGCACTCTTTGATGATCTTTTTCTTAAATGTGGTTGGCCACCGCTCCAGAAGCTTGCCTGATACATCCTCTCCAAACATCAGAACAAAATCCTGTTCAATCTGGATTTTGGGACAATTTCAGAAGTATTTAGAAGTTAATAGCAGCAGGTTATTCTAGTTTCAATACTAGTCTACTGCTCAAAAATATTTTATATTGTGCCAAGATAATTACCAAGCCTTTGACGTCTTTGAAATGTGGGAAATCTGACAGTAAGTTGTTTGACTGCTGGGGGTTGAGGACCAAGTTGTGGCGATAGGCAAACGTCAACTTCATTTTTTTCATCACGGTGTCCTCATCCGTCAAGTGTTTCATCAGCGAGATTGCTTCCTTGCACTGATCTTCACTCAGGCTAGTCTCCGGTATGTATTGGGGCTCTCGTCTGACAGTTGGTCCTCCAGAAATGTCTTTACCTGATGGTCCTTCTGCTGAATCTACGCAATTAGGGAAAGTGTAGACATATCATTTCTATAACGTGTGATTGTCCAACAGGTTTGGTCATTACATTTCTACAATATTATCTTTTTAAAGTTACCTCCAAAAGATGCTCGTCTGTCTTTAGCAGTGCCTCTCTGAATCGTTTTAATCCTCCAAGCAAGGTATCCAGTGCCACTCTCACCATCATAATAGTGCTCCTTGAAGGATAAAAGGATACCATAAATCATATTTCCTCATTAGTAGGTTTTGAAAGTGGAAAATGGTTAACACACTGAATTTAAAACATGTAACTGTTTCATTCAATGTTTAGCATTTACCACAACCAACTGAATGTAACTTACATAGCCATTCTTAGAGAATGGATCACCGAGGTACGGGAATACGGTCACAATTCCTCTGGCATACTTTTCTTTCACCTGTCTGGGTGGTGATGTACTACAACAATGAAGGAAAGAATGTGTTAGATATCAATCTGAACTGAAGCTACAATGACAACACAAGAGCTAACTAAAAACATTTAGCAAATTACCCATTCCTCTCTGTCATATCAGCTGCCAGCATGTTCACCATTTTCCTTCTGGTTTCATCCGTCAAGGACTTGGTTCGGTTGTATTCATTTACTATACGTTCTCCACCAGGTTTCTTAGAAAGAATGGATTCTACCAACTTCAAACACAATACAAAACAATTCAACTTGTTAGGGATATATCCATTGCAATTCAAAATTAATATAACTGCAGGAAATAAAGCAATATGACTTCAACAATATGTTTATGATGTTATATGAAACACTGTTTTATGTCAAAATTAACTGATACAAGAAAAGATTCAGATACTTCACAAGCAAGCAGTGATATCTGTGTGTCAACCCTTACTTGCTTAGCTTCTGCATCCAGCCTCTGGCGTTTTCTGGAAGGGCTATCTGAAATGATGACCGTCTCCTGTGAGTCCGAATTAAGGGATGAATTAAGGGATGGTTGGGAATACTCAGAAGCCACACTGGAGACAGACTCTGTCAAAAATTGAACAAAAAAAAGGGGGGAAACATTTCCCTTATACATTCATCTCATGAACAACGCAAACATTGCATTACACTACACAAGTATTTCCATTTAAATACAGATAGCCATTTTATCTGAAACAAACCTGTATCATATTTGATGGTTAACACCCCAGTTGAGGGATCATTTACTATATCCTCAAAAACATCCTCATCCACTTCGGTCCCAGAACTGTCAAAAACCTTCACACCTTCCATTACAGGTGGGACACCAAATTTAGCAAATGCTAAGAAATGAGCACAAAAGCTTGTGTTAGCAGACAGATTAATCCAATGAGCTAATGAACACTAACTACCGGTACACATTTCTTACCTGCACTCAGAAACACTGTAAGATCAAGCTCTGTTATTCTTACAAACTTCTGGACACCTCCAAGTTTTGCTTTAAGTAGCATCCTTCCTGCAGAAAACAGCATTAAGGTTAGTCCATACAAGTTCGCATACATTAAACATGTTAAACTATGTGCTCATGCATGCACAGAACTCAGTAGCAAAGGCAATTTGTATGTGGTAAATCAATTCAAGCATAGATATTTTAAGTAGGAGGGGTTACTTTGCACAATTGACTTAACTTTAATGCTACCAACTTATAAAGCTGTCTAAAACGTTACAAAAATTGACAATAAACGATCAATAAGCCGAATACATGCGAGTTGTCAGCACGTGTTGAACCATATTGTGCTAACGTTAGACGGTACACGTGTCGCTAGTCAAACTAACATTAATTTAGCTAGCTGCTAATTTATAGTCTACTGCCCACACATGCAGGCGTTGCTATTTTCAAAATCACCATCCCTCCATAATGTAGGATCACAAGGTTATGATTACCTCGACTGGCTTGGTCTAATAAGACGTAGTTTGCCTAATGTCAAACTACTTCAACATTAAACTTACGTGACAGCCCGAGCTTTTAGTTTAAAATACAGCTAACGTTTGCTATTATAACTAACTCCCTTCATGTGCAGCCTTTGCTAAACCATGAATGTTGACAAACAGGATCTGATCACCCCTCTAACGTTACACGTTATCTCTACCGTTAATGCTAGTTCTGTCTAGTTAGCAACTAGCTTGCTTGCCTCATATTACAACATTACATTACAACATGGGGGATTTATTGAAGGACTATTAAATTAGGCTGCATTAACTTGTCGCTACATGTGATGTAACATAACAAATATAATCTTACATTAGCTCTTCTAGATAATTTTCCTGTGGTGGACTGTTGCACCGCAACAAATGTTAGCCATCAAGTCGCATTGGTAACGTTAACGTTAAGCACTTCAAAATCTGTTATTTTAAGACCAAAGACAAAGCCGG
Organism: Alosa pseudoharengus; assembly: GCF_046254945.1. Taxonomy (NCBI): domain Eukaryota; kingdom Metazoa; phylum Chordata; class Actinopteri; order Clupeiformes; family Clupeidae; genus Alosa; species Alosa pseudoharengus. The sequence continues at coordinate 27,024,612 of NW_027468598.1, forward strand.
AGTATAAGATTAACATTAATGCAACGTCATTATATCATGCGAATTCTATTCAAATAACGTGAATTTTTCGTTTAATATGTGATTAGGAGACTACGGAAGCGTATTAGGGCCACATGAAGAGAAAATATTTTTGAAAATTCTGAGATAAAAGTCAAAATTTTCGAGATAAAAGTCAAAATTTTCGAGAATCAAAGTCAAAATTTCTGAGAAAAAAGTCAGAAATAATTTCTGAGATTAAAGTCAAAATTTCTGAGAAAAAAAGTCAAAATTTTCGAGATAAAAAGTCGAAAATTTTGAGAATAAAAGTCAAAATTTCTGAGAAAAAAGTCAGAAATAATTTCTAAGATTAAAGTCAAAATTTCTGAGAAAAAAAGTCAAAATTTTCGAGATAAAAAGTCGAAAATTTTGAGAAAACAAAGTCACAAATGTGCCAGAAACAACGGAAATGCGCTACGAGTCACTCACTCTAACGTTAGTCACAGGCACAGCATGTCATGAGAAGGGCGTCGGGAAGCCATGGCTGTATCAGGTGAGCGAATTAACTTAAATTAGGTGATAGTGTTTGTTTTGTAGTGTTTTGTAGGCCTAGGTAAGGCTAGCTGCTTACTATGATTGCGTAAACTCATACCAGAAACGGTTTATGAACTATCTTTGCCCATTATACAGCTCTGTTAAATTCGGTCATCGCTGCTGTCCATTTGGGCTTAGCCTGCGATGTGTTGATGGCTGCACTCGATATCTTTAAGAAAGACTAAAATCAGTGTAGCCTACTGTACTTGATCAGGGTAACTTAACGTTTGTAAAACGCATTTGTGCTTTCACACGATGTTAAACCGGAATAGCAAGCCCGTTGTCAATTTGTCCTTCGTGCTAGGTAGTGCGTCTGCACAGCCTAAGTTACCCATCGCTAAAGAATATCATGCCACTTTTAATTGATAAGGTTGACTTTACTGAACAGTGTATGAGCAGCATATCTTCCCAGTTGTGGCTTGGATTAAATGATTCGGTGGGGTTATGCAGGAAGTGCTACCCCTTTCACTTTCTTGCGTAGGCTACGTCTCCCTTAGTGCTACTTTCAAAATCCAAATGTTCCTGTGATTGTCCTATGACAGCGTTACTCATTGCGCGGCTCGCAAGCCACATGTGGCTCGTCAAGCTATAATTGGTGGCTCGCATAGTAAATTTGGTTTTCCTAATTTTGAGTAGGCCTAAACTGTTCGTCAAAGGCCATCATCTCTGGCCCCAGGTTGATAAAAACAAAAGTAGCCTCTGATTTAGCTTAGTGTACTGTATGAATTTAACGAGGTGATCTTAAGTTTCGTTCTGCTTAACTTACAGTATCTCACTGCCACTGCAACGCCTTTGAATGCAATCCGCTGCCCTGTTTACAATGCTACAGCGGACTTAAACTGCCATCTTGTGGCGATAAGTTGTAATACATTTCATGCAGCTGCATACATCACATAAATCACATTTCATGCAGCTGCATAAATCACATAAATCACGGAAAGCGCGAATGAAGTGGCCACTTCTAAATGGGACCCACTGTATGTGGTAACGGTCAATACATTTTTTCAAATGTGCTTTGCACTACAAAAACGCAAACATCTGAATTATACTTCCCCCTTCACCCAAATACAGTAATGAAGGTAAAAGGAAGTTATTAAGCCTTAATGGTGCTTCCTTAAAGGGAGTATTGTCAAATGCTAGCCTACTACTAATACTAAAAATACAGCATGAAGAAAGTCAAGGACATGCATGCCAGCTTCCGCTCATCCCAGTATTAAAGTAAATCTGGTCTTAAATGAAAATGTATCTGTGTCATTTCTTTTTTGTGGGATGTCCCATTTATATGCAGAAATGCACATTTGCAAAGGTGACTTAGTATGTTGTCGTAAAAGTGGCTCTCCTTTTGATTTTGCACTGCCGATGTGGCTCTTGTGAAAAAAATAGTGAGGATCGCTGTCCTATGACATGCTTGGTGTATATACATTTTCTCTGGTAATGCACCACAGACGTAGCAGGGACAGATCGTGGTTGGTTGAAATCACAACTGAATAGGCCCCTACCTGACACCCGTAAAAGACAGATAAATAGCCTAATAACCCTGCTATGGTTTATTATTTACCAGTGTTTAACATAATGACATACATAGACAAATGTAAGATTTAAAAGCATTAAGATCTTTAAAAAAAAGTGTCCCTACCATACTGCCCTACAAAGGCAAAGTGTAACTACATATTTGGTCAAAATTGAGTTTAGACTGAAAAAGGGCTTCATAACACCTCCTTTGTCTTGTGACAAAAGCTCTTGGTCCAACTGGGTCCCGTTTTAGAGAAATCACTATGTGAAATTTGCAGTAACTACGAAATCCAACCTAATACCGAGGCTAACTGCAGTAAGTGTAGATACTACGTTCTGCCTGTGTTTACCTGGCTTTGACGCAGATACTGCGGTCTGCCTAGTAGCCCCATCCAAAACATTCCATCACACACACCACAAACAGATATGCTTTGAAACGCAAGTATCCAAACAACGGTAAGGAAGATGGATAACATGAACAACTAACCAGTCAAATAACATCTAAATCTATTAATCATAAGCCTCGCGCTAGGCTACTAGCTAGCGAGCCCCTAGCATATTAAACCATTTTAGCCTACCTGCTCCCTTTAAGACTAACATCTATCCAGTCTGGAAATGCTGTCATAATCCAAATACGATCCCGTCGCTGTCGCTGTTCTGTTTCTTGCCTTCATTTCTTAAGCTATTTTCGTTTCAGGCAGCTAGTCCAATTGTTGTGAAGTTAACAAGATTACATTAAGTTAGTCGACTGGAGCAAAGTCACTGTTAGTTTAGCATTCTAGTGCTAGCCGAGCTCCTGAGGAGAGCCGTGTAGCACCTGCAGCCGCAAAGACGGTCTTGAATTAAATGTCACTTTATCTCGGTTGTTTAGTTCTCATTACACACGCTACATCACATGGTTTAGGTAAAATATCACGTTGTTTAATTGATAGCCAATGAAGTTCAAGCTGAAAGGTCATGGGTTGCGAAACGACCATCGAGATCAGTCGACTTTTTCCGTTCATATCTTCTACTCTCAATGATTACATTGGCAGTCACTTATTTTGATGTTAATAATTAACGGTTAGATCTAGGCTGGGATTTAATTGGCAAGAGTATTTTTTCTGTGTAGATAGGCTACGTTTCCAATATTTGCTTTGCAGTTGTCACTGTAGGATAAAATTATAAATATAGCCGCAAGCGGCAATGGCGGGCCCGAGCACCTGCGGGCCGCAACCCGTGACATGTCGGAATCCAACAAAGCACCGACGTGGTGCATCTGTGAAATGTGCATATTTTATGCGTGTGCTATTTGTTTTCGTATTTTATTTTCTGGCACATATCCTGCTTGACCAGGTGGTGGCGCTATGCCAGGCAGGCCCATTGGGTGTCTGGATATCATCATAATCATAATATCTATTAACCTGAGAAGTTTCAGACCATTTATTCAAAGCATTGAGCATTTCTGGCACACTATCTGCTTGGCCAGATGGTGGCGCTATGCTAGGCCTGTGAATTACGCATGTGAATATCATCACAATAATGATATCCAATATTTAATAAACTTTCAGATCAATCACTTAAGGCATTGTCCATTTCTGGCACATTTCCTGCTTGACCAGGTGGTAGCGCTATGGCAGACAGGCCCATTGGGTGTCTGGATATCATCATAATCATAATATCTATTAACCTGAGAAGTTTCAGACCATTTATTCAAAGCATTGAGCATTTCTGGCACACTATCTGCTTGGCCAGATGGTGGCGCTATGCTAGGCCTGTGAATTACGCATGTGAATATCATCACAATAATGATATCCAATATTTAATAAACTTTCAGATCAATCACTTAAGGCATTGTCCATTTCTGGCACATATCTTGCTTGGCCAGGTGGTGGCGCTATGCCAGGCAGGCCCATTGGGTGTCTGGATATCATCATAATCATGATATCTATTAACCTGAAAAGTTTCAGACCATTCATTCAATGCACTGTGATTTATGACACATTTCCTGTTTATGTGGTGAGATATTAAAATCATATCAAATATATTACAACATTCAAAAATCCCTTCACAATTTAACATCAGCGACATCTTGGCATAATGTTTGCCAAATTTCAAATGAATCTGACAAACCGTCTAGGAGGAGTATGTTCAAATTGATCATGTGAAATCAGTATAATTGTCATTCTTTCTGTTGCCAGGTGGTGGCGCTATGCCAAACATGCATTATGGGCATGTGAATATTATCATTAACATGGTCTTTAATGACCTGTGAAATTTAAAACATTTCAAGCCATGCATGGTGAATTATGACACATTTATTGTTCATGTGGAATGGTATTAAAATTAATAATTTCGCCATTTCGTCAAATTACAACATATCAAAAAAAGGCTTCACAATTTATAATCAGGAACATCTCGGCGTCATGTATACCAACTTTGACATGAATCGGATCAACCGTCTAGGAGGAGTATGTTAAAATTGATCATGCCCACAACGCACAAAATCTCAATTACCTCACTTCCTGTGGGCGTGGCTAATGGCATGTTAATACAAAAGTTGATTGTTTTTGGGAGTTACACACACCCATCAAATTTGGTGTGTGTATCTAAAACTATATGCCAACCACAAGTCACTGTGACGTAAGGGGGCGCTATGGAGTTCCTGGGCAACGCCCGGTGCCAAGCTTTTATCCCTGTCTATTCACTGTACCACTTGATGTGTGTGCTAAATTTCATGCGTTTTCGACTATGTTAACCACCTCAAAATATTTGCCAACCACGGGATCAGTCACCTAAGGGGGCGCTAGCGAGTCCCTGGGCCACGCCCAGGGTCAAGCTCTTGTACCTAACTGCGATGCATGATACCTGACGTGTGTGCCAAATTTCAATAGGTTTCGACCATGTTAACCACCTCAAAAACAGGAAAGCAAAAAAGTGGAATAACAATAATAATAATAATAATAATAATAATAGTGAAAAATAATAATCCTTACAAAAACAATAGGGCCTTGCGCCCTTCGGTGCTCGGGCCCTAATAATCCTTACAAAAACAATAGGGCCTTGCGCCCTTCGGGTGCTCGGGCCCTAATAAATTGAATGTCACTGACAGCCAGAGGGGCGGGTCTCAAGTCACTGACCCTGACCCAGGGCACACGAGCTCATGCAACATCATAACTTTTTTCTCATGCAAACGCATAGGCTAAGTGTAACCAGGGCTAGGCCCCAGTACACAAGATCTACACACTTATGCTAAGTGGAAGTACACTAAACACTGGTGACTGCTACCTAGTACTTCTGAGGCTATCCAAGTAAATGGATGCAAACAAGAAGGCTGTTACGATCGATCAATAAATATTTTATTTATGTCTGCGTGTCTTGGTGACTTAGGTTTGTATCAGAAGCAAGGGTACAAAACATGGATGACATAACACAAAAGAAACAATCATAAGGAAACATACATGAGGCAAGGTGCCAATCCCAGGAAAGCCATCATCACACTGCTAGAGTAGGCTACCTCTGGCAAACACTCAACCATACGTGATCACACAGTACACTTGCACACCAATGTAACACAGCAAATGTCTCACGGACAGGATAAATCACACAGAGAACAAGCTTATATGAGTAAATAGGCTAAGTTCGAGGCTACACTCAGCCACTATGGCGTGTTCACACTGCAAACTAAGGGCGGAATACTACCAGTAGGTTACTCACACAACATATCACTGAATTTTTTTCAATACTCTCAACCTATTATAAACATCTATAAACAAACCACAAAACAGATTAAAAGACATAAGGAATACAAAAATGTGTAAGTCTGAACACATCTAAATTGTAGATACTGCACTTTGCTTTTGTAATAGTGCTCTAGTTGATCAAGGTAATTCAAAGGCAGAGTGCAGGATCTACATTTTTGGGGTCAAAGGTCATATCATTGGTCTTTTTTTTTATATGTCTTGGGGACAGAGGGAAAACCATAGGAAACAGTAAAAACCATGCGTAAAAAGCCTCATATTACATAAAAAAAGAATTAAATTTTACATAACATTGTTAATTGTGCTGCAACTTCTTTACAGGACTGTCCAGTATCACTGTGTCTGATTTCCTACGCCAACGAGGAGTCCAAGAGGAAACAATAAAACGCTTGGAGGAGGACAAGGTAAAGTGTGTGCTGTGCTTGTTTGGACTGGGCTGTGACATGAATGTTAAAATGGCATGAATGTTAATGTAAACACCTAATGTGGTTTGGCACTTAAGAAGACACTTTTACACATATGCCACACTCACAGAAGAACACACTTACATATACCTTCCAGCAGTTATAAGAGCAGGGGGTGGAGGTAAACTGAGATGCAGAATTTATTTTCTTCAGCTAGACACACACACACACACACACACACACAAACAAGTACAACATATAGATACATCTGTCACATACACTGAGCTTTAGTCATATGTTGTTGTTATTATAAGAGTAAAACAACTTACATTCAATTTGATCATTTCACAGATTGACAAAGATGTCATTCCCTTAATGGAAGATGGAGAACTGGCAAAATACATTTCCTCGTTTGGGGATCGTCTGGCATTGAAGAATTTCTGCAGAAATGGGACAACACTTCCGAAACACAAAATGGGTCTTTTTGAAAAGCTTAGGGTCAAGCTTAATAATCGAAATAATGCTGAGGAAAATGGAAATAGGAAAACAAAAAAGGCGAGAAATGCGGAGGAAAACAAAAACCAAGATGCAGAACCAGCTGATCCATCAGCAGCTTCTTCAAAGAAGAAGTGGAAAGCAAGCCATCGGAAAATTGAAATTGGATGGTTGCACTGTGAGGGAGGAGAAATGAAACAAATACGAGCTAAACAGGGAGGAGGGACAAGAATGGTACCTATTAGAGTACATTGTGGAATGGATGAGGTCCTTCAAAAAGGAAAGAGACTCTTCTTCCCAGATGGAATATCATCTAAAGGACATGAGTCTCTGTTCAATTTTGAATTAAGGGACTACAAACACAACCCTATACAAGATGATGTAACCGTTGGATTCATTTATGACACTCTGTGTATGGCACGTTTACGATTTTATGTTACTACTTCCCCCAAGGAGTTAAAGGATGATAGTGCCACAGATGGTGAGAAGTCAAAATGCGGCGTAATAACAATAGATGAGGAGGATGATGATCACCAGGACTCAATCACTGGCATACTATTGGAATGTACCCTGCTGACTGACAATGAAGTCACCATTGGTCCGGGTAGTGACATTGAAAGTGACACTGACAATGACACCGAACCTTTTGATTTTGGTTTTCAGCTCCAACTGCAGCCACCCATAACATTAGATGTTTCTTCGTCATTATGTTCTGCCTCGGAGCGGAAACGCTACCACAGATCCTGAAGGAGATTGCACATAAAGAACTAGTACAAAAACCTAGGTATGTAATTGATTGTTGGAAGGAGGTGATGCATGGTAAGGCCAACATTGCTCATGATGACCTACTGGCACGCTATCAGGCACTCAGACCCAATCCGAGACGAGTTCAAGGTCTACTTGACTTCCAAGAGGTCATGACCCCAAAACAGCGAGAGGTGGAAAACCACTTGAAAAGATATCTCAGAGAGTTAGATGATGACCGTCTCGGAAAATTCCTGCGTTTCACAACTGGTAGTGATATAATCACTTGTACCAACATCCAGGTTGTCTTTACGAAAATGTCACACTTCTCCAGAAGACCCATTGGCCACACATGTGGATGTGTGCTGGAGGTGTCAGATAGTTGCAATAACTTTCCAGATTTTAGATCTGAATTCAATGCTGTTTTAGACAGTAATATCTGGGTTATGGACATTGTCTAGGCTTCTGATGTTTTGCCCTGTCACATGCATATTGCTCAGGGATGTTTTTGATGTTTTGGATTGTCACATGCACATTGCTCATGGACGTTATAAATGCATTTAAATTACTGATGTACCGGTATACTGTTATATACTGGTCTTTAAAAATGTAATTAACTTTTTTGGATGCAGTTATTTTTGTGGCTTTGTGGTGTTTGCCCGTTACGTCGGTTTAGGCTTTAAAGGGCCACTGCCATGTTTTCTATGATGTAGGCATATGTGTTGATTGAACACAATTTTAGGCATATGTGTTGTTCAGATGTTTCACCTTGTCACATGCATATTGGTCATACATGTTTTTACATGCATTTGAAACGTATACTATTTTAAATATTGATCTATACTGTTAAGTATACTGATACTGTTCTCTAGCACACTAAAGAATTTTTTTGTATGCAGTTTTATGTTGTATTTGTACTTTTGTATTTTTGTAAAGCTGTCATGTTTTATATGGTGTAGGCCTATACTGTTTGAGCACAATAGGCCTATGTATTGTTTGAACTTGTTTGTACTTGAGTACATTGAAAACAATGAGTAAAATGAGTTTTAAGTAAATGCTTTACAAACCGTTGAAAAAGTCAGTGATTTTATTTGTTACTTACATTGTTATTCAGTGATGGCATGCTGTGAGGTCTGTGGCAGGGTAGGCAGTGTGTAAATTATATCCCTATGCAAAATAATACTTTGAATTTCCCTTGGGATAAATAATCCACCGTGGGATAGTGAGAAACGTAATTTCGATCTCTTTGTATGTCTGGAACATGTGAAGAAATTGACAATAAAGCTGACTTTGACTTTGACTTTGATACAATTTATATACATCATTAATTATTATATAAATCTCACAGGCTGCTAAGTATGCATACAAGCACACATTGCAGACCATTCAACTTCAATTACACTTTGATACAATGACCTACGAACTCTAAACACCTCAACTTCACAAAATGAACACATGTAAATGCAGACTTTGTATAAATACAGTTGAGGACAAGAAGTTGGCATGGGCATTATCACCGGGGGGAGCCTTTTATCCCCTACAAATCCTATAACAAGGATGCCACCCGCCCACACCATGGTCTTTTCCTATTTGGTTTGTACAGGATAGTTGAAATCCTCAAAGATTATTTCTTATCTCCTCTCGTAACAGCGTGTACAGTTCAGCAGCATCAAACGCATCTTTAGGAGTGTCCCATCCATTTTCCTGCATCAGCAAAACTGACAGATCAAAGACAGTTTCATCACAAGGCAATTGACCCTTGGGTCTGCACTCCTCCTTACAAAGATCAACCTCCTCCTGACGAAACAACTTCAGTCTGTCCTCTCCACCAAAAATCTGTGGGGCTGTGTAGAGTAGGACTGGACGACCCCCTGAATCACCCCTGGATGGAGCTGGTCTGATTCGATGACAATTCCACGTCTGTACAACCTCGTCCAGCTCTTTCTGCAAGACAATGAAAAAAAATAGTATAGGCTATTAAAAAGACATTTTCAAAACACTCAACAGATCTATCCATCTATCCATGCTTAACCCATTTCAACCCACACACTCACACACACACATACACACTCACACACACACAAATATACACACTCACACACACAGATACACAGATACACACACATACACACCGACATACACACTCAGACATACACACTCACACACACACAGATACAAACACACACACAGACATACACACACACACAGATATACACACATAGATACACACACACACACACACAGATATACACACACATATATACACTCACACACACAGACATACACACACACTCACATACACACTCACACACACACAAATATACACACTCACACACACAGATACACACACATACACACTCAGACATACACACTCACACACACACAGATACAAACACACACACAGACATACACACACACACAGATATACACACTCACACACATAGATACACACACACACACACGCATACACACAGATATACACACTCACACACCCACCTGCAGATATACACACACACACACACACACATATACACACACATATACACACACATACATACACTCACACACACACACAGACATACACACTCAAGGGGACTTTGCCTGCTGCTCTCACACACCCACCTGCAGATATACACATACACACACACACACACACACATACACACACACACACACATATATACATATATATATATATATATGTGTGTGTGTGTATATATACATATATATATACATATATATATATATATACGCACGCACGCACACACACACACAATATGCACACTAACTCTCAAAGGGTTGCTAATAACACATGATTTGCATATTTGCATGTCTAGGAAAAATTTGGGCTTAAATGGGTTAATTAGTCTAGGTTTGCTACATAATTATCTGATGTTGTCAATGATGTACATCAAAATCATTTACTGTGCATTTTTACAATTTGGCATAAGCAGTATTTTGATTACCTCCATGCCTAGGGTTTGTTATGGCCTATATGGCGTTTTGAGAATGGCTGCTGCGCTGGCATGTGAACTTGTAATGGTCAACCATTAAAATTATGTGTTTTATTTTGAGCATGTACTCATTGTATGGTTTTGAATGTTACTGTTTGTATAATAGTAATTATGTGAGTCATGAACATTAGATACCAGAACTGAAGTAAACACACGGATAGAGGACTGATTTTCACACTGGTAATGAGGAACTCCCATCGATTGGCCTGCAATCAACAGGAGGCGTTCGTGGGACAGGTTCAACGTTTTCTTATGTTCTGCTATCACGTTAGGTAGGGGCAGCGCGAACAGGCCTATGAGTTTGACATGTTGGACTACGTGAGTGTGGAGTATCATCGCTCGGTCTCGGATTACCCTTTTTTGGTTCTCTAGGACATTGTTGGATACTTTGCTTTTTTTCCCTATATGCCAACAAGGACAGGCTGGTGAGACGCGGGGTTTTTAAAACCGGACCGCCGTGTCCTTCCTTATTTTTTTGCGTTCGCGGAGAGGCTGCCACTTCCTAAAAGGACATTGTTTTGTTTGCTCGGACATTAAATTATTCCACGGTCTTGACCTATTGGACAATATACTGGACAAATTGTTTTGTGTGTTGTTTTGGGGGGATTTTGGGGTTGCTGGCGCGATGCGCGCACTTTGTTTTGTTTATGAGTGAATGAATGGAGCGGGCCTACTGTACATTTCTTAACCCGCCGGAACAATAATTCTATAAAGCACGGAGGTTTAACGTTTGTGTCCAGGCTTGGAATTTCACCATTCTGGGGGCAAGGCCACTTGGCCTTCAGTTGGGCATATTTGGTGGGGGGCACAAAGGCCACATGTCAGGGCACCAAGGCCAAAGTTAACTATACAGTAGTAGGCTATAAAAATGATCAAAGTTGTATTTAGCCTATTCACTGCAGTAGACCTGCATCACTGTATGAAACATTACAAAAACATGAAACATGACATATTACATAGAACCTTGAATTTCCCCATGGGGATCAATAAAGTATCTATCTATCTATCTATCTATCTAGAACTGTAAATCATCTGATCATCTAATATTTACAGATATCTAGGCTATATATAACATTTATTTTATATTTGGCCTGTTATGAAATCATGTATTGAACAATTTAAGCACAGCTCAGCTTTAAGAAACTCAAATAGCCTAGATCGAGGCATGCTTAGCATTTTGTGATCATTCAGGCTACTTTCACAAACTCTTAGTCAGCTGTCCTCTGATTTACCAATATCTAGGCGATATTTGTAACATTTATTTTGTATTTGGCCCGTTATGAAATGATGTGGAACAATTTAAACACTTTGTAAAACATAAAGCCCAAATTTGGAGACATCCATGTATGTCAAACTTTACTGCAAATTCAAAACTGGATTACTCTGGAACGGCTAACTGTACAGGGGACTGCTTTACACCTTTGTGTTCGGTAAGGTCTCCTGTTTATTCTGATATATGGTTTGTCATGTGTTAAAAGAAGGGTTCGTAAAGTATTCCACCGAGATGAATGGGTAGGGAGATCATGGGACACAAAACCTTCAGTTATGTTATTTACTTTTCTCGCAAACCGTTCAACACAGCAATTGTCGGCTAACATCGTTTAAAAGCTGAGAAAAAGCTCTTTCATGTGATACTTGTGATGTCTGTGTGATGAATAGGCTACTTCGCGAATAGTTCAACTGAGAATGGGTGAATTTGGACGCACTTTCTTTCTTGCGCTGTCACTTTCTCCACTGCGTAAAAGACTAAATTAATTTGCGCTGTGAATGCTAAGATTATTTTGACAGGCCACAGGCTAAATAAAAATCGCTATTAGTAGGACGCAAAGCAGAATATTGAAAGAAGGGGGCACCAAGGCCACCGTGGCCTGTAAACCTCTGATTTTCAAAGGTGAAATTCCTACCCTGTTTGTGTCTTTGTGTGATTCAATCGTGTTTGGTAAAACGTCCTGGGTTTATTGCGTGGACGATCCATGTTTGTATTTTTGGTTATTTAATGCATGTCCACTACTTTGATTGCCAGCATAGTGTAATGAAATAGTCACCCCGCACCTTTTGATGTGTATTGTAGCCCTCTCTTTCGGAAGCATTACTAACTTAACTCACGCAGTGAATCTGTTTAATATGTGTGTGTGTGTGTGAGAGAGAGAGAGAGAGAGAGAGAGAGAGAAAAGAGAGAGAAAGAGTTTGGGAGAATTATTGTCTTCAGGGATAGCCTAATGCTTAGCGCCTACCTGAACTAGTTTGAGGAAGCAAAATTGCATCAGACTCTTATCCAAGGAATCACCGGAGAAGTGACCAGCATCTTGCATTGATTTGAAAAGGTTCATCCAAAATTGCGCGCTCTGCTTGCGAAGGATACCCCACCAGGACTCAATGCGCTGATTTGCAGTGCTGCGGCCATACAAGAAGCTCTTGTCGCCGGCAAATACATCGCCGTGTTCTCTTCTTAGGAATATTTGCATGCCCTCAACGTGACCGTTCTCAGTGCCCCTGTCAGCTCGCAGCCGCTCTGGACAGCCCCCTACATGCTCAACACACTGAATATAGTAGGAAGCAATGACTTTGGGGTCGTTATTGGTGGTGTAAGCCTCCATCCATAATACATAACGACTGTAGCCATCGATGCATCCGTTGATACAAATCCCAAATGGCTTCAGTTTGTCATATGAATCCATATGCCAAAGTGCATTAGGCCCGCGGGTTGTATACAGACGCCGCCTCAGACGACGGGCCCGTCTCATTTCTATCCCTTGTGGATCAAGTGCTTTGAGGATCTGCCTTACTGTTTCTTGCGAGACCACCAATCGCCTCTGGACTGCTCGAAGGTGCAGCCAACGATACCCCTGCATCTGTCCATTTCCACTCAGTTCCTCCTGCACGAAGGCTATCACTTGGTCTATGTCAGTCTGATTTCGCCTCCTGAAAAGGCGAAGTTCGCGACAACGCCTCTTCAAAGTACGGACAGAAATCACAATATTGTGATTCTGTGCCAAGACACCAAGGATCTCCTTGTTATTAAACCCGATCCTGAAATAAAGGTTAATTAAGTCATCCATTTCAGGCAGCAAAACACGAACCATTTCCGTCGAAGGCTCTGTTGTGAGGGACTCCCTGCTGTTTTCTGGCAGATTTGTGACTTTGTTTTCTCAAAATTTTCGACTTTTTATCTCGAAAATTTTGACTTTTTTTCTCAGAAATTTTGACTTTAATCTCAGAAATTATTTCTGACTTTTTTCTCAGAAATTTTGACTTTTATTCTCAAAATTTTCGACTTTTTATCTCGAAAATTTTGACTTTTTTCCTCAGAAATTCTGACTTTAATCTCAGAAATTATTTCTGACTTTGTTTCTCAAAAATTTTGACTTTGATTCTCGAAAATTTTGACTTTTATCTCGAAAATTTTGACTTTTATCTCGGAATTTTCAAAAATATTTTCTCTTCATGTGGCCCTAATACGCTTCCGTAGGAGACACTTACCGAAATCCTTGTAGGTGGAAAAAATGGCGCTGGAAAACTTCTGCTTCATTTGAAAACTGAGAAAAAAAGTAGGCGGAGCTCTCCAGAGCACTTCTGACACTACGTCTTTCAACTACGTGATTTTTCACTGACACTGTAAAGCATCTTACACTATGTGTTGTTGTAATTGCTCGGAAAGAGTAAATTTACTTTTACACTGCATATTTGACACTGGTGAATTTACTGTGCAGGTCTTGTGAAGCTGTGTGCAAAAGTAGATCAATATAGAATGAAAATTGGCCCCAGCTATGGCGCAACTGGCTGGAGCACCTGCACCGGACGCCGGCGACCCGGGTTCGATTCCCACCCCGTGGTCCTTTCCGGATCCCACCCCTACTCTCTCTCCCATTCACTTCCTGTCATTCTCTACTGTCCTGTCATTAAAGGCATGAAAAGCCCCCAAAAATATACTTAATAAATATATATATATATATATATATATATATAATGAAAATATGAGTGCTTTAGACCATTATTTGCCAAGGTATGCTCATGCATTTGTAAAATGCCTATGGAAACTCCTCATAGGACTTTTGGTTATCCAAAATGCATACTGACAATCAAATGCTTACTGCACATGAACCCATTTGTGTAGAAGCATAATCCTGGTCTCAAATGAAAGGTAACAATTTAAGGTTTCTTGTGGACTATTTAGATCGTATGTCAGGTGTTCTGATATAGACTGACTACACAAAATATAGAATAATTACAAAAAAACTCTATTTTTGCATTTACTTTGTTGGTTCAATGAGTGTGTATAAGATAGCGTATACATATGTACAACTAATATTGGATAATACAACATGAAGATTACATTTCTATGGATTCTTGTGAATATTTCAGTACCCAATATCTTGCATCTACTTATTGTGCTGCAGCTACCCTGCAGCCAGAGGTCAGGGTAGCACCAAAAGCAGAGGAGGGGGAGGGGGGCATTTTGGATCAAATTTAATTGAGACATAATACGATTAATCTGAGAATGTAAAACACTATACAGATTGTACATGACAAAAGTTGTCATTTTTGGATTCCCAAGTCACAGCTTTCAAATGGTGTATAACATTACTATGCTACATACATAGCGAAGTGAAAAAGAAAAGGAATATTGGTGGAACATTTTTTGGTCTTTTTTATTTAATGTATTTAGTTTTTGAGTACTTTATTTTGAAGTACTCCAAAAGTAATCCAAAAGTATTCAGATTAAAATACATCATTTTTGTAATAAGATATTTGCTGCAGAAATGTTCTTGTACCCTTCCCCGGATCTGTGAATCTTGTATTTTGGTTTTCACTAGACATACACCATCAACTTCGAGACCTTACATAGACAAATGTGTGCCTCTCCTAATAATGTCCAATGACAATGAGGCAGTGGAAATTAAAAGGGCAACTGTAGAAAGAGCGAACACATACAAATACCTGGGTGTTGTTTTTAATGATAAGCTGACATGGACTGATCATTTTTCATCACTGCTGGACAAATTGAGTCCACGCCTGTACTGTATGAGGAAGTTGCAGTCTTTTAATTCTGATGTAATGAAAATGTGTGCTGTCTGTTATATGTAGTGTGTGGAGCAACTGTGTTGTGGGATGGGGTGGGAATGCAGGGAATACTGAGAAGAATAGGATTGATAAACTGAACAAACGGGCAGGAAAAATTGCTGGGCTGACAATTACTGATAGAGTATACTATGACCGCCTGGAGAAAATGGCAGCTAAGATTATGCAGGACTCTTGTCACCCTCTCCATACTTGTTTGGACAACAAGGTTATGAAGCGCAGTGGGCGGTTAAGACCACCGGCGATAAACACTATAGCGGTATGCTCTTTCTTTTATACCACGAGTGGTTAGGCAGCACAATGAGCACTTTAAACGTACATTTGTAGAGCTTTTCTAGTTGTATGTGTGTGTTTAATGTTAACTTATTATCGTAGTGTTATTTTTATGTTTTTATGTTTTTTATTTTTTGATGTAAGCATGGCAGTGGGCGTAAGCACATCATTTTTTTCTTATGGATGAAATAAATTTGACTTGACTTGAATTAATTTAGGTACAGGTGGACTCCAATTAAGTTGTAGAAACATCTCAAGGACCATTGAAGTATCCTAGAACTGAAATATATTTTTTCCTATGTATTTTTCTTATGTGAGCTTTAAGACCAGAAATGTTATGCTTTGTGGCACTATGCACTTTGCAAGGCAGATTCATGGGCAGTTTTTGAAAAAGACACCACAATGTAGGCTATTGAATAGATACAAAATCTGTGAACAAACACTTTTGCATATCAGGAACTATTACACATACAGTACATCATGATATGTCGTAGTTCAAATTGTTTTGCAATGAATGGTATTTCAGAATCACTATCATGATACCATCATTATCATGGACAAAATTGTATTGTTGTTGGGATTAGCAATTAGCCTGGCTAACGTCAGACCTCATCTCATTGAGATGGGGTCTGGGAACTAGGCATTCATTTTTCGTATTTGAAACGTGGTTTACGATTGCCCAGAGCCGTTTATTGGGCGCTACGAATGTCTATCAAATGCGTCTGTACGTAGCTCATAACGGCTTCGGTGTGTCGTCATCGTCTTGCTGCCCTCCCTCCGTTCTGTGATTGGTCCCCTAACTGAGGCGAAAATTTGCTCCATGGAATCCAGGCTGCCTAGCAGCGTGAATAAAATCGGGCGCGTAAGGCAGCATGGGAAAACCCAGGCTAATTAGCAATACTTTTTGGGGCAAGATAGTCTCACTGTGGCACATTAGACATTACAATACTTATTTACTTAATATTTTAATTGTTTTATTTTGGTCCATTTATCCGATATGATGACAATATGGTAAAATTGCTGAAGACCATGGAACACAACTTTGTTTTTTCTTGTGTTACAGTGTAAATTCATATTTAACACACCAAAATGGCTGCAGACACAACTAAAACAGAAATAAATCACAACCTAGATAGACATATTGCAGAGTAAATGTGAAAGTCAAGATGCAGAATCATAATCAAGCTTTGCTGTATCATAAAACATAAGAAATTACACAATACTGTATTATGGTACAAATATTGTGTAGTATGCATTGGTTGCAAATGTGCAATGGTATGCAATGGTATTGGTTACCTCTGTGGCTATTCTCACATCCAGTCAAAATAGCTCCCATTTACATTTATTTGTACATGGGGAATCATTAGACCTACATCTGCAGTGGGGCACAGGCCCCCAGGGGTCCAGGAGGATGGTCCCCCATAAGAAAATGGTGTACATTTTAATGTTTAAATGCATCAATCTGGTGCACTTTGAAAAGAAATTCAGAGGTTAGCCTTGGATGGATGGAACTATGGATGAAAATATTTGTGCTTACTATTTGTAATTACTATTTATTTTATATAGTTGTTGAACTGCTGTTGTTGCAGAAGAGTGTGTGAGTGTGTGTGTGTGTGTGTGATAATGTTAAGGTTAGGTTAGTTGGATTTGCTTAAGTGAGAGGCGCTGGCTGATGTGATGCTGTTAGATGCCAGTTTGTCTTTCCTCAGCAGGGTGCAGTTAGCAGTACCTCAGAAACAGGAAGAAACCTGCACAGACACAGGATCAGACATCATAACAAAAATAACAACAACACCACTAGTATCATCATCAACAACAATAACAACAACGACGCAAGAATCATCATCATCAACAGCAACAACTAGAATGCATTTCCGTGGAACACACCGTGGAAGTGTGCTTGCTCAAGTGCGGTTCACTAATGGGAGCAGACAGTGGAATATGTGTTGAACTTGGTTGAACCAAGGATTCCAACACTACCTCATTTTCAAAATCAGGCATACGGGTCAAAAGTTATGTGCATTAACGCAACGTCCAAAACCAATTTTTGTTAACTGAAGCTCCATCTAGAGGTCAAAGGGCACCAGATTTCTGGTTCTGATACGTGAAAGTGTTGCTGTGATATGACCTCATATGACCCTTGCTCAGTTGCAGTTCACCAACATGTGCAGTTTATAGTAGAGGTTTATTGTTATTTATTTATTTTTGAAATTAGGATAATTATTGATAGAAATCTTTGAAATTAGGATCATCCTTGGGTTTGATCTGTGGTAGCATTATGTTCTCCAACTGAACTGGAAATTGAATATGTTTTCAAACAACTATATCTCTAATGATGCAGTTCCTGTCTTCATCCTGATAGGATGCTACTGTCACAGTGCATTTAGCGGTCAAATGCATGCATTTCTAATATTAGAAACGTCTTAATAGCATTATGTGATTTATTTTTTACATGATTCAACAGTATAGTTTCTATAACATAAGGGTTCTGTGGAAATATGAATAAATGTTAAGGTGAATGTGTGCAGATAACCCGGTACCTACTTACATTCACATTCCCACCCATTCATTCTTGGGTGTATATATAAATAGTTGCTATAGCCTACCAGTAGCAAGATATTAAATTGATGGAACTATCTGCATATGTGTGCTACACATTATGGAATTGACATCATGGAATTATACAATATGGAATCACGTGGCAAGGACAGCAAGACAATCAGACGGTGTTCGTCATAAAAAACAGCATTGTTAAAGGTGAGCTATATCATTTTTTATACAGTTTTCAAAACTATAGTGTATGTGCATCCTCTCTATGGATCCAGAGTCCATGTACCAAGTTTGTTTCTGATATGTTAAAGGGTTGCTGAGATATGCCACTCCTTCCTGTTTGGCGGCTTTGCCAAGGGCTGTGACGGGCAAACGCTTTTGAAAATCAAAAATCTTTCCACTGACTTCTGTGTGGCTTGGTCTAAAGATCATGTACGTCAAGTTTTGTGAAGATCAAACAAAATTTGGGACATGTGGAAGTTAAAGGAGAATTCCGGTGTGATATTGACCTAAAGTGTGTTGAAACATGATACCGAGTGTGAACGTATGTCTCATAGCCCATCTCGGCTTGTCCCCTGCACTCCAAAATCTGGCGCTAGTTAGCCGATGCTGACAACAGCTTTTTCAATGGTGGTGCTTCGGCATCGGGCTAGCCATGCAAATAAATCACTGTTTTACACCATTTACGAGGCTCAATGTATCTCCACACTTCATTGGTAGACTACCGAAGGCCCTGATATTTAAAACGAGACATTGAGAACTTTTAAAAAGCACTGGTAGTTTACTTACAAGACGATTTATACAGACAGTATCTTCACGAAGTTTAGCGTTTGCAGCCATCTTGAATTAAGTCACGATAAGTAGAGCGACGAGTAAGAATGAACAGGTATGATAAGGGATCAGATTCCAAAAATAATTCCGTGGAAATGCATGGATTCCAGTTGCTGCTACTGGAAGAAACTGGAATCCATGCATTTCCACTGAATTATTTTTGGAATCTGATCCCTTATCAACACACTTTAGGTCAATATCACACCGGAATTCTCCTTTAAGTTTTGGTGTGATAAAATCCAATATGGCAGAAAAACGAGAAAGGTCAGTGACGCCATGTTCTCAAGCAACTTACACCAGCTCTGGCCAGACCTTCCAGAGTTGGACCAGTGGCGAGCAGGAGCTGGCCAAAAAATGGGATGACGGTAGCCAGACATAGGCATACTCAATTCTATTCAGAATTTGTGTCTGATACTGCTTGATTGGGACGTGATTATGGGACATGCTCCAACCGGACGCATGCCTATGTTCCTACAGCCCTATGTTTCCACATGTTTACGGAATGCACCTAGCCTACGCATCATTCTGTGCATCCTATTTCAATTTCGTCCACAGAAGTATTGTGTTGTGTTACAGAAGGCATTCCGTCCACGCAATAGTAACTTAACAACTTACGAAATGCATTCAGTGACATATGCTTTCATTCTGTGGACGAAATGCATAATAGAATCACGTACAATACATTTGAGTCAGCAGTTTACGAAATTAATTATGTGTCACGATAATTTCATTACGTGGACGAAATGCATAACAGAATCACGAAATCAGTTTTGTGACCTGATTCAATACATTTTGTGAGTCAGCAGTTTACGGAATTAATTATGTGTCACGGTCATTTCATTACGTGGACGAAATGCATAACAAAATCACGAAATCAGTTTTGTGACCTGCTGCAATACATTTCGTGAGTCAGCAGTTTACGGAATTAATTATGTGTCATGATAATTCCATTATGTGGTCGAAATGCATAACAGAATCACAAAATCACTTTTGTGACCTGCTACAATACATTTTGTGAGTCAGCAGTTTACGTAATGAATTATGTGTCACGATAATTTCATTACACGGACGAAATGCATAATAGAATCACGAAATCAGTTTTGTGACCTGCTAAAATACATTTTGTGAGTCAGCAGTTTGCGGAATGAATTAGCCAGTGGGTAGCCTAGGCTACCATTTAGAAGTGGCCACTTCAATCGCGCCTCCCGTTAGTCAGAGCTCCGTGAAACAAAGGAAAGCCCTTTATTTGGACGGCAAGTAGGCATAGCGATTAGGCCTATTATGCGCGCACTCCAGCGAGACGATATAGCCTAAACTAGGCCTACTGTTAGGCCTACAACAAGTCGCGATTTAGGCTATCCAATCGCTTTACTGTTTTCATGAACATTACAGGAATCCACTTCATTCATTGTTTTAAATATCGTTGCTTAGCCCACGAGTTTGTCAGTTTCACTTGAACAGACACGCATAGACTTTGAATGAGCACTCACAGCCTACCACTATCACCTAGGCTAATGTTATGCCTCTATATTTGATGAATTAAGAAGTAGGCCTATGCATTGATCAGGGAAACATTTAGTTTATTTTTCTTTCGGTCCACGGTTCCAGCAGTTGTGCCGCAAAATTAACAGACAGAAGCACCGGGCATAGACCTAATCTAGCCTAAATTCGTGGTCCAGTGGACCAGCAATCTACTCGTCGAAGAGGCTCATAGTTTGAAGATCATAGACCATAGATAATTCAGAGAAAGCCTATGCAGTTGCTTTTCGCGGACCTAGGCTAGGTCCAACACGGCCTGGCACCGGTTCGCGGATTGCCAATCACACTGCCGTTGCAAAGCCTCTGAATGCAGCCAGCTGTCCCGTTTACCGGCAATGCTACAGCGGACTTAAGCTGCCACCTCGTGGCGAAAAGTTGCAATACATTTCACGCAGCTCTGTGAATAACGGGAGGCGCGAGTGCCACTTCTAAATGGGACCCACTGGCTAATTCATTCCGCAAACTGCTGACTCACGAAATGTATTTTAGCAGGTTACAAAACTGATTTTGTGATTCTCTTATGCATTTTGTCCACGTAATAAAATTATCGTGACACA
This sequence comes from Alosa pseudoharengus, assembly GCF_046254945.1. NCBI lineage: Eukaryota > Metazoa > Chordata > Actinopteri > Clupeiformes > Clupeidae > Alosa > Alosa pseudoharengus. The sequence goes on from NW_027468598.1 coordinate 27,045,920, forward strand.
TAATTCATTCCGTAAACTGCTGACTCACAAAATTAATTGTAGCAGGTCACAAAGCTGATTTCGTGATTCTGTTATGCATTTCGTCCACGTAATGAAATTATCCTGACACATAATTCATTTCGTAAACTGCTGACTCACAAAATGTATTATAGCAGGTCACAAAACTGATTTCGTGATTCTTTTATGCATCACGAAATCACGAAAGGAAAAGGCCACCAGTCAATTTCGTCCACGAAATGATGTGCTCTCTTCAGTGTTTCGTGGACACAATGCATACCAATTTGTGCATTCCGTGGACAAAAGACGTTACGATGTAACATGGTTTCGTAATGAATATATGTATTTCGTCACACGAAAGTCATTCTGTCCACGAAATAAGGCATGTTACATTTGGCGCCCCATAAACCCTAACCCTAAGGGACCGTTCGTTATTTATAAACGGGGTCACCGGAGGGATTTTGAGTGCTTCAATCAAAAGTTGCATGACCCTCCCCTGCCTGCAAAAGATTTTTCAACGACCCTCCAGCAGTGTTTTCAAAAAAGACATGACCCTCCCCGGCCAATTGTCGATACCTTCCGCCCACGTTATAAAGCGCTATGAAATCACATCGACGTAAGCTATGGTTCTAAACTCACCCTCTGCTTTCTGATCTTACACATCACACTTCACCAAGATGGTGGCCATTTCAGTAGATTTATTCACTAACATTGTTGTGGAAACACAATAAGCATGGAAACTAAATGCACACTAAATGCACACACCACACGCATTAGCCTAGGCTACTTGAAATAAGTTACTCCTCTAGTAAGTATTCACATGAAATAAAACAATAAAACATTGAGACCATTCAACAAAGCACACTGGGTAATAACAAATTCAACACATGAACTTGTTGCTATGGACTCGTCTAGACTTCCTCAGTCATTGCAAAGCTGCCGAAGCTGAACATTATCCAAAACTCAATTTCTCAGATGAGCGTCAATTTGGGAGCATGCTACACTCCTTCCTTTTCAAATGATTTGAAAAGGCCGTTTGCACAATTTCACAAATAATCACAGGGACCGAAAAATACCTAACATGCCAACTTTTTCCGGGTTTAGGCCTATCATTTTAACGTTTCCCCGCTGTCTTGCCGTTTTAATATTTTCCCGTAGAATATCCCATATTACTGTAATACTCTCATAACATTAGCATTCTGTCCTGTCTCTGTGTTGTCCTGTTGTTACCCCTTGCCCTTCCAGAGAAACTGATGTATTCAAATCATCATTTTGCTTGCTTGAATGCGAACTCAGAGTGATGTTAACCTACAGTAGGCCTATTTAAGTTAACGACGTGGTTGTCGTGAGAGCACGATTCATTGTCGCTTGCAGTGTTCGGCCGTAGGCTATGTCTACGTGCGCACCTGCCAGGCTAAGAGCCAAAGAAATCCCCCTGTATATTCACTCCAAGTTGGCCTACCATAACTTACCAACTCTACACTGTAGACCATAAACTGGCTATTTATATGACCAATGTATTTGTTCAACTTTATGAAGCAGAATTACGCACTGCTACTTGGAACGTAACACATTTTTGTTGGAGAGAGAATGACAGCGATTAACAAATTGCACTTGTTGCTGGTTACCAATAAATAGGGCCTACTATATATTTTTTTGCAAACAACAAAAACAGAAAGGATGGAGCTCAGCAAAGCTAGAGATGGGCAGGAACAAGGTCAATTGGTAGAAATGCTAGTCAAAACATTAGGAGCTGGATGTGTGGATGAATGAAGCACAAGTATGCTTTATAAGCATGCACACTGTTTAAAGTTAGGCTAGGCTACACGGTAAACTACAGGTAAACCAAAGTTAAATTTAGCTTTTTTAGGGCTGGATAAAGTTGACCAAATGGATATAGGCTGTTAGGCGTGAATAAAGTAGGCTACTTTGTTGCTCCAACCTTCCAACGTTAATGGGGAGGGATGTTGACATTTTCCGTATTTTGCGTGAGAAACCCGGGAAATCTCCCTTATTTTCATTGTTCAATGTTGACAGAGCTATGGAACGAAAGAGAACGTTATATGGCGACATAAATCAACAATCAAAAAAGCCACTTTGATTTTTTGCTGTTTTCATTAATACAAAAGATGGGTGACCCCCCCCCCCTCCTAGACAAAAAAAAGTTAGGTGACCCTCCCCTCAACAAAGAATAAAAAGACATGACCCTCCCCTATTTTCCTCCGGTGGCCCCGTTTATAAATAACGAACGGTCCCTAATTTTGAAAATGTCCTAGAAAAGTGGGAACATAGGGTTTCATTTTGAGAAAAATCTTAGAAATGTGGTAACTGTGGGAACATAGGGCCTAATTTTGAGAAAAAATCTTAAAAATGTGGGACCATAGGGCTGTGGGAAGATAAGGCCTAATTTTCAGTAAAAAAAAAAAGAAATGTGGGGAAATAGGGCTGTGGTACCACTGGGCTGTGACAACATAGGCCTGACCCCATTCCAACCGACATGGGGGAAAACGCCTCTGCACTCAATTGGATAGACCTACCCAATCATAGCAACGGTCTTTCAATCTTTTGATCTTTTTTGAAGTTATTGTAGGCGTCTACTGTCAATAGGCTATCTTGTACAACAGACACAACAGTGAAACGTCTAAATGTAGGCTATAGCTTCTCTAGCAACAACAACTTTTTGTGTATACAAAATCAACCCAAGCATGCTCAAGTTACATGATAGACTAGGCACCGTTGCTTATCTGTCCATCATCGAATAAAGCCCGCCCATACAATTTGATTGGTGCAAACTGCTCTAGTTTGGGCGTAGTTGCTTCTCAGTGGAACAAGTCCAGACCGAATTTCCAGGGTTAAAATTCGGGCTGGCTTCCAGGGTAGGATTATGGGAATAATAATAATGATAATAAAACTTAAGAAGAACAATAGAGTGCCTGCTTTATTAAGCACACTAACTATACCAGAATCATCAACAACAAGATACAAACACACGCACACGATGGAACGAATGCATGCACACTTGCGTGTGCACGCACAACACATGAACCACACAGGCTTACCATGCAGGCCATTGAGGGTGCAGAATATGTAAAAACTGATTTCCTGAAATGTTCTAACCATTCACTAAAGCAGATTCTAACTGGGACAACCCTTCAGCCAGGTGGCATAGTTAACACCAATAAAGGACTTTCTGAAGCCTCAGATTTAAAGGATATTTTCTCCCAACTGATGTTAAAGCATCTGTCAAACCTGAGACAGCAAGGGACCAGGCTTGTTGACACAGTAGTAAGAGCACATGCTGCTTTACCCCATCATGTACAGCAGTGTTTCCCAAAGTCTGGGTCGCGACCCACGGGTGGGTCGCCAGCACAATTTATGTTGTGTAATAGGCCTAACTGATACCATTTGTCATTTGATACCAGGAAAGCTAACAGTTTTCTATTAGGATGTAGTTTGTTAACTACCACAGTCACGGTTTTGTCATAAAAGCTCATGAAACTGGCGCATGAAACGAACGCATCGCAGAGGGGGTGCCAGCATGGGTTATCTACCTCTCAAAATGAAACCGTTCTGTGGGGCGCCTGCCATGTACCTCGCAGTTGTAAACTACGAGGGACATGAATCCGCCTATTTGCACGAACATTAATAGATACCAGCTCCTCAACTTTACCGATTTAAATCTAGTGACCGTGCTGTCAACTAAAGCAGACATCCATAGACCGGACATAAGGCCATTCAATTTGCATACAGTTTCGATTGCAGATGCAATCTTTAAAGTTAATAGCAACCTCCTCACATTCTTATTTCTGATTTAAAATGCACAACAGTGCATTATAGTCTACAATTTAAATGGGCATTTTAAACACTATTCCTCTCGTTTTCTACCTCGCTAACTCCAAAGTAAAGGCGCATTCTTCCGGCTATTGCGCAAACGCCTCTTGTTCTGATATAACGACTATACAATATATAATACAACAATACAATAACGACTTGAGTTATTTGCTGTTTACATTGGAATTGACGTCCACAGTGTTATGGACCCATTTGTCTGCAACGCAACGTAGCCTACAACATTTTTTTTTTAGAAGAACAGCTTACTATGCTGACGAATGACGACTGCGCAACATGCGAGAATTTCCCCTACTCTCGGATGCGCAATAAAACGTATCTTAAAACAGTAGTCATTTCCAACGTTTCACGCTGATGGTGCTCAAAATGCAACACAACCGTGTTCAAAGCAGGGATCCTATAGCAATGTATGGTTGGGGGAGGCATATAAAAGTTGGAGAACCTGTGGCCTAAAACAATATTGGTGGTTGCAGGGTAGATTTGAAGTGAAATGGGTCGCGATGGTCTATCATTTTTAAAAAGTGGGTCGCCAGAAAAAAAGTTTGGGAAACACTGATGTACAGTATACAGATAAATACATAGATTGAATTTGTCCTGCAGATCCATTGGAAAGGATCCAATTGATGTCTGTTTCTGAACTTCACGTTATGACTTCTGTTTGCCTGGTTTCACCCAGGCTAGTATGGCTAGGATCCCGAGGAAAATTTAGGTAAACTCCTGTTCAAAGGTATTCAAATCCAGCTGAAGCTAGAGAGCAGGCCCGCCATGGGGGCGCTTGATTCTCAGGCGTGATAAGGGCGATATGATGGGATCACAGTCCGACAGGCAAATTAGCATTTGAATAAACAGTGGGTGAAACACAGGAGGAGGTCTGTGCAGCAGAGTGTTTAGGTTTTCAACAACAACAACAACAACAACAAAAGGCAAATTCTTTCAAATATCAGTGGCTGATGTACAACTGTTTTAGATGTATTCTAAACAATGAAAATGGCCACGAAAGGTTGTTTGTTGAGCAACTAATGTCCATAGCAGTGGGGAAAAAAATGCTAGACATTACGAAGAGTTCCCATGGGCTCTGTATACAGGTACCTTTATATGGCTCTGGAGACAACCTGCCCTGCTGGTGTTAGTTTGAGCTGACTTAGCAAAGTAGCAGGTAGTGGTAAAACAGATTGTGAACAATCATGGTTATAACTTGAATTGTGAAGGGTTTGCTCTCAGCATTTCTCACCGGAGGATTACTGTACACCACATCAGGGTTTTGCCTAAAAGATTTGGCCACACCAGCAGGGTTCTCAAGTTTTGAGCTCAGCTTGGAGTGAGATTAGGGTGGGAGGCAGGGTCGGACTGGGAACAAAATTCGGCCCTGGCAATTTTCTCCTGGACCGGCCCACCACCGGACCGACGACCCCCCCCCCCCCCCCCAAAAAAAAAAATCCCCCCCTGATTCCCCCCATAAATAACAAACACCCAGTATTATGCTGTAGCAACACTTCATAAACTTAACACTTAAAAACTTTTTTTAATTCTGGTTGCTAATCACACCATTTTAAAGTGATTTGAGAGGGGCAGGATTCAGGGATAGGCAAGACAGTCTCGTATTCTGTCTGTCTCACGTCATGTTACCCCATGCATTAAACCACATGTCACTGCTTGACTAAATGAAAAATATAGGCTACTGAACCAGGGGCGTCACTAAACCTTATTCACTGGGGCACGTGCCTTAGTAAAAGTCTCCAGTGCCCCAGTAAAATTCTAGCGCTGCTCTCGCTGGAAACGGCATTCATGAGCGCATCTCCGTGCCTGCTTTAAAGGCCGTGTTGCAGGGTTCATTTTCCAACAAATTTGCACAATTTGCTTGTTGATAATAAACAATTAAACGGTTATCCATTGTATTTGATGTTGTTGGGTATCAAAAAACGGAATATATTACGAAAAAGCAGCTACTATTTCACAGCATTTGAAGTGATTCTCCTTTCCCCCACAATGCATTGCATTACGTCACCTTGGGGAGACTACAGACCAAAGCCCTATGGCAAGCGATTTTATCATTTACCCGCTAAGTTTGACTATCTGGAATTAACATTGTAGATATCAACAACGTCTTTCTGACTAGTCGCAATTACATTTTGGATAGTTGGAATTGTCATTCAAGATATCTGTAACGTAATTGTGACTAGTCGAAACGTCAGATAGAGATATCTGTAATTTAGTTTTGACTAGGCAAAACTGAATTACAGATATCTGTCCTCACGTCATTGAAAACAACATTCAACTCGTCACACATCTTAAATGGCAATTGCAGATATCTTTAATTCAGTTTTGACTAGGCAGAATGAAAGGTGAAGATATCTCAAACGTCATTATGACTAGTGCAAATTATTGTGCAAGACATTGCTCTTTAGTTCCGTAGCAGAGCCCGTCTAGATTTCTAGGCTAGAGCCCATCTACTTACATGCAGCTAATTTCCCCTCCCCAACATAATCGAAGAAAAAGTGGGCTTATTTCCTTATTTATATGAATGGAAGAAGAATAAGCAGGCTGTAATGTCGTAGCCTACATAAATTAGTAGGCCTAGGCTAGGCTACTAAATGCACCAGCACCAGCTACAGGAAATTCCATTCATAATGGTGTTGGCTGTAATCGAAAAAATCAAAGCAACATTGAATCATCAATTCTTGCTGCCAGCTCCTGTCTTACATTTTAGATATCCGCAATTGAATTCTTCCTATCCATAATTGTCATTTCAGATATCCACAAAGACATTCTTCCTAGGACAAATGACGCCACATTTGCCATTCATTTCTATGGGGTTTATCATTACGGATATCTACAATTCAGTTGCAGATATCCACTATGTGAATTACGGATATCTGCAATTGAATTGTAGATATCTGTAATTCCAGTTAGAGATATCTACAATTGGATTCCGACTAGTCATAACTCCAGTTGAAGATATCTTTAATTCACTTCAATTCAAGATATCTACATGTTCCTTTTCAGATATCTTGAATTAAGTTTTGACTAGGCGAAATGACATTGTAGATATCTGTAAATGGAATTTTGACTAGTCAAAATGACGTTGTAGATATCTCAAACTGGAGTTATGACTGATTTACAGATATCTACAATGTCATTTCGCCTAGTCAAAACTTAATTCAAGATATCTGAAAAGGAACATGTAGATATCTTGAATTGAAGTGAATTAAAGATATCTTCAACTGGAGTTATGACTAGTCAGAATCAAATTGTAGATATCTCTAACTGGAATTACAGATATCTACAATTCAATTGCAGATATCCGTAATTCACATAGTGGATATCTGCAACTGAATTGTAGATATCCGTAATGATAAACCCCATAGAAATGAATGGCAAATGTGGCGTCATTTGTCCTAGGAAGAATGTCTTTGTGGATATCTGAAATGACAATTATGGATAGGAAGAATTCAATTGCGGATATCTAAAATGTTCGTTTTGACTAGGCAAAACTGAATTACAGATATCTGCAATACATATCCAGTCTAGCGGGAAAATGTTAAAATCGCTTGCCATAAAAGCCCACCTTGAGACCCTTGAGAGTAACGAGAGAGGAGTAAAGAGAGACGAGTAAGGGATTGTTCAGCAGTAGATAGCGCAGATTATAGATAAATAGATAGGCTATAGATAGCCTAGATATGTATATAGACAGGTAGATAGATAGATCATGTCATATGCTGGTCACAGGGGAGCTCCTCGACCAGCGGCCAAAATGCACTCGCTTCCCTAGTTACTGCAGCTCTCCACCACAGTTTCCATCGGGACGGCACAGCCCACACAAGCACCTGCAAAACTGCGACTTGCCCATATTCCTCTTTGGTAAGCCGTACCCTGACGATGTCAATGGCAATCAATCACGAGCAGTAATTATCGAAAATATTCATGCTGAAGACACGACCAGCCTAATCGGCGGCGGCTAGAAGCTAACTGGGGTGGCTCACAGATGGGACTAAAAAGTTAGCCCAGCTAGCTATCATGATGCTTCATATTCTGATCTTCTGACTAAGTTTGCCCGGTAGCCTACTTATCTGAACTAACGACATGATCACTATCACTAGATATAAAGAAAATGTTGACTTTCATTCGGTGCTGTTCACTGACAGTAACAAAAAAAGTGTCGTAATGTTATAAGCATAATAGCATTGAACTGAATAGGTCCATTAAATGTAGCCTCATAACGAGGCCTCTCAAATTCAGAAAATTGCATTAAACTAAAATCGGAAGACATTATCTTTGTTAGACCATAGGGTCGTTGTCATTTAAATGCTGTAACTAAATTCGAAGTGTAAATATACAAACTTTATGTTGAAAGTGTAACCGCGACCGTTTCCCATAGGAATGAGTGTAAAACATACCCTCCAAAACGAGACCTCCCGAAATTCAGAAAAATTACTAAATTGATATCAGGCACCGTTATTACCATTGGTAGATCATAGGGTAGCTGTAATATAAATGCTGTGACGAAATTCTAAGTGTAAATATACAAACTTTATGTTGAAAGTGTAACCGTGACCGTTTCCCATAGGAATGAATGTAAAACATACCCTCCAAAACGAGACCTCCCGACATTCAGAAAAATGACTAAATTGATATCAGGCACCGTTATTATCATTGGTAGATCATAGGGTAGCTGTGATATAAATGCTGTGACGAAATTCGAAGTGTAAATATACAAACTTTATGTTGAAAGTGTAACCGCGATGTCCATTGAAATGCATTGAAATGAATGAAGCGCAGATCAAGTAGTCCCCAAAGTGACGTCATCACCGAATTGCGTACAAAAAACCCGCTAATGCTAAAAACAACAAAAACTGGCATTTAACACCATTTGGAGACATTTTTAAAAATGATATACATATATTGAGTGCTTTATGTACCCATTAATCAACAGTGGTGGTTAACCTGCAACACAGGCTTTAATCATGGCTCGAGTCTGTCACTTACCAGCCAATAAAAAAAACAAGGAAAAAAAGAAAGGGGCCATAATAGCCAATCAGGAAATAGCACCTCTATAGCTGGGTAAGATTGAACGCAACAACCAATAAAAATCGTTCACATGATTCTTCCGAGTGTTTCGTTCTCATGCTCATCACATCAGCAGAGTAAGTCGACCCCTGTTTTAATGTTACAACAAATTCACAACTTGTTTGACAGAAAATATGACAAGTTGATCGACGTTAAAGAATGTTGCCCACATAATTAGCATCTGTTTTTTAATGCTTAGCGTCAAATTTGTAGCCTAAATTTAGCAACAGTTTACCAGCTTGTGCTCTCTCCCTGACACACACACTCACACCATGCGTAGGCTGCATGCACACATGCGGACAATTAATAATGATTTACGTATAGTGTAAAGAGAGTCCTGTAAAATTAGCCTACAGTATACTGTTTGTGAAGCTGTCCTACTGTAAAACTAAGCATAGCCTTCTGATAAACTATTCAGAGATGGACATCAGAAAATTCTTCCTGAACAGAGGCAGAAAGAGAGGAACAGTGAGGAGAGATGAGGAGGACGAGGGATGATAATTGCCCACATTAACGGTAACATTAACATTTATGTTAAGGTGCCAGTGCTGTGATTTGATCAATGGTTTAATGGCAAATTTAAATAAGTTTGCTGCATTTGCAAATGTAGCCTATAATAATCTACACAGACTGTGTAGATTATAGGCTACCTTTGGAAATTATCACCAAAAGTCAATACGAAGGCTTTAGTAGGCTATTTAAGATACAAAGAACTGCAGTATTGCCAGGATTACTATAGCACCCTTGCCTGGGAGGGAAGTATCTCAATTTTTACAAAAAAATAAGCTTTCCCTTGTGTTAGTAGGAAAGCCTATTCAATTCATGCAGTGAGTATAGGCCTACTTATGCCTATGTGTTTGGATGTTGCTGGATAGTGGTTCTTACAACAATTGAGGGAGAGAGTGCTGGTCCTACAGTATGACAGTGACAATAATGATTTTGAAGCTTGTAGTCTACCCATTTTTTTTTTTTTTTTTATGTATTGGGAGTTGGGGGCCTGTGCCCCAGCAAAGCGCTAGGTCTAGAATCGCCCCTGTACTGAACATGGGACATCGTCATAGTTGACAGAAATTACGTTTTGTGCCAACGTGTTGTAGAAACACAACCACGGCCTTAATTTAATTAACTTAATTTGGTGCAAATCTCCTTTACTTTGGTTATAGTCCGCGATTCACATTAACTGTTGGCTATCACCACAAGTATAGCCTACTAAACATTTTTGCCCAAGTTTGTGTGCCGTCATCACAATTTGCAAAATTAGGCTACCTTCGTTACTAACCTACCAGTTGATGGCCTACTTTTTACCTGCATCGACTCACGATTGATTGTGCATCTAATGTAGCCTAACACTCGGTGGAGAGACTTCCACTTTCCAAGTTTCACTTTCACTGTCGTTGTGAGCTAAAAGGCTAGGCCTACTATATGGGAAATACTTTGAAGTTCCTTTTGAGTAGGATCAACTCCAAAAATGAATGGATTTTCTTTAACCTGTGCTACACTTTTCCTAGCCTGACGAGCCAGACCCACATTAAAATGTAGGGTCTGGGCACTCACCGTTCGCAGTGCTCAGTCCGAGGGGCGGGATAATCAGTTGTCTTTCAAATTCCCTCTGCACGCAATAGGACAGCGGCAGCGCTATGATGCTTTCCCACCAGCGGAGCTAGTTGGCTAGTTCAAACGTTTGCCAACTTAATAAAAGCTTAACTCGTGTCACACTGTTCGCCAACAGCAACATCCATCTTATTTGTTTTCAAGTAGCAGGGAATTCAAGCCAAATCGTTGCAACTCTGCCATCAATCATTATGTTCAGCCCACCTAACGACTCTATACACGATTTCATTGACCTGATTGAGTTTCGATTTCTGGAGCTTACAAGCCAACGGAGAGTTGCTAGACTAGCCCGTTGGGCGCGTCTAGATTTCTAGGCTACACTTTTCCACCAAGTTGTGCGAAAATTGTAGACTACCCGTAGTTTTTTTTATGTTGACAGAACCGCACTACAGTAGCCTACATGGTGCACTAAATGGAAGCACTCACTCACTAATTAAAAAAAACAATTGGAATGAAGCATTAACCCCTTGAGACCTTGAATTTGTCAATGTAAGTTACATCCTATATCTTGTTTTTGTTTATTTTTCAGGACAGTCAGGGATTTGTACCCATCTGGGAAAGTATAATGCATAGCCTATGTCTCTTATGTCAGCCTTATCAAGGGAATTTGTGTCACCAGGAAGCATGTCAGTAGAAATAACTTTTCATATTTACAGTAGGTGGGATAGATTGTAATCTTGAAATATAATAATCGTGACGCTGGGATATTCTATGGCTCACCAATTTACAAGATGTATATGTACTGAGTGAGACAAATATTTTATTTATTAGGCTAATTGCTTTATTCACTTGAGTAGCCTATATTGTCACTGAACCATTGGACTAAGCATGTGCATGCCGAGACCATTTTTTTATTTTTTATAAGGACAGCAAGCTCATTATCTTGGGTTGCTATTACATTATGGTGGTTGGCAGGTCATTATCTGCAGCAGTCCTGTATCTTTAGAAAAAAATGTATGCGTAGCATACTCGCTGAAATTGATAACACTCATTAATAATAAGCTAATTTTCATTCATTGTTGACATGGTCCATGGAGGCTCAGAAGGGTGTCCCGGGACCTGATGAACACGGCGCTAAAGAGCACAAACAAGTGCAGCTGCAGCCTGTGCAAGTTGCAGCCGTGACGACAGGAAAAGTGCAGGCAGCCACGAGAGTGATTGGTCGTGTAAAATGAACGTTGCTGATGTCTGGGTTATACAAAGCTATAACGACATTACCATTATTACCATGTTATTACCATGCCCGATACCATGACATACAATGATACGGGCAGTGTTATTTTTATCTTAGGTGAGAGACAGAAAGAGTAGGCCTACTGTCTATTTACAACCCCAAAACAGAAAAAGTTGGGATGTTGTGTAAAATGTGAATAAAAACAGAATGCAATAATCTACAAATCAATTAAACTCATATTTAGTTGCAAAAAGGACAGACAACATATCAAATGTTGAAAATGACAAATTTGACTATTTCATGGAACATATATGTTAATTATGAATTTGATACCAGCAACATGTTTCAAAAAAAGTTGGGACGGGGGTAACAAAATGCTGGAAAAGTTGTGTAATGATAAAGAAATCAAATGGAAGAATGTTTCATAACTAATTAGGGTAACTGGCAACACATTTTTGTATGAAAAAGAGCATCCCAGAGAGAGGGTCTCTTAGAAGTAAAGATGAAGGGGTATTCATCACTCTGTGTAAACCTGTGTGCACAAATTATGAAACAATGTAATTTTAATGCTTCTTAACATGAAATTTTGATGTATTTAGGGAGTTCATCATCTATAGGACATAATATTATTAAAACATTCAGAGAATCCAGAGTAATCTTTGCAAACAGGGGAAATAGCTGAAAAACAAATTGGATGGCCGTGGTCTTTTGGACCTCAGATGGCATTGCATCAACACCAGACCTGTCTCCAGACCTGTCATTGTATGGGCTCAGGAAAACCTCTGATAAACATTGTCTATGTGCCCAGTTTGATACTCAATTCAAAAACTGCAACCAAAATTGTAACAGCTAAAATTGTATTGAGACATGATACAGAAAATACCACACTCTTATCTGGGCCTAAGCTTGTTTAAAATGGACTGAGGTAATGTGGAAAAGGGTCCTGTGGTTAGACCAATCAAAGTTTGCCATTCTTTTTGGAAATCATGGACTCATCTGGGCTAAAGAGGAGAGGGCCTATCCAAGTATCCAACCTATCCAACTTGTTTTAGTGCTCAGTTCGAAACCCAAGTTCTATGACGGTGGAGCATTAATGCCTACAGCATGGGCATCTTGTACATTTGGCAAAGCACAATCAATTCTGAATGATGTATACAGGTTTTGAGCAACATATACTGCCATTCAGGCAATGACTTTTTCAGGGACGACCTTGAATATTTCAGGAAAACAATGCCAAAATGAATTCTGCACATATTTAAATAGTATTTTTCCATAGAGGAAGAGTCCAGGTGCTAGGTGCTTATCAAAACTGTAGCAAATGGTCTCCTCAGTTCCTAAACATTTACAGAATTGAGTAAAATGAAGAGGTGAAGCAGCACAGTGGTAAACATGCTCCCGTCCCAACTTTTTTAAAAACATGTTGCTGGCATCAAATACAAAATGAACATATACTTTCCATTAAATAGTCCAAATGGGTTTACGAGACTTGTACATTATGTTTTTATTTGCATTTTACACAGTGTCACAACTTTTTCTGTTTTGGGGTTGTATGTGAATGCCCTGTAACAATAATTACTTTAACCTATTCTGATTAAAAAAAAAACAAATACTACCGGTAATTATGCCAGTTTTTTCTATTGCATTGGAAAAAGGTGGCCTACTCTTGGATTGTAATTTCTGTCTGAACTGTGTTAATTACTAAACAGGCAGAATTGAGTGATGCAGATCTGCCTGGACAAGAGAACCTTTTTGCTGGTGTAGGTCATTCAACCCCCCAGAAGTACAGAGCTGAAGACCCTGAAGTTGGCTCCCACATGGTCAAATCAATCGGTAGGCAAATTAATCATCATGTATCAGATGGAGCTATGACTATAGGATTACAATGTAAAAATAGTTGACTGCAATAGTGCTAAAAAGAAAAGACTACAAATCAAGCAGAGAGTAAAAAAGGAACAGGACATTATTCAAAGAGGAAGTCAGAGTAAAATCACTTCAAAACATCAAACCCAAAAGGCAAAAAACCTCACCTGTTGTCTCCACAAACTGTTTATAATCCAACAGAGTTCACTCACCAACATTTTAATGTCTTTTGATAATACATTTTAATAAGGAGGATATTTCGATCCACCATGAAAGACTGCCTATCACACACAATATATCAGGTACACTAAATCATCTAGAGCACAAATGTCCATTCAATCTTCCCCAAGCTTCTTCAATCTTTCATCACTGCAGTGGCTTTCTACTTGATGTCACCTTACGTTCTGAGTTTAATTCAATTCATTACACAATTGTTATACAGAATAGATATATTGATCACTCAGTTGTAGAGTTGGGCACCGAAACACGGTTCTAATATGGCACCGGTGTTGCACCAAATTCTGTGACCTGTCGAAATTTGTGTCTCTAGAGGGCGCTCTATAAATTTACTGAGTTGGGACTGACACATTGACAAAGCACTTACGCAAATAACGTAAGATCATAGAGGTCCAAAAATATTGACCGGGCAAATAAATTATCTACCTAACTGAAACTTCAATGCAGATGCATTTACTGAAATGCAAACGCACAGTAAACGCTATATAGTCTGTAGTTCATCAACAAACAACCTACCGGTTAAAACAGAAAATGATAGCGAGAAAGTAGCTCTCATAGCCTAAACAGATGGACTCACTCAACACGCAGTAGGCTAGGCTACTTCAGCCAGATCGGTCACATAGCCTATTTTATAAATGGTCAAGACACATAGTGCTTTTGTGGTTGAGCGCTTGAAACTGTCATTTTTTTGTGAATGTGTCAACTCAAGGTATTTTTGGGTACAACTACAAAATATGTAGTCCTCTGTGCTCGTGCAACGTCATTTTCTTTGTTTTTAATAAAAATAATAGAAATTGTGTTTACGATAAATCTGCTGTTGTTATTGGGAAAATTTCATAGGCTATTTATAGATAGGCAAGGAGGACTTGCACTCTGAGAAACAAGTAATCACAAAAGGTTGATTTTTAAACCACTGTATTTAGTTTTTTACATATTTTTTTCAAAAGTTTTTTGAGGCAACACAGTGTGCAAAAAGTGCAAGAAAGTGCAAAAGTGCTGTACAAACGTTTCAGTCAGTGAAGACTATCCTCAGTGCAAAAAAGAGCAGCAGCATAGTGAGGCAACCTTTTAAACAGTCTAGAGCAGGTGCATCCAATTAGCGGCCAACAGGCCTAGTGGGTCACAGCTCATTCAGATCACATAATTGAACAATTAACTCACAATTTCATTCAGACCCCGTTTACACGAGCATGTGTATTTTTATAAACGAAGACATTTCCCTACGTTTGAGCCTTTCATTTAGACGCAAACGGAGAATTCGCCCCGTAAAACGGTTATCCAAAAAAACTCCGACCAAAGTGTTTTTTTTTTGGAAAACTTCATTTATGCGTTTGGTTGTAAACTGTGGTAAACGGAGTTTTGGGCAGCCAACGTCACAGTATGCGACAGAAGTACACCAAATGTGCGACCAATGTTTACATTTACATGTTCTCACGTGCGACTTTTCAGGGTTCTGATTGGTTAAAGGGACACCAGGCAACGTTTTCGTGTTAATTACTCATCTTCGTAAGTCGGTATATGGTTAAATGACTCATTACAGGGCGAATGAAGACTCTCTCGCCCGCCCCTACTGCCTGTAGGAAGAATATCCCGCTTGCAAGTTCAGTGTATCGTACCCGGCGACCGAAGCAGTTTCAGTTTCCATCCTGCATCCACAACACAGAGGGAGGCTAACGAAACGCTAGCGATTGTTGCAAACGTGTGTATAATGGCAGAGCCGGCGAAGAAGCAGCGAAAACCCTTGACGGAAGATGCAAAGAAAAGGAAAAGAGCTTCAGACCGAGCGAGGGGGAGTTTCGTAGAGAAAAGGCATCAGGCTTGCCTGGTGTCCCTTTAATGTGAGCTTGAGCTTATCGTTAGACTGCTACTGTGGTTTGGCGTGCTCATGACAGCATGTATGTACACGGGTTCGTGTAAACACATTTAAAAAAAAAACGGTCTCGTGTAAATGCAGTTTTATTTGCAAACGTAGATGGCCAGATATTCGTTTAGGAAAATACCCTGCTTCGTGTAAACGTAGTCTCAATGAGTCTACCTTATAGGGCATAATGATCAGACATATAGAAAACAGTACAATAGACACACACATGTCAAATACAATTTACAGAAAACAGGACATTTCCAATTCTTCGTTTAGACCATTAGGATGAAGAGTCTTTAGATAGAAAACATATCTGCATTCACATTGCAATAAATATTTGTCTAAATTTCCATCAAGTCTTTTGGGAGTCAAATGGTCAATGCCAAAAAATTCCAGGTCCTTGATTGAGTGGTTTCAGTCTGCTAAATGTCTCGCAACAGCTGATTTGGGATCAGCCCTGCGAATAGAACTTTTATGCTCATTAATTCTGAATCTGAGTTGTCTAGTGGTTTTACCAACATGAAGGCCACATTTTAAACATGAAAGAAGGTAAACAACATTGTTAGAGCTGCATGTAATACGTTTTTTAATCTTGTATTCTCTCTTTGTCACTAGCCTGGGTGTTCCCATGCTGCCTTGCGCGCGATTTGATTCACGCTGCTAAGGCAGCCTGGAGACCATGGAGCAAATTTTCGCCTGAGATAGGGGACCAATCACAGAACAAGGGGGAAAGCAAGACGATGATGAGCTATGCACAGACGCATTTGATAGACATCCGTGGCACCCAATAAACGGATCTGGCCATTTTTTTCAAATACGAGAAAATGAACGTTTGGTTTCCAGACCACGTCTCATTGAGAAGTGGTGGCGCTAGCCAGGCTACTTTGTCACATACAGGGGCGTAGATTTGCGTGGGGACCGAAGGACGTGTCCACACCAATGTCAAATTACGACTGAAATGTCCCCACCAATATTCAGGTTAAAATGTGGAAAAAAGCGCTCACATACGCTACACAAAGAGTTAAATCATTTCTCACTTCAGTGCTGCGGATCATCTCGTACAGATCTTGTAATGTGCAGTAGCCTATAAGGGTAAATCGCGCTGATTTGAAGTTACCTATAATAACTACCAGTGAGCCACAGTCTCCTGCGCAGCATGGCGCACTACAAGGCATAAGAAGTGCGTCCAAATTCACCCATTCTTCTCTGTTGAACTCCTCGAGAAGTAGGCTACTCATCATGTGTCACATGAAAGAGCCTTTTCTCAGCTTTTAAACGGTGCTAGCTAGCCACTATTTGCTGTGATAAACAGTTCGCGAGAAAAATAACGTCAAGAGATTTAATAATTATTCTCTGCGCCATCTCCACATCCATTCGTCTCGGTGGAATATCGTAGGCCTACACACTCTTCACGCAACACATGACAAACCATAGGCCTATATCTGAATAAACAGCAGACCTTACCGAACACAAAGGTGTAATGCATTCCCGTGTATAGTTAGCTGTTCCAGAGTAATCCGGTTTTGAAATTAAATTGTAGCAAAATTCAACATGGTCTTTCGGCTTTAAGCATTTCTTAAAACTGAGCTGTGCTTACATCGCCTAGATATCTGTAATTATTAGAATCAGAGAATATACAGGCAGCTCACAGTTAAGAGTTTGTCATTGTAGCCTTAATGTTTTCTTTTCACAAAATGCTAAGCATGCATGTATTTAAGTTTCTTAAAACTGAGCTGTGCTTAAATGGGTCAATGCATGATTTCATAACAGACCAAATAGAAAATAAATGTTAAATGTTAAATATAGCCTACATATCTGTACATATTAAAATCAGATTATGTAGGCTACACAGTATAGTTAGATCAAGTTGGACAGTAGCACATTTTAATCATTTTATATATCTATAGTGGCTGGTGAAAGAGTTGGGGAGGTGGGGGGGAGTGTTAGTGGGTAGTGTCCCCACCAAAGCTCAGACCAAACCTACGCCCTTGGTCACATAACTTGAAACAGCACAGTTACGGCAAGGGAAGAAACCTGTGGCATTGTCCAAATGCTCCTGACGGGTGGATGTTCTGTGTGTATCTGCATGTACCAGTATATCACAAACATTTTTAGCTCTAGAAAAAGAGAACAGAGGGGGAGAATTAAAGATCTCTTTACATCATCAATCAAGATATTCCAATGTTTTTTAACATCACATATAGAGTGGCCTAGAGGTGAGAAAGTAGTATTGAAAACACAAGAAAAAGATTTTTCTAGCTATTTTTCTAGGTCTAGCTTTGTCAAAAAGGTAATTTCTATTCTTGCTATGTGCTTTGATGAATGCTTCATTAAGAACATCACGGGGATACCCTCTTTCCAACAGTTTGTTAAGAAGCTTATGGGCCTCTACCTGAAAGTCATCATCCCTTGCACATATACGTCGTAGCCTTAAGAACTGACTAAATGGTAAACCTTTTTTGAGGGAAATGGGATGATGACTAGTAGTGTAAGAGACTTTTTTTGTCAGTGGGTTTAGTGTAAAGTGTGGTGTAAATATGTCCCTCTTTCAGAATTACCTTCGTATCGAGGAAACTCACTTGGTGATCGTCATACTCTAGACTAAATTCAGTTGACTCCATGCAAGTATTGAGATGTTGAAGGAAGGTTTGAAGGTCACTGCTTGAACCCCTCCAGATCAAAAATACATCGTCAATGTATCTTTTCCAAAACACAATAGATGGTGAAAAAGGATTGCCGTTATAGACATATTGGATTAAAAAAAAAAACATAAAAAGGTTTGCATAATCTGGGGCAAAACTTGCACCCATTGCTGTGCCATGCGTTTGCAGAAATACGTTTTTACCATGAAGAAAATAGTTTTTAGTTAGTACAATTTCAGACATATTAACCAGGAAATCTGATGGTGGGACATGATCAGATCTGGAGTCTAGAAAGAACTTGAGTGCATTCAGGCCAGAGGGGTGAGGGATGTTGGTGTACAAACTAACCACATCCATGGTGGCGAGAATGAGGTCACCACTAGTCAAAGTCAAGTCACTCAGTTGTGTAATAAAGTCTCCTGTGTCCTTGAGATAAGATGGAAGTTTTTCCACTAATGGCCTTATGTGATAGTCAACAAAGTTAGATAATGGTTCAGTTAAGGAACCAATACTAGCAATGATTGGACGACATTTTGGGAAATCATCAAAACTTTTGTGAACTTTGGGTAAACCATAAATCACTGGTTTGATGGGAAAATCATTGGTAAGGTATTTATATTCAGTCTGATGTATGTGACCCAGCGACAGAGCTTGCTTTAAGAAAACTTCAATTTCCCCTTTAAAAGAGCGTGTTGGATCACATTGCAATTTTTTGTAGAATTTACAGTCAGACAGCTGTCTATTAATTTCATCATCATACATGTTAGTGTCCATCAGTACTATCCCTCCCCCTTTATCAGCCGACTTTACAGTGATATTGGTTTTTTTTTTTACAGAGATGAGAGGGCAGTCCGTTCACCTACAGTGGGCATCGCTTTCAAATGGCCACTTCAGTCGCGCATTACGAGGCGTGAAGCTGCGTGAAGCTTTAGTACCACTTTCAGCCACTGTGCGTCACTCTGCCACTGTACATCGCTCTGTCAGTAGCCTGACTGCCGCCCCCTCTGAAAAAGCAGGAGGCTACCAAACATAATTGTTACCGAGAGGAATCCCAGCCTACGAATTCAATAACAAAATAAATCATGCATAATTAAACATTACCTCGATTAAGGCTACTTGGGTATGGCTTAAGGCTTGACTACACGGTGGTAGCGAAAATCGAAATCTGCTATGTTATTGTCAGTGTTGGGGGCAATGCAACTACGCAAATCAAAACAGTGTCTTAATTTGCCCTACTTCTTGACTGCAATGTAGTCAATTGACTGCTTGACATGTCATTTTTATTTTTCTGTACAATAAACAAATACATCTGCTTTATGCCGCAGAATTACATTCATATTTGGCTGACTGCAGACGCGCCACTTCCCTCCCGATATTCCAAGATTAAGATAGTATGCTTTTTGTATAGGCTACTATCATAAAAATTCGTTAAAACGAATAGCTATTTGCAATTTGACAAAACACTGGTCCTCATTTTGCGAATGCGAGGACGATATGAGCCTGTTGCATTTAGTTAGATGTCCGAGTCACGCATGTTTGAAAACCACTGGCTCGTAATCACAATAATTTAACACACGACAGTTGGATAGCCTAGGCTACTTCATCATGTCCCCATTTTTGTGAGTAGCATAGAGATCGTTAAAAACAATAAAGTAGCCTATGTCTCTCCGTTTGGGACATAGAAAACTTATATTTTTAATAGGTTAGACTACCGATGCTTTTTTACGAGCAAGATGTTTTTGGTGCCGTACGCACACTGTATGTTCTTAAATAACAATGATCATCAGTAGGCTAATATTCGACCATTAATTTGTGTAAATGGGCAAGCGTGACCACCTTTATGTAGTCAAGTCAAGTCAGATTTATTTGTATAGCGCATTTAACATGCACAGAGTGCAACCCAAAGCGCTCTACATATAAGACATTGTCATTGACACAGACTAACAAAGACAATAGATGCCGGACGGAGCGGCGTAGTCGCCAGCGTACCCGTGACACCAAGACATACATTTAAGAAATAACAAACACAAAAGATGCCGGACGGAGCGGCGTAGTCGCCAGCGTACCCGTGACACCAAGACATACAACAAACAAATTAATAAATAAAATAAATAAAAATTAAAAATAAAATTAGTCCAATTTCCAACCGGCTGAAAATGTCCAAGGGCAAAGATGACCCGCGTGAAAACTGCGCACAGCTGTGTCTTCACGATGCAACACCAACAAAGTTCTTTATAACTGACCAACCCAGAGAATTCACTGGCAGTCTGGAGAGCACTGGGAGGACAAGACAGTCCGAATTTGTGATGGGCGACCCTGCTGATTATCAGCTCGGTGGTCCTAGACAGTGACCGTTTGTTGTTTCATGGTTGACGCTGTCATCAGAGTTTCTTAGCACTCAATCCAGACTCCAGGCACCGGTAGATGCTAGCATGGCAGCTCGCAAGTCAGCCGCAGCTCGGTGGTCGTGGCAGCTGCAGATCGATCTCTTGCAGATTGACGTTAGGCCCCCTTGCTGAGCAATCCCTCCGTCCAGACATTGGATGTGCATCGTCACGGATGCATGAGGGACTTCAGAGACATAAGGCAGGCTAGCCAAGGCGCTCATTAGCCCAATGGAAGCTGGTTAACGTTAACTTGACGTTGATGGTGTCAGCCGAGTTTGTTAAACAGAAAAAAGGACTAAGAATAACACAAAAACGATCGATCGAAAATAACATGAATAAAGAGTGATTACATTTAACTAGAAAAATAAATACAAAAAATTAACAGAACATTACATAAAATTACGAACATTACATAAATACAAACAAAAACATGATGCCAGACGGAGCGGCGTGTCTCGCCAGCGTCCCCGTAACCTAGCAACACATGTAACACACATGTAAGGGATAACGGCCGCCGAGGTGTCCTGTTATACAGAATTAATGGACGAGGACGAGGGGCAAAAACTCCCCTCCGCTTCGCGTCGGGGCCGTTTTACAACCTCGACCGTGCATTAACTTCTGTGAACAGACCACCGTGTCGTCCATTATCCCTTACATGATTGTAACGCGGGCATGATTCCAAACACCTCCCTTACGATAATGAGTGACAGGTGACAGGTCTCAGAATGCGTGCGCTACACAAGGACGGAAGATGATGAATAAATGGGGCCGTAGGCTATTCAGAAAGGCTTTTATCTTACCACTAGGAGTAGGCTACTCCTAAATCGCACTAAAAGATTTTAGCTTGGAGTTTTCTCTTAAAAGTTATTCACAAAGCCTTTCAGACAACTCCTAAACTAGGAGTGAGTCTTCGTTGCTATAGATGACGTCATTACTCATGCACGAGCTTGACTGAAGTGACCACCTTGATTGGCTGACGATTGTAACGCGGGAATGATTCCAAACACCTCCCTTCCGATGATGAGTGACAGGTGACAGGTCGGAGAATGCGTGCGCTACACAAGTAGTGAGAAGGACGGAAGATGATTAATAACTGAATAAAAAGGCCTAGCCTAAATGAATAAAGAGTAAGACAAAACAAATAGCCTAATGAAATTCCTTTTATGAATGCAAAATTGTTCCCTCGCGATTGGAAGCTCCTGTTGCCGCATAGCGCATTTCAAAACATCGCAGCGTAAAATGCCACAAAAAACTGTTTATGAATAGGTTAGGAGCCAGTTAGGAGCTACTTTTAACCCTTAAAATTCTTTGTGAATACGGCCCCTGAATAAAAAGGCCTAGCCTAAATGAATCAAGAATAAGGCAAAACAAATAGCCTAGTAGCCTAATGAAACATACGGATTGATGTAGTATCTTTGTAACATTATTAAATTATTCTGTTACTATGCCTACGTTTGCAAAAGAGAACATTTTAATTTGATGCACAATAATGTTACATTTAATTTACATTTTACAATGATTAACCTAGTTTTGGTTGTTGTTGGTGGCGTTAGTTATGCCTACAATGCAAAATTGCTTCCTCACTATTGAAAGCTGCATAGGATTTCAAAACACGGCAAAATGCCGCAGGTTTGTGAATAGGTCTGTGAGTTCTTTTAAGCTGTCAGAGGTGGGAAGGTGTGATTTGTTGGGGGGCAGGGCCGGATTAACTGGTCACAAATGTCTGATGGCCCCCCTTCCCCCCCAGCCAACGTGAATCGGGTGGTCAGTTAATAGGCTGAAGATTTTTCCTGCCATCTGGCAGCGGTCCCCAACCACCGGGCCGCGGCCCGTACATTCCTAACCGGGCCGTAGCCTACGACATGAGTTTTAAAAAAATGCATGCAAACTAAACTCAATTTAATTGGCAATAATGTCACGTTTTTATATGGCATAGGCATATATGCAGTTGTTTGATTGCACGCATGTTTGCATTTTGCAAGGTCTATTTTCTTACGTCTGTCCCGCCTTCAACACTTTACATATTGCCTTCAGCGCTGCGCAGCCTCAGGTCAGCTCACTTCACTTGATCAGTTCTTGGCGAACGGTAGTGTCACACGAAGTTAGCTAAACTGCTAGAATGAGCAACAAAAAACAAGCATCTTTAGCAGACACTGGCCAGGGTGTTTAATTTGCGAGCCGCTGCAGAGATTTCTTACAGAAAAAAAGTCACCGTTAGCTACACATTTTAGTGATGAGGACTGGGTGTCAAAACTCGCTTACCTATGTGGCATATTCGGGTTGCTTAATGACCTCAACCTGTCACTCCAGGGGAGAATGACGACTGTCTTTAAACTGGCAGATAAAGTCGCTGCATTTAAAGCCAAGCTTGATTTGTGGGGACGAATGGGGACGGGGTGTATTTGATATGTTCCAAACAGTAGTGGGGGTTTTGGGAGAGACTGAGGCAGGGCCCTTTCTCTTGCAGCTGGTGCGCGATCACCTTGTTGCGCTTTCAAATGAGTTTGAGCGTTAGGCTACTTCCCATCCTCCAAAGATCCACGGCAAACCAATGAGTGGGTCCGCAACCCATTTGTCAATATCCAGAATAGTCCTAACATGTCAGCGCAGGAGGAAGAGCAGTTGATCGAAATTGCAAATGACGGTGGTATGAGGAAACCTCTCTGGCGGGTTTTTGGATCAAAACCAAAGCAGAATATCCCGAGATAGCCGTAAAAGCGCTGAAAACGTTGCTACCATTTCCCATCACGTATCTATGCGAGGCCGGGTTTTCTGCAATGACTGCAACTAAAACCAAATTGCGCAATCGACTGGACATTTCAAACACACTGAGGGTGTCACTGTCTTGTTGCAGGGAAACAAGCACAGGGCTCCCACTGATTATATTCGTAATGCACGTTTAGTTCCATGTTTTGTTCCCATATTTTGTTAAGCATGTTCACACTTGATAGATGTAGCTTCAAGTTGTTCAATTTTCATAGTTCATATTGTTCCATTTTCACTTCTTCAAGTTCAAGTTTTTCACGTTTTTAAGAGTTCGTTACCTTCACTGTTCATACATAACTGGAGCTAGTTCTTTTCAAGTAATGCATGCACAACACACATGGAACATGGAACCCCCCCCCCCCCCACGGTCCGTGAAAAAAAAATGGGAATCAAACCGGTCCATGGTACGTAAAAGGTTGGGGACCCCTGATCTAAGGCACGAGCGCATCTGTGAGGCCAAGCCTCACCAAGTAGCTCGTTTGTTTACAACTAACATTCCATTTAATTAAACTGCTTTATAGGCTATGCCGAAATAGTTTTCAACATTTTGAATATTAGTGTCGGGTGAATTGAAATGTTCTCAAAGTAGCCTTATGGCTGAAAGCTGCTTGGGATCCCCCCGTCAAGCAATATAACCATACAAACGCGCTTCCTGCACTCATTGTTTCAAAAGGAGTAATTTTGGCTTTGTCAGAACTGAAGAGCTGTGGACGGCATGGCACGGTATGCCCAATGAAAATAAATTAACGCAACGCAATGCAACACAACACAACACAGACACCGCTTCTCTCGTGTCAGTCACTGACATGAACGAAACACAGAACCCGCTTCTCTCACGGCAGTCACTGACAGTAGCCAAGAATAAATGCATGGGGAAAAACACTTCCCCATGACAAAGACATCGTAAAACACTGAAAGTTAATATTTTGTCACTAGCAACATATCGGAACTCCCCCTATTACAGTCGGTCCCGTATTTCCACCGTCTTGCGTGTACGTGTCACTTATATCCGTTTCTATACAAACCAAGACAGCGGACTCCTAAAGAGACGCAACCACCCACACCATAGGTGTATCTAAATTAGCTATGTACCAAAAATGACATTTTACCGTGACTCAAAGAGCTGTAAACAGTGTTGTAGGCTAAGGCTGCGTGTACACAACCGCTTGGAGCTCCAGTGGAATTTTAATTTCACGACAAGAATTCTCGGTCTAACCGTCCATGTGACGTTAAGAACCAAACCAGATTTTGTTCAAATCTACACACATATGGCTACTGAAAAATGTAAGGTTAATTTAGCAAATGTTATTTTGAAGTGTTAAAAAACATCGTTGTTTTAGAATTTCTGAACAAAAGGATCTGTCCTTTGTCAAATGTGTTATGTTCCAAGCCTATGCGTAATTCTGCTGCATAAAGTTGTAGGCTATGTTTATGACAATCAAGCAAGGAAAACGATGATTTGAAGACATCTGTTTCGTTGGAAGGGCAACAGGGCAAACAGGGCAACACAGAGACAGGCCCGATGGCAGGGTTGTTATGAGAGTATTAAAATCTGGGATAGCCTATTCTACGGCAACACAGCGGGGGAAAGTTAAAATACGTGATAAACACGGAAAAAGTTGCCATGCATTGTTTCGGTCCCCATGCACAGGGATTATTTGTCATATTATTAATCACATATGATTATTTGTGAAATTGTGCAAACAGGCGCAACACATTTGAAAAGGAAGGACTGGTAGCATGCAAGCTCACGAAAGATTGATTTAAGAACGTTATCACAGTGTGTGGCTGTGGCGCAAAGCAGCGCGGGCGGAAGACATGAGACAATTGGCAAGGGGAGGGTCATGTCTTTTTTAACAATTCTGTCGGAGGGTTATTGAACAATTTCTAGCAGGCAAGGGAGGGTCATGCAACTTTTGACTGAAGCACTCAAAATTCTTCTGGTGGCCCCTTCAATAAATAACGAACAGTCCCTAGATTGCTGCTGGGCTATATGTCTTGGTTCATGTCCGTTCACAACTCATTGCCGTCAAACGCGTAGCCTATCTCGCGGTTGCATCCGTTACAAACAAACATGCAATGTGAACGTCTGGGATTGGGAAGAGCACTAAATGCTCTACTGAATAATCACGAAGTCAAACCTTTAAATGAAAAACACTCTTTAATAATAAAAAAAATAAACCGCTAATGAAGTAAACTTGTGACCTTAAAAAATCGTTTATCGCCTGTAACTCCGTGATAACAGGACGTAACAGGAAGGCATTTGGCTGAGCAACGGAGGTTAATATGGTCTATATTTTGTCCAAATGATGTCTGTCTATCATCGTTGCACTCGGAGAAAACCAGAATGTTTAATTTGTCCTGCGTTTCTTCTACGGCTGCAAACGGGATTCACTCGCAGTTAATCAAATATTTCTTTATTAGGGCAGGGCAGGCATATTTCTGGCTGTTAAATTATTTCTAAACCAGTCTGCTAAAGTCTGTAGTGAAGTCTGTGTTGGGTTTTCCAGGCTCCATTTCTTTTTACGAGACACCCTGCTCACTTGAGCCATCTACCGGTTGTTTGGGTTGTTGCAGCGTCTCACTGGGAAAATACAAATTAAAGCCGCATGATACCGCGTGATCCCACGCGCGGACCGCGAGTGAAGCTGGCCAAGTCGAAGCACTGCCCACTGTAGAGTGCAATTAGATCTCGAGCGAGATCTGGGCTGGAAAAGTTCTTTAACATCCCTATCAACTAACTTACAGAACGTGTAAATACTTGCACAGTTAAAGGAGAATTCCGGTGTGATATTGACC
Organism: Alosa pseudoharengus; assembly: GCF_046254945.1. Lineage (NCBI taxonomy): Eukaryota > Metazoa > Chordata > Actinopteri > Clupeiformes > Clupeidae > Alosa > Alosa pseudoharengus. The sequence continues at coordinate 27,072,167 of NW_027468598.1, forward strand.
TAAAGTGTATTGAAACATGATACCGAGTGTGAACGTATGTCTCATAGCCCATCTCGGCTTGTCCCCTGCACTCCAAAATCTGGCGCTAGTCAGCCGATGCTACCAACAGCTTTTTCAATAGTGGTGCTTCGGCATCGGGCTAGCCATGCAAATAAATCACTGTTTTACACCATTTACGAGGCTCAATGTATCTCCACACTTCTGAGGGCCCTGACATTTAAAACGAGACATTGAGAACTTTGAAAAAGCACTGGTAGTTTACTTACAAGACGATTTATACAGACAGTATCTTCACGAAGTTTAGCGTTTGCAGCCATCTTGAATTTAGTCACGATAAGTCGAGCGACGAGTAAGAATGAACAGGTATGATAAGGGATCAGATTCCAAAAATAATTCAGTGAAAATGCATGGATTCCAGTTTCTTCCAGTAGCAGCAACTAGAATCCATGCATTTCCACTGAATTATTTTGAAGTGTGGAGATACATTGAGCCTCGTAAATGGTGTAAAACAGTGATTTATTTGCATGGCTAGCCCGATGCCGAAGCACCACCATTGAAAAAGCTGTTGGTAGCATCGGCTAACTAGCGCCAGATTTTGGAGTGCCGAGATGGGCTATGAGACATACGTTCACACTCGGTATCATGTTTCAATACACTTTAGGTCAATATCACACCGGAATTCTCCTTTAACTTGTGGACAGAATGTACTTTTACGCTTAAAGTGCACAAGAGCATTTCTTTTAGTAACAACATTCTGAACAGTTAGAAGCAAAGTAGTTCTCCCCTTATGGTAGAAATACTTTAGCTTGATAGAACGAGCTAAAAATGTTTGTGATATACTGGTACATGCAGATACACACAGAACATCCACCCGTCAGGAGCGTTTGGACAATGCCACAGGTTTCTTCCCTTGCCGTAACTGTGCTGCCTGTTCCAATGCTAAAAAAGTCAACACCTTTTCAAGTTATGTGACAAAGAGAGAATACAAGATTAAAAAATGTATTATATGCAGCTCTAACAATGTTGTTTACCTTCTTTCATGTTTAAAATGTGGCCTTCAGTATGTTGGTAAAACCACTAGACAACTCAGATTCAGAATTAATGAGCATAAAAGTTCTATTCGCAGGGCTGATCCCAAATCAGCTGTTGCCAGACATTTTGCAGACGGAAACCACTCAATCAAGGACCTGGAATTTTGTGGCATTGACCATTTGACTCCCAAAAGACGTGGTGGAAATGTAGACAAATGTTTATTGCAATGTGAATGCAGATATATTTTCTATCTAAAGACTCTTCATCCTAATGGTCTAAACGAAGAATTGGAAATGTCCTGTTTTCTGTAAATTGTATTTGACATGTGTGTGTCTATTGTACTGTTTTCTATATGTCTGATCACTATGCCCTATTCATGGGTTTCATCAGGTCCCTTTCCACAGGTGTATAAAATCAAGCACCTTAATTATCAATGCAGACTGCATAGTGCATGATTAATACACCTGTGGAAAGGGACCTGATGAAACCCATGAATAAGGTAGACTCATTGAATGAAATTGTGAGTTAATTGTTCAATTATGTGATCTGAATGAGCTGTGACCCACTAGGCCTGTTGGCCGCTAATTGGATGCACCTGCTCTAGACTGTTTAAAAGGTTGCCTCACTATGCTGCTACTCTTTTTTGCACTGAGGATAGTCTTCACTGACTGAAACGTTTGTACAACACTTTTGCACTTTTTGCACACTGTGTTGCCTCAAAAAACTTTTGAAAAAAATATGTAAAAAACTAAATACAGTGGTTTAAAAACCAACCTTTGGTGATTACTTGTTTCTCAGAGTGCAAGTCCTCCTTGCCTATCTACTAAGACTTTTTGACCACTGCACCAGAGAACTTTTCTTAAGAGGACTTAAAAACAAGGCACAGCTCTACTTCATGCTTTTTGGATAGGCTATTTATTAACATAAATCAGGGGAGGGAAACCTTGTTTTGCAGCTTTCAAAAATGAAGTGTGTTATCATCTGTGTGGTGATTTTTGTATGTAACCTAAGAATTTTTATGCCACTATTTTGATAGCGTTCTGTCAAATTATGTTTCCCCACTGTAACTCTGCAGAAATAGACTCATATGCACACAAAACCATCTCAGGTGACTTCTCTGAATGTCCCATGTTTAACCAAACAGCTTCAATCACTCCTGTGAACAGGCGGACTTCAGCAGGACAGGTCACATATTTTGATAGGCGTACTGTCAAATGATGTTTCCCCACTGTAACTCTGCAGAAATGGACTCACACACAAGAAACATTTCAAGATAGAACTACATTTAATTCGTACATGCAGCACAACTAAAGGGATTGCTTCCGGGGCTGGCATGGTCCACGTATCCAACACACGTCATGTGGAACCACCGGTCACATGTGTCACATTGGACCTGTAACAACAAAGATGAAGACAACATAGCAACCATTTCAGAGTACATTATTTGAAATACACAGTGAAATGCCATAATTGAAGTATCATGATGGAATCCTTTACCCATTTGGTTGTCTCTTTTGGTCCTGTGCACAAACATTTGTGTTCACCACAATGGTGGCACAGCTCACTAAGGTCATCTGGTCATCAGTGACAACAATAACACTTGTCAACAATTGTATCAGTACAATATAAATAGAAAAATACTTGTGAATATTTGTAGGAATGCATGCACCATGATTATAGACCAGAATACATTACCAGACTTCTGCAAAAGTGCCCTGGCCACCTCCTTCCTGTACAGAGCCACTGCTGCTCTGCTATTCGAAAAATAGCAGTGACTCTTCCTTCAGTATCCTTTCTGCATACTAATGTGACACAAACTCAATTAGCTGTTTGGTCAACTCGTCATATGTTCCAACACTTTGTATTGTTTAGAATCACTCAGGCCACACAGAAATAACAAACTCACCTTCAACACAAAGGCTCCACAGGAGTTGCCATCCCCCTGTAAGGTGTGTGGCACTGTACAGTGCCTGCTGTCCACCGTGACACATTGCACCCTTTCTTCCGGATGAATGCCCTGTTGGAACACCAACACCATGACATATGACAAATACATTCTCAAATATGTGTTTTTAAGGGGAGCTTTTTACCATGGGTTGTGTGAGTTACCTTGTCGACTCCAGACATTGTTTGACCTTGCATAGGTCATTACCCAGGGGGTCCACCACTGTGTCTTTCCTTGGGAAAGATCACCTAAAGAACCAGAAAGTCACATATGCTTAAATTGTCCTCATCATATTTTGTGTGAATAAAGGTCTACAAAATATGTTGGGTGTCCCCTGCCATATTTCTGCAATTCTGAGTAGAGGCCATTGGACCATGTGTGCATTTCTGTGTGTGCACATGTACAAGACCAAATACTAGCACTTACAGATAATATCCAGTGCCCTGGCTCATGAACAGCACCCATGATGAGGTCGTGTTGTGTGGGATCACACTACAAAAGACCAGGAGCATTTACAGAATCACTGACATGACATCGTCAAAGTTTTAGTGTTTTTACAGAACCAACCTCAACTCTGCCTACCCTCAGTCTTGACCCCTTTCCTTCCCAAATCCTGGTCATTTCAAATGAGTCAATGAACAGGGCCTTCCTCCCCACCTTGTTTGTCTCAGCAATCATCCTACTGAGCAGTGCGTTGATCACTTGAAGTGCAAGAACAGGGTTGGGAAATTAATGTTGTCATGTGACGTATGAATTATGAAAGTACCCAGTAAACAAAATAAAGTCCTGGCGACATCCTGTAAAGGTCCCCTGGCGAACGTCACCTCCTCGACATTGTGTAGGGTTCCCTTTACGTCCAGCGGACCTCTGTTCGGGAGGTCTAAAAGACGTCCACGAGACTTTGAGAGGACGTCCTGTAATGGTCACCGCGACGTTATGTGCGCGACGTTTATATTTCCGCGATGGTAAAAAAAAAAAAAAACATGAAGCGCGATTTAGTATGGTAGGCTATTACATCCTGTAAGTCTCAGCATTGCTAGGAGAGAGGTAGACGTAACATGATCACGCATTAATGACTTGTTCTACAACTACACAATCAACTTCACTCACCTCATATTTCACGCATGTATGAAATCATGTCCTCCGAATGCATTACACTAATGATGAGTAGACATGGAAATTTATACCGGGCTAGGATGTGCTGCTTTCACATCTACGGTGTCATTTTCTTAATAAACTAATACGACGTTTTAACGGGCATATCCCGTAGCATATTGTTCAAAACATCATCAGAGTAGGCCTAGGCTAGCCTAAGATAAATTGTTCAAACCATATTGTTTTAAAATATTAAAAACGAATAATAGCCAAAAATACTAAATGAATCGCAATGCATGCTGGGAAGCCAAACTCAACATGAAATAAAGTACATGAAACATAACTAGAATGCATTGACGTTATATCCACTCGTTTTCTTGGACCTGTGATCAAACAGGGACAGCCTATAAATGTAAGCCTATCTTCCTGGAACATTGCAGATAAAGAAAAATGTATAATTTTCTCTAGGCTATGAATGCTCTTTGTAGCCAACTTTAAGATTAAATAAATAGATTCCAGGTGTTTCTATTCTATATCATTGTTTTATTAATAAACAGTAAGGCTCTGGTGAGGCAGAGAGCTTCTGCTCCTCGTCAGAAATCTCATCGGATATGCGCACTCTTTGCTGTTTCCACAAGGAGCTGCTGTAACATCGGGGACAGCTATGCGTGACACTTTTAAACGTGAGCATGCGTCAAATAAATTACAATGACATTTAAACTCATGAAGAAGCAGTATCCTTAATTCTTCTGCAATGTAGAGCTAGATCGTTTTGCTTTACAAATTAAGTAGTCACTTCTGTTGCTAGACAACCCTAAACAAATGTGGTCTGTTTTTAACATTTCTCTAGTTTTATTGCATCGTATTCAGCTCCAAAAGTCGGTTCAGTCCCAATTCGGCCGTGTGTGTGTTTCTGAAAATAAAACAGATAATAAGTACGTGACTACGTTAAATAAACCACTGCCTATTTAGAGCATGTTACATGCATCACGTACATACCTGCCAACATTTGGTTTTCAAAATCCGGGAGATTTGTGCGGGGACCCTTCGGCACGAGGGGGGGGGGGTTATGAAGACATAACTTAATTTATTGATATTTCTTTAGATTTTTTTCTGCGCTATCAACATTGCCATCTTCAATTCTGCTTGCATCATGTTTTCTGCCTCTGTCTGCCGTGATGAAGGATGAGATCGCCTGTGTGCCCTTACTGGCCTCTTCTGCGCGATGGTGCCGCTGTGTTTTAATGTGCTGACTAATGTCATTTTTCCCTCCGTGGCCTACATTAAAATCAACACGACACACCTTACAAAAAGCGTGGAGGTTGTCGATTTGACTGGGCAAGATTCACGTAAATAGTTGCGTCCAACATTGCTGAAATTTACAAGTGTACTTCGGTTTCTTTGCGGGGACACCGCGACCGCCTTCACCTGCCATGTCTATTGGCTCGCTTAAACGCGACTGCGCAACTGGGTTATAGGTTGCCAGGTTAAGGTGACAAATGGGTTGAAATTGTATATGGTGTGTGTGGGTTGTGTGAATATAATGCATTTGATACAATATCTGGCAACTGGTCAACATTAGACAAACATATTGGTCCGATTCATAAAGGTGTTTGGGCCATGCAAATTACGGGAGTTTCCCGGGAGAAATAACAAACCGGGAGGGGTCCGGGAGATAGGGCTAAAAACGGGAGAAACCCGGGAAAAACGGGAGTGTTGGCAGGTATGATCACGTAATGACAGTTATCTGAAGAAATGCGCATTGTAGGCTAAGCTAGAAGCTAAGAACAGCGACTTTGCTAACGTTACACCAAGCATCACATCAGCTAACATGAATTTGATAAAATCCCTTCCCTAGTTTGTAACGTTATATTAACGTTAAACTCAAAATGTATGTGCTAAATAATTCAGCATGCTGAATTATGTAGCACATACATTTTGAGTTTAACGTTAACCCTTTTCCCAGTTTATGAAGTTGTGCGTCTATGAGCAAAGTAGACATACTTTGCTTATAGACACACAACTTCATAAACTGTATGATATGTTGCCTTAGACTACGGTAGGCTAATGCAGCTACTGCTAGAGAGACTAGATAGATAGATACTTTAGTCATCCTCAGACGTGTAACGTGAAGTCGTGCATGGATGTGATGTCTCCGTCCTGCAGGCGGTAGCCAGATCGCTCTCAACTCCGCTGCCATGTGTGAATAAACAAACGTCCCCCCCATGTCCCCGGTATAACGTTATTGTCGGGTCCTTAGGAGGTATTTGAAATGACCAAATGCAAATGTAATCCGAGGGACCTGACGGTGACGTCCCCAGAAAGTCCTGCACCGGACGTCACGCAATAACCAAATGATAACTTGCTCCGGACGTCAATAAGGTCACCAGAACGTCCGCTAGAGAACATGATGTTCGGGACCAGTCGGGGACGTCATGAATGTCGGCATAAGGTCCGGGGGACGTCCCGTGTTTGTCGGGTATTAATTAAGTTCTTTATTTCAACATTATTATACAAGCACATATCAGATGCCCCCTAAAGTGCAACACAACTTACCTCACTCTCCAACTCCTGTCCTAGAGCAGTCCTTGCAATGTCCCAATAAAATAGTTTGTAAGGTCCCATGCGGGACAGCAGGACATGGGCTTTATTACCCTCCCAGGCCTCCTTTTGATGACATGACATTTGAATATCAATTACTTGCAAGCACATGCCATTAATTTGTCTTCATTGTTATTTTTTACAAATATGTATAGAGTTGCACAAAATGCAATAGGCTAACATGATTACAGTTAGTTATTTTGTCCACATACACTGCTCATGGAAGCCAGGGTTTGAACTTTGGTTGCCCTGGGTGGAGGCCTCATCCTCATCCATGGGGCCTGGGGAGGTAAAAGGGGTTGAGGTGGTGTTATCCTCCTCCTCCTCCTCCTCATCACCCTTGTCACCATCCAAGGCGGTGGGAATTGTCGAGGAGCCTGAGGGTTGGGCCCTTTGCAGCCTATTGGGCACTCTTGGGACCTCCTCCACATACAGTTTCAAGTGGTCGATGCTGACCCTAGGGAAAGTGCGGCCATTGGTGTCAATGAGGTCCACACTTTTCCCCTCGACCTTTGCAACTGAAAAAGGTCCCAAGTACTCAGGGTCGAGTTTCCCCCCTTTCCTCTGTTGGCTCCTCACATTCCTCCGCCACACCAAGGCCCCTACTGGCAAGACAAGACCCTTCTGAGTTGTCCTCCCCCTGATTCGATCCTGCTGCTTCTTGGTGTTGTCCTCCACTATTTTCATTATCTCCTCATGTCGCTGGATGTCAATAGCGACCTCTTCGGCAAGGAAATCCTTCTCCATTGACTGTTTCATCTGTGGAGATATATAAGTAAAGATGCCATCTATACATCACAACAGTTCAATGTATATATTATGATTCCGTAGACATTGGCAAAGTCAGAAAATGTTATGCTTCACATTAAAACGCTTAGGGACCTGACATGGGTAACGGGCCTCCCTGCCAAACATCAAGTGGAAGGGGGAAAACTGTGTGGTAATTGTTTTTTTGTTCGCAAGCCAAACATGACCGCATCCAAATACCTGTCCCAGGTATTGGGCTTGTCCTTCACAAGTTTCCCGAGAGCACTGAAAGAGTGATAGTGTAATTGTTACTGTTACACTGCTATGTTAATGGTGTTGAACAGAACTGTAGAACACAACTGAAACTCAAAACTATAGAGGGCATGACTCTCTGGTGGAAGCCGTCAGATTGCAAAAAGGTGTTATATATGTGTGTGTGTGTCGTCGTCGTCATGATCACTCAAGTGCACATCTTTCTGATTGTCCAGTGAAGCTGACAGCAGCCGGCCAGGTTTGGGAGGCCAAAGTCTAATGCCAGTGCTTCCTCTTCAACCTCAAGCCACCCCCACATGACATAAGTAGCAATCACATGTCATTTCTATATGATAATAACATTTTACTTCTGAATGGTGTCATTAAATTTCTCCACCAGGCCATTAGTCTGTGGGTGGTAGGGGGCACACAGGCTCCTCTTTATCCTCAGCTTCTTGCAAATCTCTGTGTTGATCTAAAGAAGGCATGCAAGCATCCATGTAACTCTTGCCATAGCAAACCCTTGTATATTGCCATTTACATCAGCAAACACTTCACTTACATTATTAACAAACTCCCAGCCTTTGTATGTCAGTATCCTTTTTGGCACCTCAAACTGGTAGACAAACTTCAGGAGGCAGTTTGTTACCTCCTCTGCACTCTTTCATGCCATAGGGTATGCCTGTGCCCACCGAGTTCTGTAATCTATCATCATGCAGATGTACTGATTACCTTGCTCAGTTTCTGCCAACTGGCCAATTAGGTCCATTCCCACCAGTTCAAATGGAGCCCTGGTCTGTTAGCAGATAATAATAGACAATGTTCACATAATGAACCAAATAGATTGTAGCTATTATAACTACTCTGTTATAAATGAAATCTTGGAGTTCATACCGTAATTTCCGTATACTCGGGTTGCACTTTTAGGCCTTTCCTTTTAGACTGGCACTCTGTGCACTGTGCCACCTGCAAACATTTATAGAGTGAATACATGTCAGATGTTAAAGGTAAACTATGAAGTATTGGCAATTTCCTTACTGTTTTCTCGGTTTTTGCTTCTTTTTCGCTGGCTCTGTCATGACAAATGTCTGAGAAACTCCATCGCTACCTTTTTCTAGCAGGTGTCTGGCGTGTATGTGTATTTGAATGCAGTAAAGCAATTCATTACACTCGTTATACTTCCTGACACTAAGGCCGTCGGCCCGCCGGCCCACAGAACACGGACATAATCAAGTGATGATGACCCCACTTGAACATCCACACCAGGGGTCTCAATCACGGTGCCCGCGGGCACCATCAGGCGGGACGTCTGGCGCCCGCAGCACACCTTTTGAAAATAGCCAATGAAATTATTCTGGCCATTCCGTGTTCGTCCTATACGTTTTGTGCATGTTGAAAGACTGAAGAACGATTCCTTTAGCTCACGGGCCTTTTCTCCCCCTACTGGTGTACCAATTCGCTGAAAATCTTGTGTCATGCACGCCATGCAATAGGCCACCTGTTCACAGGAGTGATGGAAGCTGTTTGGCTAAACATGGGACAGTAAGAGAAGTCACCTGAGATGGTTTTGTGTGCGTATGAGTCCATTTCTGCAGAGTTACAGTGGGGAAACATAATTTGACAGTAGGCAATACGCCTCAAAATCAAAATATGTGACCTGTCCTGCTGAAGTCCGCCTGTTCACAGGAGTGATGGAAGCTGATTGGTTAAACATGGGACATACAGAGAAGTCACCGGAGATGGTTTTGTGTGCATAGTAATTTGTTTGTATTTTAGTATATTCTTTATCTTCTACTGTCCTTATAGCTTAGTTGTGTTTTTTTTATATTATATACTTTTATTACTTTTTCTGCTGTTAGTGCATGTTGTGTGTGATGTCTGCTATGCTACTGAGACCTTGAATTTCCCCTTGGGGATCAATAAAGTATCTATCTATATATATCTATCTATCTACATATTTTCTCATTTTGTGACCTCATTTATGTTTGAACAAATTCAACAAGTTACATGTTCTCCAAGTAAAGTTCCAAGGAGATTTAAAAGATCCTTGATGTTCTATGACTGATAACATTTGAAGCCATGTAAGTTCAAATATTTATTTATATACTGTACATCAAAGATACAGAGATGCCGAAAATGTTGTCTTAATTTTATTGAGTTAGATCGAAGTAACAGTTTTTACAGTGTAGCCTATCGATTCAGAAAGCAGGGTAATTTACAGACTGACTAATGATGTGCAATGTAATACAAAAGGGGAAATTGAAAATAAAGTGATGGTGAGACAGTAGGCCTAATGCTAGTAATATGGAAAAATACAAACAGGTAGCCTACTACTGACATAAGGTGCAGTGTGTGTCCCACAGATAGTGGGAAATATAAGCAGACGTCTGTAAGGGTCCAGAGGGGTATTTCACAAAACCTATATAAGCAGACGTCTGTAAGGGTCCAGAGGGGTATTTCACAAAACCTAGATAAGGGATTAAGCTGGGATTTTTTGGTTATCCTGGATGAATTTAGCCTAGACTTGGTTTCACAAAAGAGATGGCACATAAGTTACCATGGGGATTTATTCTCTGCACCTAGCCTGGTCCCGACCAGGCTAACAGCCAAGCTAAGTTAATTCTAATGGTAATTATGTTGTCTTATTGGTTTAGCCAGCTGTAATTCACATCAGACCTCCGTGCTCATTTTTAAAGAACTTTATTCCATATATAAACTATTTGCTAAATGTATTTGCTCGCAAAACAAAACAGATTGTCTGCCTACTACCATATGGTTATTATTTTAATTGTGATAGCCTTATAATTATTAACATAGGACAAGGTAGCCTACTCATTGTTTGCTTATTTTATTAGACGTTTGATGAATAGCCTAGGTTACTGTAGTTGATTGGAAGTGGAGGGGCAAGTTTTCGAAGGTGTTTTCAACTATAATATAAAGCTATATCATACTATGTGCATCTTTGTAATGGAAAGCGCTTTTTTTAATGACGTTGAGTGTCGAGACAAGGAAGCACTCACACGTGGGTGCATACATAAATTTGCATTCAGTTGGTCTACCACGCCTACTCCTGCTGTTTTACAGAAATAGCCATGATTCCCCATTCCAAAAAGGACAACTTTACTTCATTGTTAGTCTATATCAAAAGCGGCTGTTCACTTTGTGAGAATGACGCTATTTTCCGCGTCTTTATTATTCCAACCGTGAGTTCTTTGGGGCAGAAACGAGAACGCGCACACATCCTGAATTACTTACACCTGGCTTGACATAGTCGCTCCTACTGATCCTGGATTGGCGTTAGTGAAATGAGTTGAGCTAGGATGACCAGACAACGCTATGTCAAACCTCGCTTTATCACTTATCTTGGATGTCTTAATTCTGCCTTTGTGAAATACCCCTCTGTCCGTGCTCCTTTGTTTGTTCCCCATGTGCTTTGTGTTTACCTGCCTGTCACCTGTCTTTGTCTCCGCCCCATCTCCTTATTTGGTCTCTGCTTCCTGTCTTGTTAGTTTTCCCTCCATTTCTGTTTCCACACCTGTTCCCCGTTGTCTTGTTGGTCTCGTCCAGTCCTCTGTCTTTAGTCTGTTAGTTTAATTATGGTTTCCACCTGTCTCTTGTTTTACCTTGATCATTGTGCCCGGTTACCCATTGTGTATGTAAACCCTCTGTCTCCTCTCTGTCCTTGTTGGTTATTAGTCTATGTGGGTTGTGTTCTAGAATAAAGATTCTTGTATTTCAAAGATTCCCTTGCCTTGCCATACTTTGCCCGTGCAGCCGTGACAACTAGGGATGGGCAGAACGAGGCTTTGTGAAACAACGAAATGTTCGAAGCAATTGCGCCGGAATGTGTCGAGGTTTCGAAACAATCCGACACACGTAACTCCATGGTGACATCTAGTGGCCAGTTTTGCTAACATCACATTTTGACCGTGAAGCACAACTGCTTCAGACGAAGAATATAAATAGCCAACATGGAACGCAAGAATTCGTCCACAGCCACGTGGTTCAGTGGTTAACACACTTGCATTCGGCCGGTGTTCGACTCCCTGCTGGTGTTTAGAAATTTCAGACTAGTATATGCGTTCAGTAATTAGAAAATTTTTATATCTGCCAGTTAGATGTTTTGTTATTTCAGTTTCATAGTACATTATCCTTTGGAATATGCTGGAGAGGAAAATGCTACAATGGTTTTAAAATGTAGGCTATGCTTATGGCACAGGGTGGGAACATGTTGTAGGGAAATAAAGGATAGAGCTTAGATCGGGCCCAAAAAATCAAGCCCGACCCTACCCGAGCCCGTGCACATTGTGCCCGAGCCCGACCCGGCCCGACACATTAACTGTAATTATGAGCCCGAGCCCGATTTAAACCCGAAATTTTTTAAATACGTGGGCCATTATAACTGACGTTCTCAACTACAATTCTGAGCTGTTTGAGCTACAGAAATCCGTTTAGAATTATATTAATGAATAATGCAAAGGAGGATGAAGAATGTAGGCTAAACTATGTTTGTTTATTCAGAATGGAATGGATTGCAAATTAATCCAAATGAAGAAACGTCACTTACAACGTAAAATTATGTCCCTGCAGCAAAACTCAACGCATTTCTCTGTGAGGGCTTGCTTCACTCTCAGGTGTATGCTTGGAGAAGTGACAAAAGAGGACATTGAAGGCTGGCTATCATTATTTCTGTCATGGCAAGCCTGCTTCATGTTCATCTTAAAGTCTTTTTGCTGTCATAGGTGAACATCGTGCGCACTTAATGCACGCAACAAAGCATACCTGACAAATGCATACCTCCGACTTTTCTCCAAACTTGCTCGAAGTTATTTCTCCTGTTTTCATTTTTTTTTCTTTACATCTTCAAGCTTCACGTTGCACTTAAGCTACACAATAGGCCTACAGCACAGCAGGCCCGGTGTGATGTGTGCGAGTGGAGAAGCTGCGCATGACACGTGTTGCGCAGATGACATTACAAATTACATTTTGTAACTCTGAGCCTAACTTGTATAACGTTGTATACACTTGTTACTTAGGCCTAATTTGAAAAATATAGGCTATAATATTTCTGAGTCTGACTATGGCATAGCTTTAGCTCCCCACCCAAGTAGCCTAGGCTAATGATTTAAAAAAAAAAAAAAAAAAAATGCTTGATCAAGGACCCGGCCTGGCCCGAGGATAGTGGCTGAAAATATCGGCCGGGTCGGGTCAAATTCGGGCTCGGGCAGAGAATCTAAACTCTAATAAAGGAGGTTAGACTAATCAGGTACAACATGGGAAAAATAAACACATTTTTTGTATGTCAACATACATTTTTATTTAGGAATAACAGTTGTTCTGCCGTCTTGGCATTTAATCTGTTTTTCGTTTTGAATAAACCTCCCCAGCCTTGGAAAAAATTATTTCACAAGGCACACTTGATGATGGCATGCACAAATATTTTTTTGCCATCACAGTTAGATCAACTCCTTTGTCAGAAAATGGCTCTGCTTAAGCAGTGTAGCCTTGTATGGGAAGGGTATTGTTGAGTTGCCAATATCTAGTCTGACAGAGGAATTTAAGTGTGCTAAGGCTAGATTGGAATTGACTCTTACTCAGTCCAAGGACCCAGTGGTGAGGAAAGTTGCACCCTCAGTTAATGCAGGGAGGAAGTGGAACCCAGAGCAGGCAGTTAAGCAAGCTCAATCAGCATTGAAGCATAGAGATATAATGGGCCATGTGCAGCACGGGCGGGGGGGTCTAGGGGTGGGTGAAAGTAAACCCTTGTGGAGTAAGGCTTCTGCAGGAGAAAAGAGGAAAATGGTAGTGGAGGAAATGCATAGACAGGAGGAGGCTGTAAGATGTACTAAGGCAGTGTCGCAGGCAAAACAAGGGCAGTGGGTGAACTGGGAAGGGGTGGAAAAAAGAGAGATTAAATGGAAAGATCTATGGGGCATGGAAGCTAGTAAGATCAGATTTATGTTAGGTGCTACATATGATGTGCTCCCATCTCCCAAGAATTTAAGTCAATGGTTTGGTGAGGATGATAAATGCATACTCTGCTCATGTGTGGGCAGTCTCCACCATATCCTATCAGGATGCAAGGTAAGTCTCACCCAGGGGCGGTATACGTGGCGTCATAACCAGGTATTGAAATGTGTGGCAGCGGCAATAGAGGATAAAAGAAGAGAAGTCAATTCATTAGCAGCTAGTAAAGGGGTAAGGCAAATTAACTTTGTACGTCAGGGGGATAAACCTTGTTCCGCGAAGGCCAGGTGCAAAACCGGCCAGTTGAAAAATGGGGCGGGCTGGGAAATGAAGGTTGATCTTGGCCAGCAGATGGCGGTACCTCCACATATAGTGAGTACTAAGCTACGTCCTGACGTAATTCTATGGTCGGATTCAGAGAAGATAGTTTACTTCATTGAACTCACTGTTCCTTGGGAAGACAGAGTGGAAGTGGCCAATGAGCTGAAGAGAGCTAAATATACTGAAATAGCAGAGGAGGCAGCTAAGCGAGGTTGGAGTGCACGATTAAGGCCTATTGAAATCGGTGCACGTGGGTTTGTGGCCAGATCTGCTATTGGCTTGCTGTCTGAATTGGGCATTTGTGGTCGAAGTCTAAGGCAGGTGGTTAATAACATGTCCTTAGCAGCAGAACGGGCAAGCGAATGGTTGTGGGTAAGGAGAAGTTACCCTTCCTGGGGCGCAAGCTAAGGTAAGCTAACTGGCTCATTTGTTTTGGTCGTGGGTAAGGAGAAGTTACCCTTCCTGGGGCGCAAGCTAAGGTAAGCTAACTGGCTCATTTGTTTTGGTGGTGGGTAAGGAGAAGTTACCCTTCCTGGGGCGCAAGCTAAGGTAAGCTAACTGGCTCATTTGTTTTGTGTTTGTGATGGACTGTGCCTAGGTTGATGGTACTTGGCTAAGGTTCTTTATGGTTTATGGTTCAGTCCACATCAACGGGACGGACCGACCTAGCCAACTTAAACCATGCCTAGGTTGGTTAAGGGTATTTGGATGCTTGTTGTGGTAATATGGGGCAGCATGGGGCGTAAGCTAACTGCTAACTGCTGGCTAATTTGTTTTGTGTTTGGGATGGGGCCTAAGATAATGGGCTAAGCTAACTGGCTAATTTGTTTTGTGTTTGTGATGGGCTGTGCCTAGGGTGATGGTACTTGGCTAAGGTTCTTTATGGTTTATGGTTCAGTCCACATCAATGGGACGGACCGACCTAGCCAACTTAGACCATGCCTGGGCTGGTTAAGAGTATTTTGAGTATTGGATATTTCAATGTGGTAATATGGTGGTAGCATGGAGGGGAGTGTCTCCAGGACGCTGGTTTCACTGTTAAGCCTTCATGAGGTGTCGTGGGCCTAACTTAACGAAACATCGGTGAATGAGGGTGCCCACTTGATAACCCCAATGACATGCCGCATACTATATAGGCTACTGCTGTTGGATAGGCCATTTGCATTGTGCTTGTGACCATTTGTTGGCGGATTTGTGGGTAGTGTGCTTTTTAAAGTTAAACTTGAGCAGGGGCTTCTGAATGTGTTTTTACCTTGGATTTTGGCACAAGGGATTTTAACATCTAATCCTGTGTATTAATGTAATGCTCCTGCCAGTATTTCAAAGGGTCAGCTGTTCTTGAAATAAAGGCATCAGTCATATATTTTTTTTACTTCTGCTACTATCTAAATATTAACGTCACTAGACTATATCTATCTAAACTATCGCTTACTGTCTGTCTCTACCCTGTCAATTAATCTATATCACTAACCTATCAATCACAAGAATGCACTATAAATCGCTATATCTCTATATGTCGCTATGTCGCTATCTCAAAATCTCTCTCCTCACAAAAAACCCACAAAGATAGGATGCGTTTGAATGACTTTTAAGCATTCTGGGACTTTGTAATTTAGATCAAACAGTTGTTTACTCGGGTAATTGGCTCGCGCGGCAAGTGTGCCACCTGTCCAAACCAAATTGAAACACCACGAACCTCACTAAGCCATGGTCACGTGACGTGGGCGTTTTGAACCACACTTCGAAACACTGTTCGAAACACTAGCGTTTCGGAAGCTCGACACGGTTTCGAAACGTCAGCTTCGAGCGTCACATCCCTAGTGACAACGTCGAGCACATCGTCCATTTACAGTAGGCCTATGTCCACTGCCTCATTTACTTCTTGGAATCCAATATAAACACCTGATTCAGAAGGATATTTTCGTCTTATGGCCACAACAACACATGATGGTAGTGGTTTCCGATGCTCTCTCCCCAAAACTTCACCTTGTACGGCCCATTCAAGCACGATCCGGTAGGACACCAACCGAGTTTGACTGAAGACAGGAGAAAATAGGCTAAGTATAATGCACATAAACAGTAGTATGTTACGTTATATAGGCATATTTTAATGGTTTCAGCAGGCACTTACTCAAGGGATAGTTGCCCATCAGGTCCACTCGGTGTGGGTCGTTTCTTCCATTTAACTTTGTCACGTCGGAAAAAGAAGTCAACGACGGCCGGGTGAATCATTGCTGCAAACGCACCGCTTTCTGTGGCACAGCCAGGGTCTTCTAGATCTATGACCCCCGCTACCGATGGCAACACTAGATCCCATTCTCGACAGCACAGGCTCTCCACCAGTTGCTGTTCGCCCGTGTTCTCTCACCGTCTCACTCATCTTTCCTGCCTTTCACGATCCATAAAAGCTAGTTCCTCCTCTGTGTATTCGAATTCAAACAAATATGGTTCTGGGTCTGCTACAAGCCAGTCGTTATAGTCATCGTCTATTAAGTCAGCCATTGCAAATAATTTCTTGG
Source organism: Alosa pseudoharengus (assembly GCF_046254945.1). Classification (NCBI taxonomy): domain Eukaryota; kingdom Metazoa; phylum Chordata; class Actinopteri; order Clupeiformes; family Clupeidae; genus Alosa; species Alosa pseudoharengus. The sequence goes on from NW_027468598.1 coordinate 27,088,646, forward strand.
CGCTTCCTAGCACAGGTTGAAGTCAACGTCAAGCTGGTTCTATTTACAGAGGTGAATGTGTGTGTGTGTGCGCCTCTTTCTCTCGCTCAGAGGGGAGGGGGAGGCTGAGGGGTCGATCAAGCATGGATTCTGAACTCTGTGGTGGATAGGATCTACAATTAGGTGTTAATTAATATTACTACGCTAACGTCGAACTACTCCCAAGTGCTATTGCGCCACACATTGTAGTTCTCCTGTTTATTTGCTTGGAAAATCACCACGTTTCATGTTGTGTGACCTTACACATTTTTATCAACTACTCGTGCAACTGTATTTAAGTAGGGAAAACGTGATGTGTTTGTTCACTGCTATCTTCCTCCCTCTATGGCTACGTCTGAGGCCGCTAACAAAGCAACATGCTAACACATTCACGCCGCGCGACAGAGCGTACCTACCGAAACGGGAGAGGTATGACTCAACTCGTGAAAGTTAAGGTAAGAACATATATTAATATTGACATTGGGTGGCGTGTTCCTTTAACAATTATTCATCTAATCCATCTGATAAATTAGTTTTTTTCTTTTTAAACGTTGTTCCTTTATCAATTGTGGTGTATCATTAAAGTAGGTTTTTGAATGTCATTACTCTGACATTTGACATTTAGATGACCATCAATTTGAGCAGTGGGCACAGTCTTAAGCAGGTGGCCTGCTCCTCCCTGCACATGTGTGCAATGTGTTTAATGTACAGCATGTTTTGAGTTGAGTTGGTTGTCACACATGTGCTCAGACACACACAGATATTGAACACATACTGTACATACACACACACGCCAGACACTCTACCTCCATTATGGTGCCGTAGGCGTTGTGCTGGTAGATGATGGGGGGTCTGGGCAGCAGCAGGGATTTAGTCTCCGTCACCGGCTGGCATCACCAGGGACTCCTCCTCGTCCCCACTGCCCAGCAAGGGAGTGCCTGGCCTGGGCACCACGTCCACATCCATAAGATGTCATGGTTGCTGGATCGGACCCAAGTGCAAGACTCCTCCAGGCAGAATTTTAGAAAAACACACTTTAATGAACGACAAACTTACTAACAGACTCTACTTATTTACAGACAGACAGGACTACAACAAGGTGAAACAGAGAGACAATCCAACCAGGAACAGAGAAACAGGAGGGTAGAAATACACATACCAATTAACAGAAAGACAGAGGACTGGACGAAACCAACGAGACAATAACAGGGAACAGGTGAGGCAGAAATGGAGGGAAAACTAACAAGACAGGAATAAGACAAGACAAATAAGGTCTGTTATATGTTATGTCCCTCACCCCCCAGTCTGAGTATTGTCTGTTCCTTGTCTATTTGTCTTATGTGTTCAACACCAAGGACCATGCTGGAAATAAGTTTTGTACTTTTGCATGTCATCCTTTGGATTGATACATTTTATTGTCTTGATTCTGAAATAAATCAAATAAAATCAAATCAAAAGGAGATGGGGCGGAGACAAAGACAGGTGACAGGCAGGTAACACAAGGCACATGGGGAACAGGTAAAAACAAACACAGGACAATACACAAAATGGCCACCAGGGTGGCACAAACTCAACAGTCCAGGCCAGATCCTGACAGTACCCCCCCCCCCCTATACGGACGCCTCCTGGCGTCCCCTGAAAAGTCCAACCAGGGTGGGCGGAGGGGGCCTGGACGGAGGGACTGGTCCGACAGACCATGACAACTGGGCAGACTCAGACTCAGACGGGGCAGACTCAGAAAGCTTGGGGCAGGGAACAAGCAGACAAAGACTGGACAGACTCGGGCAGGACGACAGACTCAAACATGACACATAGACACATACATAGAAGGACACTCAGACACATAGAAGGGACAGGAACAGAGGGCCAGGAGGGACAGTGACAGGGATGGTGACTGGGACAGTAACAGGGACGGTAACTAGGATAGTGACTGGGACAGAGACGGGCACGGTGACGGGAACAGAGACGGGCACGGGGACTGGCTCAAAGACAGGCAGAGTGACGGGGACAGGAACAGAGAGGGGCTCGGGCAGAGGCTGGGCCGGACAGTCAGAGGAAGGCAGGGCCGGCTCGGGCAGAGGCGGGACCGGACAGTCAGAAGTAGGCGGATCCGGCTCGGGCAGAGGCGGGGCCGGACAGTCAGAAGTAGGCGGATCCGGCTCAGGCAGAGGCGGGGCCGGACAGTCAGAAGTAGGCGGATCCGGCTCGGGCAGAGGCGGGACCGGAAAGTCAGAGGGAGGCGGATCCAGCTCGGGCAGAGGCGGGGCCGGACAGACAGGCAGAGGCTGGGCTGCAGGCGTGGCGTCGGGCGACTGGGCTGCAGGCGTGGCTGCGGGCACAGGAGCAGACGCCTCCGGGCTGGGCACAGGAGCAGGCGCTTCGGGGCTGGGCACAGGAGGCATGGTGTCAGATGACCGGGTTGGCCGACGCTTGGCACCACGTCTCCTTCGGGAGGGAGGCTTGAGGGCAAGCCTGGTTCCGCTGAATTGGGACTCCTGAGAGACCTCAGCACATGGGGAACAGGCAAAAACAAACACAGGACAATACACAAAATGGCCACCAGGGTGGCACAAACTCAACAGTCCAGGCCAGATCCTGACAGAAGTCACTCTATGGACCCGTTTGCCGATTTTGCTAAGCCCGACCAGGGAGCACCGCAGTGGACCGGCACACTGCAGGAAGGCCTGGGCCACAGCGTCAAGTTGGAACTCAGGGCATCCAAGTCAGAGCTGTATATAGAGAAAGTTTGGCCAACTCCCCCATGTTGGATACCAATGTCAGATGACTCTACAGCGTAACCCGATGGGGCGAATTTGCTATGTTGAAATAAATCTCTTATTTTTTTTACCATTATAACAGACATATAAATGTTATCATCAACGTTTGTCAATATGTAAAAGGCCCACTCCCCCCCTCACCATCCAGAATGACAGTGTCCACTGTGGACTCCTTTATGTTCCTGGGATCAACCATTTCACAGGACCTAAAAGGGTCTCCCCACATTGACTCTGTCCAGAAAAAGGCCCAGCAGAGCTTATTCTTCCTGCGACAGCCGGCTGAGATCTGATAATTGGGTCCGTACCACACATAATAAGCGGACCCGTATTGCATATGATAAGCAGATCTGGAACTATGTCGGTAACACAGAGCATCATACGGAGCTGATCTGGCCCAGTGTTAGTCCCTATTGGCACCAGATCGGTCAAATCGGATCCAGACCAGTTTTGGACCAATGTGCACAACCGTTTGGACACAGGTTGGGTCCTCTGTACAGATCCATGCCGGATGTTGCGGTAGGTTTGGCCCAGTTCCGTCTCAGAGTATTTTTGCTATCTGCAGGGTTCCTACGCAGTATGGAAAATCTGGAAAAGTATGGAATTTGATTTTAGTAATTTCCAGGTCTGGATTAGTATGGAAAAAAGAAATAGAGGTATGGAAAAATATTTGTGTTTCCAGACTATTGCATTTGCAGTACTAATCACTTCACTCAGGTCATAATGAACCATTCCTACTGTTGTGTAGCTTAACTGTCAGTCCCCATCGTCAAGATACAACTATGGTACAACTAAAATAGGCCTACAACTAAAAATGAACCAGCTAAATGGACGAATATTAAGTGTAATTTTTTAGTTCACTTCAGTTGTCCATACCTTTGTTTTCACCGAGTTATCCCAAACCAGATGTGGCCGCAATGTCGAGAATATGGTCAGAAAAATCTACCGAGAAGTTTGGAAATTTGAGTATGGAAAAAGTATGGAATTTTGAAATGGAAAATGTGTAGGATCGATCCCTGTATCTGGGTATCTACTTTGCCCTTTACCAAACACTGGTGGTGTGTTTTGTGCCACATTGAAACATTCAAATAAAATCTAAAAAAAAGCATGCAAATATGTTCTCCATTTGCTACCAGTGTGCGTTGCTTGCATGAAGAAAACTTCCCCCAAGAAATGGCTGAAGTCCACACCCATATAATTGCTGCTGTTTTGGGAAGTATTGCGCATGCCAGCATCAAGCCACCATGCGGAGTAAACATTTAAATATTTTCTCCATTTGCCTACCACTACGTGGTGCTTACATGAGGAAAACACAAACAAACAAATCATTATGCCATGACTCAGACAGTGAGGGCTCTTGTGTCTGTTAGTGTGGTGAGTACCATAGGCTGTATACAGAGAGTGAGTACAATCGGTCAGGCACACTCACTAATATTCAATCCTGGAGGTACCCTGTATTAAAATGACACCAGGCAACGTTTTCGTGTTAATTACTCATCTTTGTAAGTCTGTATATGGTTAAATGACTTATTACAGGGCAAATGAAGACTCTCTCGCCCGCCCCTACTGCCTGTAGGAAGAATATCCCGCTTGCAAGTTCAGTGTATCGTACCCGGCGACCGAAGCAGTTTCAGTTTCCATCCTGCATCCACAGCACAGAGGGAGGCTAATGAAACGCTAGCGGTTGTTGCAAACGTGTGTATAATGGCAGAGCCGGCGAAGAAGCAGCGAAAACCCATGACAGAAGATGCAAAGAAAAGGAAAAGAGCTTCAGACCGAGCGAAGAGGGAGTTTCGTAGAGAAAAAGCATCAGGCTTGCCTGGTGTCCCTTTAAACCAAGTGCAGTGGAGCAGTGCAAGTAAATACTGTACTAACTCACTCTCTCTGAGGTGGCTGGAGTAGGCTACACAAGCTCTATATTAAAGTATAGGCCTAAATGCAAGCACTTGTCAAAGAGAAGGCTCTGCTAGAAGAACCTAATAGTCTACTACACTGTAGCCTACAGCAGAGCTCCATGAACTCATTTCACATTGATGTCGCTCAGTGTTTTATATAAATATTTCAGTTGCCTTTTGCATGAAGATGACTTGAAATATTGTATTATCACCCATCTTTACCAGGGGAACGCTTAGTCAATTAATTGTTAATAATATTGAATATTATGTTATATATTATGTTAAAGCAACACCAAAGAACTTTTCCTCTGTCAAACGCACTATTTGTTTATCCAGCACCAGCTTTGCAAATAACAAAGTCCACAGACAAGGTAGAATATGTTGCATAATTTTATGAAAGTACGATGTATTGCGACTTCAGATGCAAGTCAAATTTGTAGTTTCTTATGTCTCATTCCATCGAACTATCCGCTACCCGATCTGGCAAACTTACATAGTGCGGTTATAGCCGATAGAGGGCCGCGAAGCGAATGCAGAAGTGCCGTTCACCCTGTTACGAGTTGATGAACCACTGAAACGATTTTGGAAACATTATTTTAAGGTGCAAAAAACTCTTTGGTGTTGCTTTATTAATGTAGCCCTCTAGCTCTCCATCCGCGCACGCCGCCGGCTTCCAGCACCTCCACTGCTACTCTGCGTTGTGTTATTATTGTGAACGTGAGGGTGCATCCGGTATGAAGGGAGACACGGACACAGAAGGGTTCGGGATTGTGGCAGACCGTAGTTTACTGGGCTTCATAAACAGCATCTATAAGGTTGATGGCATATACCAGACATGTGGACTCGAGTCACATGACTTGGACTCGAGTCAGACTCGAGTCATGATTTTAATGACTTCAGACTTGACTTGATAAAATTCTGCATGACTTGCGACTCGACTTGGACTTGAATACTATTCACTCGAGACTTGACTCGGACTTTGCCTCTTTGACTTGTGATGACTTGACATGTCTCGAATCAAAAACTAAATTTCCTGATCGTGGACCAGTCACCCCAGAGACGCTTCCCCTCCGCGACTAAAAAATAAAATTAAAATAAAAATAGCGGAGACAAGTGGCCAGAGCACAGTTCAGTGCTGCCGCTACCCCCACACGTGTTACGCACTGTGTGTAAGGCATCAAGAGACCGAGGAAGGACCAACATTTAGCCAATAAATAGTAGCTTTACTGCAAACTGATTTGCACTCTTGTTAGAGAACGTTTAATGTTAAAATGCACCAACAGCATGTTACATAAAGATGATACTTTTCGAGACCTCTCCATGAAGATCCAACTTGAACATATGCTAGCTTACTGCATTTAATTGAGAACGCATCTAAGCACGCACAAGAGGGAGAGAAAACGAGTAGGTTCCAGCTGGCTTGTCATTGTTGATGATAATTGATATTTTCTTTTAAATATAAGAAACGTATAAAAGGAAATCGTGAAGGCAACAAATACGAGATTAGAGGAGATTGCGAATTTATCCGGTTCTCACTAGCCTACTGTTATCAACTATGAGATCCAGGTCACTATGACATACTAGCTGCACTCACTGTGATTTGGAAAGTGGACAAGAAGAGTTGTCTTTGCCTTTGTGTAATGGAACTGGTGAGTCTTGAAGTATTCTATAATTTATTTACATGAAGCACATGTACATGTACATCAGCTACTGTAGCTAGGTGGCTACTGGCTACCAGGCTCATAGGCTAATTCACTTTTAATTGCAAACAGAAAATGTCAAGCAAGCGTCATGTCATACATGCTTCTCTTTCCAAAGGAATGAAAGCTGTTTGTGCCAACTTAATATCATGCTTATCAATGTTAATATTGTGCTATACATGTGGCACAAACAATGTTTGAGTTTGTGGACTAGCCATAGGCTGAATGGAGCTGGTAAAAAAAGATCATTATGAGAACGTGTGGACAGTGGCACAATGGGCTTCAAGTGACAGTGCACCATTTACAAATGATATAAACAGCATCAAATGTGTAGTATTTCTTAAGAAATTAATACTTTACAACAAAATTACTGTCATTATTATCTTTTAAATAATATAAAAGTGTTGACCTTGGCTTCCCTTATGAGTCGCCACTGGCAGACAGCCTAATAATAATATAATACCGATAATAATAATATAATAATAATAATAATAATAATAATTGTTTGCAGGCAAATCTGTGGCATAGCGCAGTGAAATGCCATCAGTCAAATTATTACTCATCCTATTTGCAGCTGTGCTGAGTGTCATGTAGCTATACGTTTTGTACAGATTACTCAGGTATGCACATGTGTATATTACACAGGTATGCGCTTGTCGTAAAAGATTGCAAGACAGAAACATTGAACATGTTTTAATCTGTATTTATAAAAAAATAGTGGATTAAATATAAGTGCTAAAATTATGATCTATAGTCTAATAATGGCATTATTAAGTGAAGAGTACAGTACCTGATGACTTGTTCAGGACTTGAAAAAGATTGGGACTTGGACTTGGACTCGACTTGGCTTTGATGTGACTTGGACTTGGACTCGACTTACCCTTCTCTGTCTTTACTTGGGACTTGACTGCTAAGACTTGGGACTTACTTGTGACTTGCCAAACAGTGACTTGGTCCCACCTCTGGCATATACTCCATTTATAACCAGTATGAAAAAATCCTAATGCACTTCAGTTGTACAAACGTTAATGAATCCCCATATTACAGTGCTAACGCATACAAAAACACTAACTAACTAGCACAGTAACACATAGCTTAGCACGGTATTAGTGGCCACATTACACTCGATCTTATAACGAAAATAAAAAGTGGTTTTCTCAAAATGACTCAGCATTTAAGTCTTCAATAACTAGGTATAAACAATAGCTCAACAAAACGAACTTTCTAAGTAGTATTACCCAAGATAATTTCTATTTTATAAACTCATGAAAATAACGTGACTTACCTATAAGGTTGATGACATACCAGTGGTTCTCAAACTTTTCACAATGAGTACCACCCACGAAAACATTTCTTTTTTCGTATGGCCAATTTTCCATCAAGGATTCCCGGGACACTGAAAGACCGGGGTGCACGGAACTTGGTGGGCATGTAGCCCCACAAGGATAGCATGGAACCATTGTTTTTAACATTTTGATCTGTAGCCCCCACACTGGACTGGACACCCCGAAAGGAGGGTAGGGTGAACACAGTTTTCTGTGAATATCTCGAGAACCGTAGGGTTTAGGAGGACCACCTTTTTTTGTATGTTGATCTTAAGGAGCCATGTCAACCCATTCCATAACCACTCATTTCATGTATAGCGCCACCTAGTTAAAAACGAAAAGTAAAAATGAGGTCTTGTAATCGCAGGTATCTGTGACCTAACATGGACAAAACTGCACGAAATTGGAAGTGTAGGATCATTATGATACCCTCTGAAAGCATGACAAGTTTTGTGGAATTCCGTTCATAGGGGGCCATACAATAAATACATTTATGTTACTGTACACCAACTGGCCTGTAGGTGGCCGTACACAGTTTTCTGTGAATATCTCGAGAACCATAGGGGTTAGGAGGACCACCTTTTTTTTTGTATGTTGGTCTTAAGGGGCCATGTCAACCCATCCCATTACCACTCAATTCGTGTATAGCGCCACCTATTTAAAAATTAAAAAGCAAAAAATTAGGTGTTGTAATCACAATGTATCTGCCTTACATGGTCAAAATTGCACGAAATTGAAAGTGTAGGATCATTACGACACTCTGAATGCATGCCAAGTTTCGTGGACTTTCGTTCATGGGGGGGGGGGGGGTCATACAATACATTAATTTATGTGTTAATTAAGTGACCATACAACAACAGTTTTCTGTGAATATCTTGAGAACCGTAGGGCCTAGGATCAATTTTTTGCGAATGTTTGCCTCCAGGGGTCATTTTAACCAATTCCATATGCACACATGTGCATAAACAGATACTCACACACACACACATACATTCACAGTAATCATACGTATGACACATACACACACAGTAGACATATGTATGCATACATGCACACCCACACAGGCACACCCACAAGCACATGCACGCACGAATACACGTACACAATTCAACAATTTCTCAGAATTATGAACAGGCAAGATGGGAGTGGGGTTGTATAAAATGTATTTTACATGTGAAATCTATGAACTAATCATGTTTTGGTACTTGTTGTTTAGCAGATACCAGTGAGAATTGAGTGTGCATAATGCAATTCAGTGAGACAGAATCATATGCCTTTTACCTTACCAGACCAGCAGATACCCTGACTTTGCTGAATTACTGAAGCTAAGCAGGAACAAAGTAGGAAATGAACACAATTGGACAAGCGTGTCTTATTTTTGTGGATGTGCTGGACTGGGCGGTGGTCTTATAGACCCTTTCAAGAGAGTTCCATTATCAGCATCATAGTTGGCCCCACAAGACTTCCTTTTTAACATTCCATAATGTTATCTTAATGCAGAGGAAGTAGATTGGGGCCCAAATAGAACGTTCAAACATTGTTTTTGTTTTTATTGTTGAAAGGGTCTATATGTATCTGTGGTACATCTGCGGTTATTGTTCTCATCATCATCATCATCATCAGATTAAATCATCATATTTAACCAAAACGAAAGAAATGTCTTAAGTTTACAGCATAAAATGCATTGATTCTAATTGAAACCAGTGGAAGAGTGTAGGCACTGGTAGGTCATGCATCTAAGGGTTAACTGACATTTTCCCAGGCCCCTTATTAGTAACACTGACCTTGATCTTAACTATGTTAATTCTGAATTGGAGGAAAACAGCCTTCTGTTATCAGGAATCTTACATTTGGAATGAGCTTCAAAAATCTTTGAGCTTGTTCAAATTTTTTCATTAAGATAATTTTCTGACCTTACCTCCTTTACTACTGACTTTTCCTGTAGTGACTGTTAGTTGCTTTATCCATAGTGTTCTACTGAATCTACCAAATTGCTTCTGTTGCGTTTTCCCCCTGTGTGTTTGTATTATTATGACTGCCACACAAGAGTTTTTTTTCTTACAGATTTTTTCCCCAGTAATTTTGTGTCGACGATTCCTGGGACACTGAAACACCAGGGTGCACGAAACTTGGTGGGCATGTAGCCCCAAAAGGATGACACGGAACCATTGTTTTTCACAGTTTTCTGTGAATATCTCGAGAACCGTAGGGCCTAGGAGGACCACATTTTTTTGGGGCCGACTTAAGGGGCCGATCAACCTATCCCATAACCACTCATTTGATCCCAGACAGCACACATACATCTGCCCGATGTCGGTTTCAGATCAGCATGGAATCCTCCCATATAATAATGTCGCAGGGGTATCGGCCTGAAGTCGCTTCCATATATGTTGGCTTTTGATTGTTCCTACTACCCAAAGCAGATCCCGCTATCTGTTTTTTTTTACCCCAGCTTCCATGTATGTTGGCTTTTGATCGTTCCTACTACCCAACGCAGATCCCGCTCTATCTGTTCTTTTTTTGCGTGTGTAGCTTCTAGCAGGCAGCCAGGCACGTCAGATCAGCCTCCTGGAGCAGTGATTTTCAGGTAGGTAAATTCACTCATGTAAATTCAGAAAATAGGCATTGTGTCAATTGTTGACTGTTTATTTGCCTGCTAGGCTAAGCCATAACTTGGTGTGCATTACTTAAAGAGCTGTTTTGGGGTAATTACAACTTCGTTGTGAACTAATTCACGTTAGCTAGTTGAGCTAACACTGGAAAATATCTTAAACCTAGCTAACGGCTATGGCGAAATGTTAACACTACAGCATCCATGATTACCGGTACAAGGACAGCAATATGCTTGGGTGTAAGAATAGCAAGTTATTATTTGACCATGAGACTTAACCCAGGAAAGGCTGTCGTTTTTGTATGGAGAGGAGTGGGAGTTAGGCTATTAGTTAACGTTACTGTCTTGGCTGAGCTAACCTGCTGGTCGTGTCATCATAACGCCTTTGCACAGAGTAAATGCAGATATATGCATCAGCCGAAGTTCCCAAAGCAAATGTAGGCTATGTTTCAGTCCCAACTTTCTCTAGTCACTTCCAGAGTTCGTGTTTTGGCCGGCGTTAGCGCGCTAGCCAAGTAACGGCATTAGCTCGCCTCTGCTTGATTGAAATATCAGCTGAGGTAATGCTAATGGGTTTGAAATGTATTTCTCCGAGCTCGGTAGTGGTTCTCTGCATCTATGAAAATTCATTAACAGCAATCGGTAAGGGTAGACTTTAAAGATGAAAGTGTTGCGGTGAATTAATTGTTGTTTTTGTCTCTTGCAGGAGAAGAACCTGATTTTTGGGGGAACATTTCTAACAGCATTTTTTCATCATTCTACTTTTTTAAACATTCAATAAAATGATTTGAAAATATTTCTGGCATCTTTCTTGTGTCTATATAGATCTAATAATTTATAGCCTAGTGTAAAATGTGCAATCTCAAGTTCCGACCTAAATAAATAAAGGTCGTATAAGACGGGGGTGGGCATAGCTTTGATGAGTCGTTGAAACATTGGCTCATTGTCGTTTTCAATGATTTGCCGACATCCCGGCGATGTCTTGCCAATGAGCAAACGATGAGTCGTTAAAATATTGGCTCATTGTCGTTTTCGATGATTTGCTGACATCCCGGCAATGTCTTCTAGACTGTAACGGCATTCATCTATGGAAGCATATGAGTAGCTTTTTTCAAATGAGAATGCAATCTGCAATATGCAATTCAAAAAGACATTACATTATGCAATTGACAATTCATTATGCAATTTAATATTGCAATTTGCAATAATATCCAACAAATTGTATTTTAATCTGCAAAGTGACAATGAAATCCTAAAATCAATTCCAATAATTTTGGTTAAAAAATAGAATAAACATGGATTGAATTGCATTCCATTTTGCCATGGTACTTCAGTCTCAAAATTCAAATGGCAATTCATTTTGCATTTCAATTTTCAATATTCAGTTTCATCATTTAACTGTCAATTCGTTTTGCAATTTAATATTTAAAGTGCAATGTAGGATTGCATTTTAAAAACATATTTGGCAAAACTGTCAATGCCAGCTTGAAAAGATTTTGGATTATTTTGGGCAAAACGTTTTGCCATCGTTTTGAAGCATTTTATTCAAATGGAAAAGAAATAGCGCCCCCCGTGATTGCATTGCACTTTGGTCACGCTCTTTGTGTTGCAAAATTCAAATGGCCATTCAATCTGCCAAACGCATTGCAATCTGTCAAGTCACTCGTCAAGGCGGGAACTAGGCTACGTCACTTCCGTGTTAACGTCTTCTTACCAGAGCCCGTCTACGGGCTGTTCTTAACCAGTTAGCGTTTGCAATGGAGGAGTTTGCAGTCTTTGGCCGACAGACCCGGCTGTAGAGTACAGTAACAGAGGGGGCATTTGCGATTTTCAAGGGGGCACATTTTTTTTTGGGGGGGGGGGGGGGTGTTGGCGGCGCAAACATATCATGTCACAGTTGATGAATAATGTTAACCGTGACCGCGAGTAGGCCTAGTGTCCGCGAGACCCAGCTGTGTTCTTACATTATTAAGGCTCTTATGTTGCTGCTGATAACTTTGCCAACCAGCGGCATCTTTAGTAGCATCCCCTCCCCCCAGCAATTAGTAGCCTACAAATAAGCATCGTATACAACAATTCAGCGAGATAGATTTGGCCAAACGTGGGCCCGGAGCGACCGCACCCCCCGGTTTGCTTATGAGGCTAGCCAGACCACGGAGGGGAGTCTCCGTTGTGTGTGTGTGTGTGTGTGTGTGTGTGTGTGTGTGTGAGAGAGAGAGAGAGAGAGCAGGGCAAGGAAAGGCTGTGAGTTTTAGCCTAACTAACGACAATGGACGACAGAGTGGGCGATCTAGCCCTACTTGTCCTGTGAACTCCAAAGAGCTCCGCGATCTCCCTAATAGGAGAGGTAACCTTCTATTCCCTCCAGTGGTATCCACAGAAGGTCTCCCCACCGTCTAGCGCCCATTAGCTGTAAGGCCTCAGAAATCTTTGAACGGACCAGGTTGACATCAAATCGGACAAGTAGGGCTAGATAGCCCACTCTGTCGTCCATTTTCAGTAATCTGTCCGTTGACTCAGACTCGTTGACACGGTGGTGTTGTACATAATCAGCCAGAGACCTTAGTGCAGCTGCAAACTTCTGCAAGCACTAACTGGGTAAGACGTAAACACGGAAGTGACGTAGCCTAGTTCCCGCCTTGACGAGAGACTTGACAGATTGCAATGCGTTTGGCATATTGAATGGCCATTTGAATTTTGCAACACAAAGAGCGTGACCAAAGTGCAATGCAATCACGGGGGGCGCTATTTCTTTTCCATTTGAATAAAATGCCTCAAAACGATGGCAAAACGTTTTGCCCAAAATAATCCAAAATCTTTTCAAGCTGGCATTGACAGTTTTGCCAAATATGTTTTAAAAATGCAATCCTACATTGCACTTTAAATATTAAATTGCAAAACGAATTGACAGTTAAATTATTAAACTGAATATTGAAAATTGAAATGCAAAAGGAATTGCCATTTGAATTTTGAGACTGAAGTACCATGGCAAAATGGAATGCAATTCAATCCATGTTTATTCTATTTTTTAACCAAAATTATTCAAATTGATTTTAGGATTGCATTGTCACTTTGCAAATTAAAATACAATTTGTTGGAAATTATTGCAAATTGCAATATTAAATTACATAATGAATTGTCAATTGCATAATGTAATGTCATTTTGAATTGCATATTGCAGATTGCATTCTCATTTGAATAAAGCTACTCATATGCTTCCATATTCATCGGCCCGACATCGGTAAGATTTTTGTGTGCCGTCTGGGATGTATATCGCCACCTAATTAAAAATGAAAAAGCAAAAATGAGCACGGTTCAATCAGATTACTTTGAAATTAGGGCTGGGACAACGCGTCGACGCAAAATATGAGCGTCGATTCGTCAAGCATAACGTGTGCTGCTAAATATTTTTAATTTTACACCTTCAGTGTTTTCCATACGTTGACTAATCTGTGGCTGGGCACCACGAAATCAAAACCGGCCACCACACATTGATAGAACACATTGTTCTATGTTGTAGGCCTACTATTTTAAAGATAAGATAAATTAATTGAATTTTCCCTGAATTTCCCCTTGGGGATCAATAAAGTATCTATCTATCTATCTATCTATCTATCTATCTATCTAATTTCATTGAGCTGCACTTTTTACTCACACAGCCTTTCCTCGCCCCGCCCGCTCTCTCTCGTAATGAGCCCGCTGCTCCTCTGCATGTGCATTTAACAAAATATTCACGATTGTTGTTGCCACATAGAAGAACTGCATAGAACAGTGGGCTAAATTGCTATTAAATCCGCTTAGCATCGTGACCATGCTGTGCAAATTTGTTCAAAACTGCTGCATTAAAAGTTCAAGTAAACTCTAAACTCTGCTAAGGTCTTATCACAACATAGTACATTGAGGAGACTAAACTAAGTTCAGTTACAGTATGCAATCAAGCAGTATCGGCTCCCACACACAGCTGCGTGCATCGCGTTGCTGGAGACGCATCCCATTCACTTTACATGGGCTCACGTAATCCGTTGCCGAACTGAATTGTGGGTCCGTTGCGTCGCGTTTCTCCCGCCGCTCGCGTTGAGGAGTTCAGCTGTTGCTGCACCGACAGACGGCACCGGCCAATCAAGCCAATCTACGGACGGCACCAACCAATCACATTACGGTTTTACTTCAAGTCATTTGCATAGCTACCGTAGGGAACACCCACTGGCATGCGTTGACGGAACGCAGCTGTGTGTGGGAGCCGTAACTCAAAGCTAACGTTAGAATACTGTTTGGATGTCAAGTTTAGCATGCTTACTTGCAGCTGTTTATATCATGCAGGGCTTATTTTATTGACTCGGAATGTTTGCAAAATCCCGATGTAAATGGAAAAGTGTTTTCCAAGACTCAAAAGTGCTTGTCCAAAGGAGAAGTAGGCCCTACGAACCGTTTTTTGAACTGACTACGTTATGAATTGCATCCACACATCAGCAGCTTTTTAACTGTGTTAATGTTTATTGCAAGGATTCCCACACAAACGTCTTAAAATGACAGGCACTCAATTAATTGACATACACCACTGAACTTTATTGAATGCTACCTCTGACTAAGAATGCATTACTTTGCACTTGTATAGGCGTAGTCTTATTTTGGAATCTTAAGAGCAATAAACAAATATTGCAATGTTAAAAAATTCAAGTTTTTTCATTCAGATATGTAAATAAACATGTATAAGTTGCTATTATAGTGAATTAATGGGGAGATAATCGAATTGAAATCGAATCGTACTGAAAAAATGAATCGTTAGATTAATCGATGCATCGAAAAAATAATCGCTAGATTAATCGTTTAAAAAATAATAGTTTATCCCAGCCCAATTTGAAATGTAATCCATTACTGACTTCTGATTACATGGCAATTTTTGTAATCAGTAATGTCATCAATTGGATTACCGAAAATATGTAATCTGATTACTTTAGGATTACTTTTTACACAACTTGCACACAACACACACATTCTTACTTTCCATCAAAATGTGCAAAATGTGTCTATGAGCTCTCACACTAAAAAAACAGGGTGGAGAACAACATTATGAAACACAAAGAATAAAGAGAACATAGGCTTAAGATTTAAAAAAAAAAATACTTTCACGACATTGCCCTTTTCAACTCGCATACCCCCAATTGGAAGCTCGCGTACCACAGATTGGGAATCCCCGATCTACAGCAGCACCCAGTAACATAATCTTTGCTTTTGTCAATAACATACCGTTTCTGGCCTGGGAGAACACAGATGAACCTGAATTTGAATTTTAGAAGAGGGTCACTTGCGCTTCAGCCTGGTTGGTGCTCATGGAACAGGACGCAGAAGTCAAGAAAGGAGATCGAAGGTCTAACAAGAGCCAAGGAGCAGGACCGAGCACTCAATGCTTAAAGTGATTTTTATTCTTGCAAACTGACTAACGTTTCAACTGAAGAAGATGCATGGGCGTCGAAACGTTAGTCAGTTTGCACGAATAAAAATCACTTTAAGCATTGAGTGCTCCGGTCCTGCTTCATTCAGGAAGGGAGATCCAAGGTCTAACAAGAGCCAAGGAGCAGGACCAGAGCACTCAATGCTCAAATCTATCTATCTATCTAACTATATATCTCTCTCTCCAGACCCACTCTCAATCTCAATTGAAATTTGAGAAGTGGCCTGGTGTTAATTAGGCAACAACAAATCTGAACACCATCCAACAGGAATTATTGTTTATTATTATTTGTTTATTGGACTGTGTGCATAGAGAACATTTAGCCATCCAACAAGGCTCAGGCCTATTGAACAGAAGAAAGAGCAGAGCTGGCAAAAAAATGAAAAGCAACAGCAAGTCCATGACAACAATTAGAACCTTTCTTTCCTACTTATTAATGCAAACACAGATGCACACACACACACACACACTAAACCTAAAGACGTGGAAGTAGAGCCTACCCAGAGGTGCACCTTGTCAACAGGCAAACAAAGCAACTGCTTGGAGCCCCGAGCCGCTAGGCCTGGTCTCAGCGCGTTTGCCGGTGGGTCAAGCGAGAATTTCGTCCATAGAGATTGAATGATGTATTTTGCGTGCTCCTGCCCTGTTGTACAAACAGTACGTGCATATGTAGGCCCTATGCTATGGCCTTATGAACAGCGGATCTGTGTTCAAAAAAGTTCAAAGAATCCACACATATTTAGGCAACTGTGGTAAACGTCAATCGAGGGTGCAGTGATGACGGATCAACATCGGATTTTGGCATTTAGCCTACTCAATGAAGTTATAGTAGGCTAATGTTAATTGGCAGAAAGATTGAACATGGTTTGCTACATCTATATGACAGTAAACTTCAGCTAGCTAGCGGTAGTTACAACTAGTTAAAGGAGAATTCCGGTGTGATTTTGACCTAAAGTGTTTTGAAACATGATACCGAGTGTGAACGTATGTCTCATAGCCCATCTCGGCTTGTCCCCTGCACTCCGAAATCTGGCGCTAGTTAGCCGATGCTACCAACAAGGCGGTCAATGGTGGTGCCTCGGCATCGGCATAGCCATGCAAATAAATCACTGTTTTACACCATTTACGAGGCTCAATGTATCTCCACACTTCATTGGTAGACTTCCGAGGGCCCTGACATTTAAAACGAGACATTGAGAACTTTGAAAAAGCACTGGTAGTTTACTTACAAGACGATTTATACAGACAGTACCTTCACAAAGTTTAGCGTTTGCAGCCATCTTGAATTTAGTCACGATAAGTCGAGCGACGAGTAAGAATTAACAGGTATGATAAGGGATCAGATTCCAAAAATAATTCTGTGGAAATGCATGGATTACAGTTTCTTCCAGTAGCAGCAACTGGAATCCATGCATTTCCACGGAATTATTTTTGGTGAATAGGCTATTGGTAGGATCGAGGAGACCGAGCAAAAAAAGAGTCTAGTGTCGGTCAAGAGTGTGTATGTCAGCTAATTTCAGAGACATGGAGAGAAAGACATTTGCAGCTAGAGGCTACATGTCTTGAGCGACTATGGCGGGGGAAGTAACGCGCGATATATACCCCCCCCCGGGCGCGCGAACCGGTGACCGACTCTATTAACTCGGTAGGCCAACCAACGACCGTCCGGTTGAACCGACTTGCGTATACGAGTCGGTTGTCCCATCACTAGATAGCCCAAGTGTTGTTTCTTTTGTGTTGTGTTCAGCTTTTGTGGTGGTGGTGTGATAACCCAAAATAAGACAATAGTCCAAGTTTGCCTGCTCACGGGCAAACACTCTAAAAGAGGAAACACCGCCAGTCTTTCAAAAAGGCCTGCAAACTAATCGAAAGCCAAGGACTAATACTGCCTTCATGCCAGTCGTAAACTCGGAGGACCCGACCCAACTGACCTCCAAAAATAGTGTGTTCATGAGATCAGCTCGGAAAACAAATACAGGAAACACATAAATACGTTACTACAACTGCTTACTATGGTTGAACAAGACCGGAAATGTCTCAGGTGAGTGTTTCTATCTGTAGTGTTAATTTTGTGATAAATTACTTTGCCTATTTGCAATGAGAGTGAGATTCGCCTCGTGTAGTTGCAAAGGAGGCCACCGTGGTTGAACAATATGATAGTGATGTCAAGTCAGGCACCTCGGGGCACAAGAGTTCTGCACGATTCTCGATTTTTATTGGAGATACGAATTTCAGAATATCCAATGTGGCATGAAGGCGGCATAAAGACAGGTGTCCCAATTAACCCAGTTAGCCACAGGTAGTGACATCACTGAAGGCCTGCCTGTAAGTCCATGGAGGTATTATATATAACTGGAGAGAGTGACTAAGTCCCGCCCTCCATACAAATGAATGGTGGAGGCTAGGCTAGTAAATCCGGCCAATTCACAGTCAACGCCATCTTGAACACTGGGGTTCGGATCCAGCGCCAGTCGACTCTGACCATGCGCCAGTTACAAAGCTGGAAATGACGCATGGACCAACGTCGATTTTTATTGGATATTCTGTAAAAAGAGTGTCATCCTCCAGGAAGAGGGTGGCGATAATGCACATAAAGTCCTTGGCTCATAACAAGAAGAAGAAAAAGTTGCTCGGGAACGCGCATGAGTCCGAGTGGAGTCGCCCTGAAGCACAACTTAATTTCATTGGATAACACAGCGCCTCTAACTAGGAACGGTCTGCTTGCTGTCCTGCTGCAAATATGCATTCGAACTTGACGTGAAATATCCGTAGTCGAACTATAAATAAACTATTCGGTTTTTAGTGCCAAGTGTAGCGCATTTTTACAGTCTATGATTAGTTTGTTTTTTATTTTATTGTTTGCCATCTCATAGCGGGTGCTCTAAACGTATTCTAGCGTTGGCCCATGACCAAATCAAGCCAATAATAGCCAGTAGCCACAATAATGACTGTAGCCAGAGCCCTCAATAGCCACCCTGTTTTGAAAATAATATTGAAGATATTCAATATTATTGAAGATAGTATTGAAGATAACGCACAGAACGGTCAGCTTGAGCGGACAATTACGCAACTCGTCCCCAACTCATCTAAAATGTGGTGTCTTTACTTTGAGTTGTACCCTGCAGATGGTAAAGTAACGGTTAAAGAGAATGTTGTCTGCGGACTCAGCAAAAAACAGTTTACTTACGCATCCACGACATCCAATCTTCGCGCTCACCTGTGGAGTTACCATCCAAATGAGGCAGCGGTGTCAGAGGCACAGTAGATGGCCAGAGCATCGCCAGGCGTCCAACATCGTATGATTGCATACTTTCCGTAAATCCTAAATTATGTCCAGGGTCTGGTTTTTTACTTAGGCTGCAAAGCACAGGTATTTATTTGAGGTAGACTTATTCGAGGCAGACCTTTATTTCTTACATTGTACGTTATTGTGAGACATGCGTTTTGTTTGGAGCGGCATACCAGGCTATCAAACGCAGACGATTTTCGGTTTTGGTATGGGATTTAATTTACTTTTTGACTTTTATTATATAGTTAAATGTTGAGACTGATGGGCATTTAAATCTAGAGGGTATTTGATGATCACTGTAAAGTTTCGTGTAGTGGAAAAAGTGTTGGAATTTCCAGCTGTTTATTGCGAGACAAGGACTTTCCTTCATTCATTGAACGTGCGCTGTGATCTAATGGAAACCTTATTGCATAGCGAAGTAGCCTAAATTTAGCTTTTTTTAAAAATTATGCATGGTTTACTTTTTATTAAATTCGTAGGCTGGAATGCCTCGTGGCAATAATTGTGTTTAAATGTAGTAGCCTAGTGCTTCAGCCTCTGGCAAGCTCCAAAGAGGGCGGCAATAGGTTGAGAGCAACGTGTTGGAGACCCATGGTGTAACGAGACAAGGTCTTTATGCCGCTGTTGTGTAATTTATTGTCTTTAATCATGTTTAGGCTATGTTTGTTCGGGACAAACAACAACGAAACAAGATCAATAACGTTACAATTTAATTTATTTGTTTATTTGTCATATGATGGATAAACAACCATAATATGCACGTCTTATAGGATCCTCAAGAAATACGCACTGAATAACGTTTGGCTGTAGCTGCCGGATAGGTACCCGCCCACCAACATGTACGCGCATGAGAGCTCGTGCCCAACACGGATTTTCGTGCATGGAGCTGGTTCCAAATGCTCCATGCAGCGCCATATTTGAAAATGGCGTATGCTAACATGCCGAAGCTAATCTGCACGCTCTTGACCCCCTGTGTAAGTCAGAGCTTGCCCTACCATGTGACCATAATCTATCCTAACAGTATTGGTATGTGTGTATGTATATTAATGTTAAATGTTAAGGTTAGTTAGATTTGCTTGATTGAGGGGTGCTGGCTGCTGCAGAGATGCTGCTGGATGCCTGTTTCTCTTTCCTCAGCAGGCT
Organism: Alosa pseudoharengus; assembly: GCF_046254945.1. Taxonomy (NCBI): domain Eukaryota; kingdom Metazoa; phylum Chordata; class Actinopteri; order Clupeiformes; family Clupeidae; genus Alosa; species Alosa pseudoharengus. The sequence continues at coordinate 27,108,853 of NW_027468598.1, forward strand.
GCAGTACCTCAGAAACAGGAAGAAACCTGCACAGACACAGGATACATCATAATAACAACAATGACACAAGCATCATCAACAACAACAAAAACAACGACATCACCATTATAACAAAATTATCAACAGCAGCAACAACAATAAGATTCAAACACACACACACACACACGACTGAATGAATGCATGCACACTTGCATGGACACACACAACACATGAATCACACAGGCTTACCATGCAGGCCATTAAGGGTGCAGAATATGTAAAAAGAGATCTCCTGCAGGGGGGCTATGGCACTGAAGGTCATTACACCCCAGGAGATGCCAAGCATCCATGAGAGGGCCAAGAGGCTGAGGACCATCCCCCAATTCAGGCCCTTGTCCTGGGGTATAGGACTGTGGAGCCGGGCCTTCAGCAGCTGGTTCAGGACCACGCTGAACATGGTCACGTTAAACAGCAGCACCAGCAAGAAGTAGCAATAGGTCAGGATCTGCGGAATCAGATTATCCTTTTTCACAAAACACCTGGCACAGACAGAGACAGAAGAGAGGAGGGGAGCGGGAGGAGAGAGATAGAGGACAAGAGATACAATTGAGAGTGAGGATAGGCGATCATTAACCATATACACAGCTGTTACTGATAATGAGGTATGTATCAAAGGCCTATACTACGAAGACAGGTTACTGACTTACCCCAGTAACTTTGGAGTAATGTAACCGTTATTCTCCAAAAGAAATGCTTTACTGCATGTATTACTTCTGATGTGACAAACTGCTTGGAGATCAGCGGTAACTCCCAAAGTTACCTGCATGGGTAAGCCAGTAGCCTGGCTTTGTAGTAGTTTACCCCTTTGGGTATCTACTTACACAGATGTGGACCCCCCTTCTTCATTCTCTATCTTGGACTCTCCGTACAAATCCAGGCCGACAATTACGGCAACAGGGACAGCAGGCAAACCTGCAACACAGGCAAGAAGACAGGATAGCCGAGATAAAAAAAAAAACACTGAGCAGTGAGCACTTTGGAGTTAGAAAGCCAACAAGACCTCACAAACAAACTGAGAAAAGTCTTCATAAGAAACAAACAAACAAATGTGATTTATAAATGCCCCATAATATGCATATATTTCTTTTGCAAATGAAAATGGTACATGAAAGGTTCACTGTCAGTCCACTGCATGGCCTAGGTCCTTGGGGATCAATAAAGTATCTATCTATCTATCTATCTATCTCCTTTCTATCTGTATCTGCGCGCACAACATCAGGGGTGTTAGGGATGTTACAAAACAACATTTATTTCTTTTGCAAATGAAAATGGTACATGAAAGGTTTCACAGAATGAAAGCATGGAAATAAATAAGCAACATTTTCCACATCATTTGTAGATGACGTTCCCATAGATAACCAGGAAACTGGTGCTCCTGTACACATGAAGCTAGATGTGCTTGAAGATCCAGGCTAATACGATCTATAAGAGTTGCAGCACTTGCAGTAGAGTTGCAGGTGTTTCTTTTCCAATCAATCAATAAATTAATAAATCAATCAATCCATGAATCCATCCATACCACCATCACCTGTTCCATTTATCCATACATACATAAATATACATTGTCCTTCCAGCTGTGTTCTAAGCTCCCTCTTGTGAATCCATCCCATCACCCCAGCAACACACACACACACACACACACATACTTACCCCACCCCAGCAGGCCGAGTTTGAGCAGGTATCTCCTGATGTGGATGTTGAAGACGCGGATGAACAGCAGGTAGAGGTGCAGGCCCTCGATGGCGAACCAGGTGAGCATGCTCAGTTCGGCATAGTGCGTGAGCGCTGCCATGGCGATGCAGACAGCCGGGATTCGCAGGGCCGTCAGGAAGTCGTTGATGAGGAAGGTGAGGTTGAGGAGGAGGAGGGACACGCAGACATGCAGATGGATCCACAGGGAGTTCTCAGTCGGCCCTCTCCTGAGGAGAGAGAGAAGAGCAGAGAGGAGTAATCATGAGATGGGGAGAGGAGAAGTAATCATGAGAGGGGAGAGGAGGAGAGGAGAAGTAATCATGAGGGGAGAGGAGGAGAGAAGAGCAGAGAGGAGTAATCGGGAGAGGAGGAGAGATGAGGGGAGAGGAGAGGAGAGATGAGGAGGGGAGAGGAGGACAGAGGGGAGGGGAGAGGAGTAATCATGAGAGGGGAGAAGAGGAGATGGGGACAGGAGAGGAGTAATTATGAAAGGAGAGGAGAGAGGAGTAATTATGAGAGGAGAGATGGGGAGAGGAGAGGGTAGAGGAGAGATGAGGAGAGGGGAGATGAGTAATTATGAGAGTAGAGTAGAGTAGAGAGGGGAGAGGAGAGCCACTTCAAGCTGGTGTGTGGTGAGCGTTCTGCCGTATAATGGGTTGGGGAGTGGAGAGCAGAGAGGAGTAACAAGAAGAAACAAAAGAGGAGAGGAGAGATGATGGGTAGTGAAATAAGAGGGGAAGAGTGGAGAGGAGAGGGACAGGAGAAGAGTGGAGGGAGGAGGGGAGGGGGGAAGAGGGGATGGGAAGTGAGGGGTGGGAGGGTTGTTTGTGTGTGTGAAATCTGCATTTGGATGTGAGTGTTGGATATGTACAAAACAAATGTGTCTGTGTGTGTGTGTGTGTGTGAGAGAGTGTGTGTGTGTGTGCGGGCGCCTTACTGGTAGAAAGCATGTGTGAGCACCGTTAGGACAAGGAAGGCCAGAGACACACTGCAGCCAACCCGCGACAGTATAGTCAGGGTGTAAACAGATGCAGCGCTGAGAGGTTTTACCACACCTACAGGAGTCTGGAAACACACACAAACACAACACACATGTTCACACAGACATTCATACACATGCATAGTACATACATATGGCATTAATCCACACTACATGTGATGTAAATTTGGGCTGCTCGATTATGGCAAAAATCATAATCACGATTATATTTTGGTAAAAATTGTAATCTCGATTATCAATTAACAATTATTCATGAGGGTCTCCCCTGGGTCTTTGAAAATATTTTTCATAATCTATTTGGACTGAAGGAGCAACCAATCAGTGTTAGTGATCTAATGGTAGCATTTGCGTTTGCCTAATGTTATCTTTGTGCACTAGTAGAAGCTAAAAGACAAGTTGTACCATGCTGATTTAAAAAAAAAAAAACAGGCGTGTTCTAACATCAGATTAGCCAACTTGCCATAAATTCTCTCATTAATTTGGTCACCTTGATTGACAGTGATAGTAACAAACTTAGCAGAGAATGCCCTAGTTACAATTTCGGCGTGGATCATGATGCTACCGACTGCAGGAGCCCTCACACAACCCAAAACTGCTTGAGTTGCCTGTGCACAGAGGAGAGGGTCGTGTGGAGTGCAGGGCTTAAAGAAGCAGCGTGAATCAGTGTGCTGTATGAGTTGAAATTGTACCTATTTACAAAAACCCTAATTCTTAACGGAATGTGGCAAAATAATTGTTTTTTTTTCTCTCGATTATACTATTTTTGTGATTGTTTGGAGCCAAAATTGAGATTGAGATTGAAATTTGATTAATTGCACAGCCCTAATGTAAATCCAAATGGTATGGTATATATCTGCATTGTATGTGGCTGGAATCCATACAGCTTAAAGTGTACACACTGTACACATAGCACATGTTTTTAATCCACAGAATCTCTTACCAGCAGTACAGCAAAGAAGGACAGGTGATTGCACGAGCAGATCACCTTTCCTTTAACAATAGTAGTGTTACAACCAGATGAGTTCCATGTCGCAGTCGCCTCTGAAACACACAGACACAGAACCATATGCACGCACACACACACACACACACACACACACACACAGGTAAGGTGTGTTGCCTGAGACAGCTTGCTTCTCTGTCAAATGACAAAGGACTGGATAGGGTCAGGTCTGTGAGTGAAAACTATCCCTGAAACAGTCGCGACCATTAATTGGATCACCCCTTCACCCAGTTAGGAGTTAGGAGTAAACAATCCTCTAAGTTACTTTCCAATAGACGCTGAAGTCATAGCCAGATTAATGCAGACCAATTCCGGTCCAGCTTCATAAAGAATTACCTCCCTGTACTCCAGACCCGACAGAAGTGGTAACAGGACACTCTTAACCTGACTGAGCATTTTGGCCAGTTGGAAAAATACATAACCTCAAACCCAGTAAAGATGGCCGTGTTAGGACAGCCGAAGTTCTGATTAAGGAAAAAAATCTACAGAAGGCCATTTAGGGCACTGATTATTTTGCCAAATATACCGTAAAACTCCAAATAACAGCCCAGGCTTTTATTTTCCCAAATCGCCAAACTGCACCGGCTAGTATTAGAGACAGGCGTCTATATGAGACAGGCCTTTAATTCCCTTTACACAAAACTTTTCCTCTGCAAAGATGGAAAATATTATCAAATTAATTATTTCAAACACACTGAATGTCTACACATATGACTAGACTATCTGATGACAATTGCGGATCATCATTCATTTAGTGTTGAGATGTTCATTGAGTGAGATAAGATTTAAATAGTGGGGATAGCCAGAACAGATGAAACACGTTTTAATCAAACGTAATTTACAAAGACATCGTATCACACTGAAAGCTCATATTTTGTCACTAGCAACCTAGCCTATGTCCTTTGTCAAATACAGTTGCATTATCAGCCCTGACCAAAACCGTTCAGGAATTATTTATGTAAAAGTGGAATGTGCGTAATGTTTCATTCTCCCTCCTTTTCGGCACAAATGAAACAGCATGAGAGAGCATGAACCATATGTTTCTCCCATATTTTATTTGGCAAATTTGACAACAGTCAGCTTACATTTCAAATCATAGCCTACTTCTTTCTCTTTATCGCCATTGCAGTACGCATTTAGAATAAAGAATAACGTTTGTGAACCCTTTTGTTTTGTTGCCAGCCTAAAAACAAGCTTACCATCGGCCTATCCGCAAATTTTAAACAAAAGGAATGAACTAAACGATGAGTCGGACATATAGGCATAGTTCATATTGAAAAAAGTTATACAATTTGGAACTCTAGCTGTTCCCCACCGCAGTCTTTTAATGCCATCTAATCATAACGTTAGCGTGCAGTCTGCACCATACCGCTGCAAGTCCTTTCTGCAACGGTTTCGTCTCATTGCGAATCTTTGGTGTGAATTGGGCTTTAAACAGACGATCTGACGGGTTTTAGAAGATTAAATACAACCCGAAACAAAAAAACAGACCAGGCCTCTATTTGAGACCGGCCTTTAACCCAAACCTGTAGCCACGCCGTGCGTCTATTTGGGACTCGGCTATTATTTGAAGTTTTACGGTAGATGATAATATTCCTTCTTCAGAATAGATTTTTTTTGTTATCAAATATACCGATCATATTTGAGGGGCGGCTGTAAAAAAATCCCTTGCTCAAACAAGCTTCTCCGCCTCCGCAATCCCTGCCTGCGCTCTCGGCCTTCTATTTAAATGTCACTTCTTGTGCAGGTGCAGGATTGTTTGAATGGCTACGGCGGCAATCTTTTGTTTAACACATTTGCGAATCCTGAATTCCTGAGGAATACCTAAGTTATTGCATGTGCGTCTATGAAATACTGCCTTAATCTGTTTGTAATGTTTATCGATGTAATGTTTGCTAATTAAGTTAATCTGCTTGTCGGCAACATTCTATTGTTTGACACGATTGACGCGCTACACTAAATTTTTTTTCCCTTTCTGCTAAATATACTTGTGATGGTATTTATTTATGTAATACAAGACATGTAGGCTAACATAATGCTTTGTGTTATCAGAGATCTTATTATTTATATCCTGTTTGACATATACATGATTTGTCATACAGCGATCTACTGTAATATTGGGTTTTTATTCCTTCTTTATTGTACAAACCACATCTGCAATCTTCTCCGTTTGTACAACCTATTCAACTCGTCATAGTCCAAAGTCTTCAGTAAACCATAATAACTCTACTCCTGTCTGGGGCTGTGTCTGGCCTACACACACCATTAGTCACCACCAGACACCAGTGTCTGGCCTACACACACCATTAGTCACAAAACACCAGTCTTCCTCCATTTCTGCATGTAAATATGGTGTCCCCCAAGGGTCCATTCTAGACCCCCTGCTCTTCTCCCTCTACATGTTGCCCCTGGGCTCCATCCTCCAGAAGCACAACATCCAATATCACTGCTATGCTGATGACACACAGCTCTATCTGCCTTTCAGTCCAAATTGCACTTCCACCCTCAACAAACTGTTTAGCTGTCTTGAGGATATCAAATCCTGGATGGCATGCAACTTTTTGCAATTAAATGAAAGCAAGACAGAAATAATTCTCTTTGGCTCCCCCTCCTCTGTCACCAATTTAAGCAACGCACTTGGTCCTCTCTCACCTAACCTGCATAACCTAGTCAAAAACCTGGGCGTTCAGTTAGATGGGTCCTTAAATTTTAACAAGCATGTCAGTAGTGTAGTCAAAGCCAGTTTCTACCAATTAAGAACCATAGCCAAGCTGAAACCCATTCTGTCCGCAACTGATCTTGAAACCGTTGTCCATGCCTTCATCTCCTCCCGCTTAGATTACTGCAATTCTCTGGACATTGGCATGTCACAATCAAATCTAAACAAACTCCAGCTGGTACAAAACACTGCTGCTAGGCTCCTCACCAACACCAAAAAAGTGAGCACATAACACCAATTTTAGCTCAGCTACACTGGCTTCCGGTCAAATTCAGGATTGAGTTTAAAATTTTACTTTTTGTTTTTAAAGCCCTTAAAGGTTTAGCCCCGCCTTACATCTCTGAACTTCTGCCCCCACACTCTACTACCAGGTCACTCAGGTCGCAAGACCAACTACTGCTTGCTGTCCCACGTACACGCCTCAAAACCTGTGCCGACCAAGCTTTTTCTGTAGCTGCTCCAAAGCTCTGGAATACCCTTCCTCCACATATCAAATCCTCCCCTACAATTACCTCCTTCAAATCCAATCTCAAGACATATTTTTTTCTCACTTGCTTTTAATACAGTATGATGTTCTTGGTCTTGTTTTAATCTTCTTATTTATTTTTATTTATCTTATCTACATGTATTTTCTTGTCACTGCTACTAATGCTGTCTTGCTACGAATAATCACACTTAGTTTGTGTAGATGTATGGCCGTTGTGTAGATGTATGGTCTTATTGTTATGAAGGTAACCTTTTCTTTGTGTTTGTTCAGCACTTTGGCTCAACCCCTGTTGTTTTTAAATGTGCTATATAAATAAATGACTTGACTTGACTTGACTTAAGTCTGTCACATCCATATAGATTTAGCGCAAGATCCAAAACAGTTTTAACAGTTTGACTGTCTTTTAATTATCCTAACTCGTGTTTGCCACAAATTTTGTCTCTTTTGTTTGCTGAGTTTTCCCCTTTTCATGAGCATTTTGTGGGAGCTGCAACATTGATTGTCAGTAGGTGACACAAAAAGGGGTGGACCAGGGAGATTAGCTGGTGTCCTCCTTGCATTCCACCCACATATTATGAGATCATTGCAATACAATGATTTTTTAAATACACACACACACACAAACAAACAAACAAACAAACACACACACACACACACACACACACACACACACACACACGTACAAAGATCCTGAGGATAGTACACACTGACCTGAGTAAGAACAGACACACACTGGACACAAACAGAATGATAGACAGATGAAGGGTAGGATAGACGGAGGAGGAGAAGGGAGTACTTTACCATCTTTCACATCCCAGAAGACACACTGTGGCGCCGTGTTCTGTGTTAGAGAGAGAACAGGAAGACATGTTACACAAACAGCTAATGTCTACAGGGTGTGCTTGTATATGTGTGTGTGTGTGTGTGTGTGTGTGTGTGTGTGTGTGTGTGTGTGTGTGTGTGTGTGTGTGTGTGTGTGTGTGTGTGTGTGTGTGTGTGTGTGTGTGTGTTGGCTGCCCTTATCTGCAGCCTGCAGCACTTTGTGTGTGAGTGTACATCACTAATGATGGTACTCATGGCAGCACTTTGTGTGTGAGTGTACATCACTAATGATGGTACTCATGGCAGCACTTTGTGTGTGAGTGTACATCACTAATGATGGTACTCATGGCAGCACTTTGTGTGTGAGTGTACATCACTAATGATGGTACTCATGGCTCTGGTGTCTGCTCTGCACACGAGATGCTGGCTGTGCATGTGACGAAAATGTCGTCATGCAGGGGCTGCTGTGTAGGCTACCTCTAAAATGTTATGTGCCAAGAGCACTTTGACGACTGAGCTGTGCATGAGCAGAACTCCAGGAGAAGCAGCAACACTGAAAGAACTGTATTGTTTGTCTTGTGTGCTCTGTAGGCCTACATTGCCTCATTCTCACCATGTCCTTAAATATTGTAAAAAATCATTACCCAACATATTCCACAACATCCAGGAGATGTTTTTGTTTGCGTAACAGGTAACAATAGGCTACTCTGTATTTTTACGTGTGGAGTAGTTGGAAGACTCTGAGATACGTAATCTTTGAATCAATGACTGAACGTCTGAGGTTCTACCATGTATTGTAAGTAAGCTGTTTAGAGATGTCTATGTAACTCAACCAGATGGTCTGTAAGTACCCAGTGCATATCTGTATGCTTGTTCTGTTTAATAAACGGCAATAAGCTCCAAGATGTACAAGTCTTGTGATCTTACATCAATAAAACTGCTTATCAAGGAACCTGTTCAAAATATAACCACAAATCAATTAAGGATATAATTTGAACCCTTTTGTAGCGTCTGGATAAATAAATTCACACGACAGTAACACGGTTAGTTGCAGGAATGCATGTGTTCTCTTTGTTTGCTGAAACAAGTTGAAAAACTGATAATAACTACGGTGCAAGTCACGTGAGGAGCGCATGTAGAGCGTGTGTAACTGTGTGCAGACGTACTGTATATCAAAGCCTTTAGAAGGTGATGATAAGAGATAAGGGGGAGAAAGAGAGAGAGAGAGAGAGAATGGATGAATGAATGAATGAATGAATGATTGACAGAAAGACAGAATATACTGTATGTATGGGAGAGAACAGGGTGTGAGGTGTATGCTGATACAGGCGGTTCCAGTTCCTCACCACCAGTGTTGTGTTCTGCAGGGAGAACGTGAGTTTGACATGGTTCTCCAGGCCGCTGATGTCCTGTCCTAGATCCAGGGCCACCACACGACTCCTCAGCAGAGACAGGTTAACCTGTTCCACCTGTCCAAACACACACATATGCACAAATGAGTGCGTGTGTGTGAGAGAGAGAGAGAGCGAGAGAGAGAGAGAGTGTGTGTGTATCGCTTGCAAACCTGGAAAGTTTAATAGGAATTCATTGGATTCATTGAATAACACATAACAGCAGCAGCTTCTTCACAGGTCAGATCAGGATCTGAACAGCTATGCAAATATGTCCATGTTTTGACGGGGTCTGCATGCAAATAGCATTGGCAATATTAGTAGTAGTGGCCCAGGGGGTAGAGATGTCATTCAGCAACCTCTCACCTAGGCTGCAAAGTACTTTGAAGAAAAGTGATACAATGCAGTCCATTCACTATTCACCATAGTAGTGATTACTTGGTAATGGTGGCATTAGTAAGGTCTAATTGTTGTTACTGTAATAGAAGTTGCAGTATGTGTCTATGTTCTCTCCATGACTGGGGAAAAAAGCAGAGGGGGAAAATTCTGACTTCAGAAAGTCAACATTCTACCGCAATTTGTTCCAACCAGCTGATTCTAATTGGCACAACTTTTCAGCCAGGTAGAAGGCACAGTTAACCCCAATACAGGACTTTCTGCAGCCACATTTTTAAAGGACATTTAATCCAGACTGATGTTAAAAAATCTATCAAGCCTGTGACAGCAAGGGACCAGGCTTGTTGACACAGCAGTGAGAACACATGCTGCTTTACCCCATGCACACAGATAGATACATTGAATTTGTCCTGCAGATCCGCCTGGGAAGGATCCAATTGACGTCCGTTTTTTTAACTTCCCGTTATGACTTCTGTTCACCTAGTTTCACACAGGCTAGTATCCCGAGGGAAATTTAGGTAAACTGTATTCAAATCCTGCTGAAGGATAGAGAGCAGGCCCGCCATGGGGACATCTGATTCTCAGATGTGGTGGAGGCGATATGATGGGATTACAGTCCAGCAGGCAAATTAGCATTTGAATAAACAGTGGGTGAAACACAGGAGGAGGTCTGTGCAGCAGAGTGTTTAGGTTTCAAACAACATCAACATCAACAACAGAAAGGGCAAATACTTTCAGATATCAGTGCCTGGTAGATCGATGTATTAATTCATTGCATAAACCATTGACAGCAAAAATTCCGAACTTGTTGTCATTAACTATATACAGTGCATACAGAAAGTATTCACAGCGCTTAACTTTTTCCACATTTTATTATGTTGCAGCCTTATTCCAAAATGGATTCAATACAAAATTCTAGACACAATACCCCATAACGACAACATGAAAAAAAGTTTTTTTTTTAAATGTTTGCAAATGTATTAGAAATAAAGAATGAAAATATAATGTGTACTTAAGTGTTCACAGCCTTTGCTCAACACTTTATTGTGGCACCTTTGACAGCAATTACAGCCTCAAGTCTTTTGGAATATGAAGCCACAAGCTTGGCACACCTATCTTTGGCCTGTTTCGCCCATTCCTCTTTACAGAACCTCTCGAGCTCCATCAGGTTAGATGAGGAGCGTCGGTGCACAGCCATTTTCAGATCCACTGTCCAAATCTTTGCAAATCTTTCTAAGTCTGTCAGTGTAAGGAGGGCTTAAGCTAAATGTTGAGCTTGATCACAAAGGCTGTGAATACTTATGTACAAGTGATTTCTCTGTTTTTTATTTAAAATAAATTTGCAAAAATCTGAAACAAACTTTTTTTAAGTTGTCATTATGTGTTTCCACTTTGGAATAAGGCTGTAACAACAAAATGTGGAAAAAGTGAAGCGCTGTGAATACTTTCCGTATGCTGTTTCTTGCTCTCAGGTATGAAGCATTAGATCAACCAGTGATCAACTGGTTATCTTGACAACATGGCTAAGCATTTTGACTATGTTTTTCGTAAACAATGGCACAATGGCAGTGATATATTCATTTGCATACATATTTATTTTGAGGCAATAACAAAGGCTTCAAACAAGAGCATACTGAATTAATACATTGGTCAAACATAGATCTTACTGGGAACAATGAGTCCTCCTTGAACCAGTATGCGCCTATGTTGAGCCGGCCACCTGAGTTGATCTTTATCGGATCAAGGGCCTCTGGGGGGACCTCCATTGTGACATCATCCAGGGATGTAGACTAGCAGAGACAGTTCTGTGAGATCATTATTCTGAGGCAGTAATCTGACTAGACCTCTGAAGTTTGCCTACAAAAAAGCTACCATCTTTGCCCATATAAGGAGATCCGGTATCTTGAGATTTTTCCAATGGGAAAATAACATTGGGATTTGGAATTATCACACCTAAATTCGTGGGGAAAATGAAGACGTTTTCCCAAACACACTTTTGTCCTCTGCCTTCGAGTGGACACTGTGATCTCCGGTACGTGAAGGTGGCAGTTTGGTTTTTGCTACCCCAGAGCTAACTTGTGATGCAACTTGCCATTAAGTTAGTTAGCAAGTTAGCTCTGGGGTAGAAAAAATCAAACTGTGCCACCTTCGCATACCGGAGATCACAGTGTCCACTCGAAGGCAGAGGACAAAAGTGTGTTTGGGAAAACGTCTGCATTTCAGACTTTTTCGTTCCCACGAGAGTTTAACAGGTGCAATAATTCAAAATCCCCATGTTATTTTCCCATAGGAAAAATCGCCAGATACCGGATCTCAAAGATGGCAGCTTTTTTGTAGACGAACTTCAGAGGTCTCCTGTAACAAAAACACGTGTATGATGTGATCCCTAATATAACCCCCTCATTGACCCAAGTATTCGATTAGACCCCCATCCACGTCAACATTCAACTACCTCCTCACCAACTCATCCAACTATCCAATCATCCAACTATGCTGCCCCAAAAACACACATATACACACACTTCAAGGTTATTACCCCCCACCCCTCACACACACACACTCAACTACGCCCATGCACACACTCCAGGCATCCAACTACGCCCTCCACCCCCGACCCTCTACACTCCAAGCTTATAACTACACCCCCACACCTCACCCACCCCAACCCACCCCCACACCTCACTCACCCCACCCCATGCCAACTACACCCCCACTCATTCATTTAACCTTCCTGTCATACCTGCTGTCTGTCACCTGAAGGTAAAGATATGAAGAAGCTTGTCAGATTGTCACCAGATGTGACAGTGGAACTGATCAAGCTCAGGATGTTTCTCTGAAGGGGCCCCAAGGTCATGTTGCGTATGGCCCTGTGGTGGAGGGGGAACAATTAGGGTTAGAAAGTCTAATTTCACATTCTTCAGGTCTGACTACTCAAGGTGCAGTATTTCAGATACATTTTTGAAGAAATCAACTTGTGTTGCTCTCATTACTTACACTGTAGATTCATTTACTAATTGAGGTTACCGAGTTGACTGAGAGGTTTGATTGATTGATTTGATTTGGTGTGTTGTGGTGAGAGTGACAAAGGTTGCATGGTCAAGTGGCTGAATGATTGGTCTCAGTGTGTAGGTGTCAGAAGCATGAAGTGCATTAGAAATGCACTGTCTGTGGATTAGCTCTGATTACACTGGGTTGTAAAATGTGTCGTCACCGATTGGATCACGAATGGACAGTTGACACACACAGCCGTTTACGCCTGTCTTCGAGGTGTACACTTGTGCTCAGATTTTGTTAACTACATCACTATGTCACTTGCAATGGAAACTTTCTTATTCTTATCATAGACACTTTAGAATGCTTTAGTGTTCACACAACAAAATACATTGTAACATGGGTCACATGGTCACAAACATACTGGGGTGCATTTCCCAAAAGCTTATACGTTAGCAACTTACATGGTTGGAACTATGCAATTACGACTGTTTAACTAACGGTTACCCAAAACGATAGTGTGAACTAGTGGTCCAATTTACATAGTCCGATGCATCGTTAATCTATACAAGTGTTTCCCAAAACCATAGTTCCAACGAACGTGATGTTATGTAGTTCGAACTTCACCTCCTGGCCTGTGCTAAAAGCATACTAGAAGGATAATTCTGGGAATCTTCATATCAAAGACGTCACTGATGCCAGTTATTTGAGTGCAGATTAATAACTATAAATGGATTCAGGTTTCTGGTAAATATTTTACACTTCTAACCAGCATACAACCATATTCTTAAATGCCTTAAGCAGAAAATACATTATTCCAATGTCAATTTGCAGCAACATACACATATATTGTAGCCTTTGATATTAACATTGTCATGGGGATAACATGGTCTGCACAATAGACTGTATATAGGTTGAAATTAAAGTAGCTTTGAATTAACTTTTACACATGTGTCATTTTAATGTGCTGGTGAAACAGTTGTGTACTCTATTGTTATTTATTCTCAATTCACTCTTTCATGCCATCAGCTCTGTGGCACAGTGCGTTAAGGCTGATGATAGCCTAAGGTGTACAGCATATGACCGTGTCCATGAATTTGAATCTGGGGTGAAGAAGAGATTTTGACTACAATATTCTCACCATTGTTTACCTAGATAGATAAGTTTGTTTAGATGAGTCTATCTACAGTATTGTACAGATCATATTATCCCCCACTCCATGACAATGTTAAAATCAAAGGCATATTCTCAACTGACTGAACAAAACTGCACACCTTGTATCTGCAGGTGGGTGACTGACTTGCTTGTACGTGGCTGCAAATTGACTTTTAAATTATGAGTTTTCTACCTAAGCCATTTTAAAATATGGATGTATGGTGGGTAGAAGTGTAAATATCACCAGAAAACAATCCACCAGAAACCTAAATCTATTTATAATTATTAATGTGCACACAAATAAGTGGCATCAGTGAAATTTTTGGCATGAAAATCCCAAAACTATCATTCTAGTTTACCACAGGTCGAGAAGTGTAGTGCGAACTAACAAACTTTATGACAGTTTACGCAAACGTTCGTTGGAACTATGGTTTTGGGAAACACCTACTGTATGTAGCTCATGCCTCGGACTATGTAGTTGCACCACCATAGTTTTAACTATCTTTTTGGGAAACAGTTGTGTCTACTTAACTAGTTCTGACCAAGTTACTAACGTAGTTGCTAACAAAATGCACCCCATACATGTGACATCACCCAACAGACAACAGACAGTTCCCCTGATAGGCTACAGGGTCCCACAATGGAAAAAAAGGTTCCCCACGCAAACAACCCCAAAACCTAGTCCCCCCCCCCCCCACACACACACACACAAAAACATAGCCTACAAACCCCTAATACATAGCCAGCAAACCCCTAATACATAGGCTAGCCCACAAACCCCCCAGAACAAAGCTCTCAATAGTAAAGGCCTACCTCTCCAGTAACTGAAGACTCTTGCAATCTTTCATTTTATCCTTGAATCCCAAGATGCAATCTCTATAAATATTATGTATTGCTCCAATCTCCAATCGCAGTTCCAAAAGGTGCTGTATGACTGCGCAGGAACAATTGTTAATAACTTCAGGAATTGATGTAAGAGGACCTCCCCCATTGACCGGAACAAATACTCCGCCAGCTTTGGACCCTTGAAAGTATTGAAAGTCCCAGTCGTGCACACATTCATCCAGGGGATACGGTTTGCAGGCATCATCACTGGGCTGAGTCATGTTAATAGCACAGTCTGCGAACAGAGAACAGGGATGAGGATTTAGCCAAGTCTAGCCTAGTTCAGTTTAGTTTGGTTTAGATTACAGTAGCTACCTTCCAGTGCATGTCTTACCAATGTCCAAAGTCAATTCAAGTTAATTAAATTTAATTCATATACAGTAGTGTCATTACATATAAATATGTCTGAAGATGCTTTACAGCAACCAGCTTGAACTTGAACCTGAACCATTCATAGTAATTGTTAATTAAAAGTGTGTATACTGTAGGAGGGTGCATGTACTTCACCTGTTAAGTTTGACGAAATGGAATTGCTATATACTCCCTCAGCCAATACGGGTGAGGTAAAAGAGAAGACCACCGACTTTCCTGCAGGGCATGGCCTATTTTTGAGTCTGGCTATAAGGATGTAGGTGTCGACGGAGACCCCTATTCCTGTTGTCACTTTACATGTATACATATCACTAGATCCAAAAGAGTTCTGAAGAGTGATAAAATCTGAGGACGAAAGAAACAAAAGACTAACCGACATTTTGTATGATAGTGACATTCATTCTGGAGTAGAATAGTGGCTTATTGTTTCTTTTTTGTTTTTGTTTTTACCATGCTTCAAAATATCAAACCACACCACTGTGCTACTGTGCAAAAACACACATTTGCACTTTTTTAATGATATAATGTAGTTTTCATTAGTTTCAGAGATATAGAGTATCACTACAGTAGCCTGTCATTTAGTATTTATTTAGAGTCCAAGAACATGTTGAGCACACATAAGAACCTGAACACTGATGAAAGGTTTCTCTCTGAAAAATCATTCAATACATCTACTGCTATGCATTCCCTTTTTGCACTGGAAATCCAGTGGGCCTTACCTGTAGAGATGTTAATGCGAACCTCCCCGTTCCCAATGTAGAAAGCCGTTTGAGCTAAAACAAGAATCAGACGCATCATGTCCCACTAACATTGGCATATTAACCAAGGCCTATATGTTTAAAATATATTGTTAATGAAGAGCACGAAAGATACTTACGACAGTCGCTCAGCACAGTGTGTTTTCCGAGCCAGAAACAAATAGATGCCCAGTACATGTAGTATGCCAACATGACCAAATCAGGACACTGCCCATGCATACATTCGTTAACACAGAAAAATTATACTTATGGGGAGATTATCCAGATCTAGTCGTGGCACCTCCGATGACTGGCTAGGTGAACGTTTGTGCTTCGACTGCTGACGCATAGTAGGCTACCCACAAATTTGCATTCTATGATCTCTTCCTATGGTTGGCAGTTTCCCCTCTGGTTGGGCCAACTGTGCAGGGATATTATATTCCCACACAAATTTACAAAATTGTTACATTTCAAGCACTTTCACCTTTTCTGATTAAGTTCTAAGAAATAGGCCTACCAATAATGATCAAAAATGTTATTTTTTTTTTAATTGAATTTCCTCATCTTCTTACAAAAAAGAATGATCATTAATGTGATCTCACAGGGGTAAATGGCAAATATGCACCATGATGTCTATATCATTGGTAATTGAGCTAAAGTATAGGCCTACATCTGTTGAGTATTTTTAGCTTACATAAATTATTATGGCGGAACACTGCTGAGTAACACAAATATTAAACTGGCTCAGCGGACCATTGGCTGAAGCCTATACATTGAGGACATATACACCAGCAGGTGCAAAAGCAGAGCCTCCCTCATCATGAAGGATGACACTCATCCTACACACAAACTGTTTGCCCCCCTCCCATCAGGCAAGAGGCTACGCAGCATCAAAGCAAAGACAACCACAGACTGAGGAACAGTTTCTTCCCATCTGCTGTTAGACTGATAAATGAATCACCGCTACTCTGATCTGACCATAGACTGCTACCGACACACTGCACTTTAGTCATGAATTTGAGCATCCTGAAAACTGATGTAATTCACTGCGAATACGGCAATGTTAAATATTTCTTATGATGATACATGTTTACCCATAATCAGGGCCGTCGCTAGCCTGACGAGCCAGACCCACATTAAAATTAAAATGTAGGGTCTGGGCACTCACCGTTGGCAGTGCTCAGTTGGAGGGGCGGGATAATCGGTTGTCTTTCAAATTCCCTCTGCAAGCAATAGGACAGCGCTGAGTCCATTCGTTTCCCACCAGCGGAGCTAGTTGGCTAGTTCAAACTTTTGGCATCTTAAAACAAGCTTAACTCGTGTCACACTGTTGGCCAACAGCAACATCCATCTTCTTTGTTTTCAAGTAGCAGGGAATTCAAGCCAAACTGTTGCAACTCTGCCATCAATCATTATGTTAAGCCCGCCTAACGACCCTATACACGATTTGATTGGCCTGATAGAAGTTTAATTTTTCGAGCTCATGGACACTAATATTTTGACAATTAAAGGATATAATGCTGCCATGTTGCTATCTTGACATTTCTGATTGCTATACAAAAACGAACTATAGGCCTATACACTGCAAAAAATGAAATCTAACCAAGTGTTATTAATCTTATATTAAGATTAAAAAATCTATTTGGTATTGTTTTTAGTATGAAAAGACTTACCTAGCGCCCTCTCAAAAGAACATTTTGACTTAATTTAAGAAGATTTTGACTTATTTTAAGGAGTCTTATCAAGACAAATTTGCTCAACGCACTGGCAGCCAAATTTGCTTGTTTTTAGGACACATTTGCTTAACGCACTGGCAGCCAAATTTGCTTGTTTTCAGGATGAGATGTCTTAAAATAAGTCAAACTTTTTTTAAATTAAGTCAAATGTTTTCACAAGGAAGCGCTAGGTAAGTCTCTTTATACTGAAAACAATACCAACTAGTTTTTTTTATCTTGATATAAGATTAATAACACTTGGTGAGATTTTGTTAGATAAGCAGTTTTTGCAGTGTAGCCTAAGCCACCTAGCAAAGTATGAAGCTACGGGATGTAGACCTGAGCCTACCCTACGATATGCTCATGAACGCAGCATGACCGCACTTCACTACACCATGAGCTAACCGCATCCGATCGATTTTACAGCACTTGCAAGTCCGAAGAAGTCTTGCTTCGATCCATAGATATGGCTTCATCAATGCGAGTCACGTGTTTTGTCTATTCAGGGGCGCCTTCAGGAAGTAATGCTATGGTACGCACACCCGACCCACCGCCCCCCCCCCCCCCACGCAAAAAAAAAATACGCGTGGACAATATTTGTCCGTTTCCCGGTTTTAGCCCCGTGCATTGGTCAGCAAAATAGCCTACATAGCATAACAACATCCACATGCAATAATACAACAACAACGTCTACTATGACCTATTCATTTGGACAACTTGATACAGCCCTATACAGGCTAAAGTTACCTTGTTTTGTTCTTGACGTCTGGCTTTAAACAGCTGTAATGCAGTCTAACGTTCTGACAAGCACACCAATTGCCTACCTTGTTCTTGCCCATCTGGAATAACTCCTCTAGCTTTGCTGCCTCCATAAAGTTGTTTAAGCTTGTGATATCCATCATGAGTATTGAATTAGTGAATTAGCTCAACATTGTGTGCTGATGACCATATATAGATATATAGATAGCCGAGTAAAAGAAAACAACAAGTAGCCTACTTGTTGTTACTACATGCCTGCATGCGTATTGTGTCTGCTGCTCAAACAAAATGTGTGCGCGTTAATTTTTATAAGTGTTCACTAAGTTACGTAATAGAAAATTGTAAATAGCCTGATGGCAGCTAATGGAATACTGTGCATAGTTGGGAAGGTATGGTGGGCCAATTTGGTGTGAATGCATTACACACACACAAGGGAATTTTTTTCTCGTTGTCGAGTCTGATGGTACGCACAGTGCGTACGGACGTACACCTGCAGGCGCGCCTGTGTCTATTTACATAGGCGTTCATTGGGTTTGGCAAGTGCTGAAAAAGTCCTGTTTGCTGTTGCACTTCCGCTTTGCCTCTTCTATATTGATCGACAAAGGCATAATGCAGCCTACTTCAATAATTGTGTGAACTGATCTGTAGCTATCTGCCATTCAGAGCTCCGGAAAGTTCCCAGATATTTTGAAAACATGTAGCAATCTCTGATGGCGGAATAGGCTATTCAGTGAATAGGCTACCCGACAACATCTCAGTGCAAATTCCAAAATTGTCCATCTATTTATTTCCATGGCTTAACACGTGAGACGACTGAACACCCAGGTGTTGTTGCTGACATGTAGGTTTGACGCTTATTGGATTTATAAAGTGGGAAGTTGCAGGTTAATCATTTCAGCAGTTCGTAGGCTAGTGTAGGCCTAGTGGAATGGAAGATGTAGGCCTAGTAGCAAGCTTCTCCTTTTTTGTCAATGACATCCAAGCTAGATCTCTGGTTGTTTTGTTTTATTTGTTTCTGTTCGTACAGTATGTGTCTTGTGTGGATGCTTAAACTATGTATTAGACATAAACTGGTGATGTTTTCAGCGATATCCATTATGTTATCTCATCTCACTTGCAAATAGGCCTACTTCGTGAAAATGTGAACCTAGCACTCCAGGGGCCGAGGCAGAGCAGAATGCTCTTAAGAAATAGGCAGGGTCTTGTTGAATATTCAGTGATTTTATGCAAATATCACAAGTTCACATGCTCACCATCTAAACTGGAACACCGTAAAAATCGGCTGGCGACTCCCCTGCCCATAATTAATTTCTTATATTTGTTTACCTATTTGTAATTGTATTACTATTTGTAAATGTAGAGAGAATGTCTAGGTAGTATTACCCAGAGCCCTCATCTATCGCCATTCGAAGAAAAATCGTGACGCGCCAGATTGTCTAGCGCATCACAAGTGGATTTTGATTGTGACGATGCTGAGTCTACTACTCTCTAATCAGTCGAACCGAGTCATTTTGCCTTCATTCAACATTATAGCGCACACATGCACGCACGCACATTGCCGTCACATGTAAGTATTTTCAGCTGTCTTTCCAAGCAAGTCTATTTTTTTCACTCTACACACATACTGTATATCATTAAGCAGCCTGCTATTTCCTCGAAATATTCCAGCTTCAGTGTCAGCAGTTGTTGCAAATGTCGTCAGACTCCAAGTCCACCATATCCTGCTGGGGGCACTCAAGCGCTCAGAAGCTGAGTGATTCATGTAACAAAGCGGGTGACACCACCTCGGGGTAGGTTGGAAGAAAGCAACTGACGTGATATATGTAAAGTTAGGGAACATATAGCTAACAACAAGTAGCATGTTAAAAATATGATCAAATTCTGATTACCAGTACATCATAAAATAGTTATTCAAAGTCATTTTAAGGGGTCCAGTGGTTATTTTGTTTGTTCTTAAAAGATTATAACAACATAATATTGATGTTTGGTATGTGTTCTGACTGCAATCCCACGTTCTGCCAGGTCCCTGAGCCAGGCCTGCACCCCAGGGAGACAGCTTCATCGCGAGCTCAGTGTTGCCCTCCTGCCCCTAGCCGAACTCCTTTGCTGCCCTGGCTGCGGCACCTTCCTGCAGCACCCCATCTCCCTGCCTTGTGGTCACTGCCTGTGCCTGGCCTGCCTTGCCACTCTGCGCAAGGAAAAGGCACGCAAGCCGGCGCCCACCCCCACTGACTCTGTCTCCATCAGTGCCACGCCTGCCCTGGTGGAGCCGTTGGCCGCCTGCCCTCGGTGCCAGGCCAGCTACCCGCTACTGCCCGGAGCCTGGTCCTTCCCTGCCAACGTGCTGCTGGCACAGACGGCGCAGAAGCTGGTGGGTGCCCACCCAGAGCTGCGTCAGCTGCAGCGGCGCGTGCCCCTCCTTTGCGCCCTGGGCTTCGTGTCCACCTCGACTCCGTGCCCGCTGCCCGTGGCTGTGGGCCCGCGTCCTGCACCCTGCGAGCTCTGCTCCAAACGCCGGCCCGCCCAGAACTACTGTGCCACCTGCCGTCTCCACTACTGTGCCAAGTGCCTGCGCAAGCTCCACGGCAACCCGGCATACAGCGCCCACACCCTGGCTGAGCCCGTCCAGGAGGAGGAACGAGAGCTGTGCCCTGTCCACCCCGAGCACTCCCTCACGCACTTCTGCCAGAGCGACGGTACCCTAGGCTGCCACGACTGCATGGTGCAATCTGACAGTGACCACCATGGACACCTGGTGGCGCCACTGAGCGAGGCACGAACCAGCTCTGAGGCCGTGCTATGCCAGGCATTGGAACATGCCAGCATAGGTGAGAGAGAACAAATATGCAGTGTGTGTGTGTGTGTGTGTATTTTGATGTGTGTGAATATACTTCAGTAAGAATTTGCACATGTGTATGGGTGTGTGTGTGTGTGTGTGTGTGTACGTGTTTGTGTGTTGTGTGTTAAGGAGTGAGTGAGAAACGAAAAACAATGGGCACTAGAAAGAAAGCAATAGATAGGGACTGACGGAGTGTGTGTGTGTGTGTGTGTGTGTTTAGTCCAGCAGCAGTGTGACTCTGACTGGGAGCAGATGGAGGCTCTGGCGATGCGTGTGTCCTCCGGCAGCGCTGAGCTCCACCGCTCAATCCGCCACGGCTTCCTGTCCCTGCGCAATGCCCTGTTCGACCAGGAGGCGGCACTGCTCTCCCACCTGGACGCCCTGAGCTCCAGCACTGACGCTGTGGCCCAGGCCTTCCTGCTGCATGCTGGCCCACTGAGGCGCTCCCTGGCCGGGCTGAGGGAAATCAGCAAACAGGTCCATAGAGTGACTTATGTTCCCTGTCTCTTGTGCACTGTGTCTTATGTTCCCCGTCTCTCGTATATTGTGTTTTGTGTTCCCTGTCTCTCGTATATTGTGTTTTGTGTTCCCTGTCTCTTGTGCACTGTGTCTTATATTCCCCGTCTCTCGTATATTGTGTTTTGTGTATCATTATAGTGCAACTCTGTACTTTGCAACTCCCACACAAATAGAATGGCATGGTAACAAACGAGTTCTCGCATGTTTGATTTTTATTTATTCCTTGTAAAGCCCTTTGTGATGCTTGTCTGTGAGTGTGAAGAGTACTATAAACTTTACCTTTACTTGCTCATTAGGCCCTCTTGGAGCCGCGGGCATCTGTGTTCCTGCAGGGAGCCACCGGATTGGCACGCTGGCTGAGTGCACTCAGTGCCGAGATGCCACGGCCGGATACCCATCTGTTGCCCGCCGGGTACCAGCCACTCGCCGGAGCCGAGTTGCACTTTGACGAGCTCCTGCACGACCTGCAAAGCCTCATGGGAAAGCACCTGCGCTGGAGGCCCGCCGACGCTGACACGGTTGTCATGCCCACCTCTATCGCCAAAGAGATGATCGGTGAGGAAGTAGGGGAGAAGGAGCCAGACGAGGAGGAGCAGGAGGAGGTTGGCATCGGGGGGGACATAGACGTGGAAGCGGACGTGGTGCCCAGGCCAGGCACCCCCTTGCTGGGCAGTGGGGACGAAGAGGAGTCCCCAGTGATGGAGGAGGAGCTGGGGATGCCAGCCGGTGATGGAGCAACAGAGACTAAATCCCTGCTGCTGCCCAGACCCCCCATCATCTACCAGCACAACGCCTACGGCACCACCGTGGAGGTAGGGTGTCTGATGTGTGTGTGTGTTCTATATCTGTGTGTGTTTCATGTGTGACAACCAACTCAACTCAAAACATGCTGTACATAATACCTGATTCTCGAATGCACAGACTATATTGCACTTCTGTGTGCGTTTGTTTTATAAACTCTTCTGTTGCTGCAGGTGTTCTGGATGGTTCCAATGGGGGAGGACGTGCACTCCTTCGACGTGCACTTCCAGGACGCCAGCATGGGCGTGGCCAGTGGACGGGGCGTGGTGATGGGCGGAGTCAAAGGCTGCAGCCTGCAGACTTCGGGTCTCCGCCATGACACACAGTACCTGTTCCGAGCCCGTTCCGTTAACGAGCACGGCCACGGCGCCTGGAGCTCCACCTACCGGGTCAGTACACACGCCACGTTACGCTTTCCACGGCAACCTGCACCCGTTGCTATGGGTGGTGTGGAACGAGTTGTAACTCTGTGTCCTCTGGCCGCTAGGTGAACACCGGCCGCTCGGAAGAGGGGGAGAAGGAGCAAAGGACCAATCTGGCTTAGGAGGCGTAACCATGGAAATGGGACATCTGTTTCACTGTCACTTCATCGGTGACAAAAAGAATCGAGAGGTCTACTTTATCTTTTTAAAATCATCACTTCTTCAATAAAAACAGACTTGCACTAAGCCTGCTTCTTCTTTCAACATCATTCAGAAAGTACCTATTATTGCCCGAAGGCAGAGAGAGATGAAAAAAGAGGGAGAGAGAGAGAGAGAAAGAAAGAAAAAACATGGAGTAACTAAGCTTTAGTGTCCAAAACATCTTTTTATTGGCCCATACAATATAGAGTTGGGGGCACTGGAGGGCACTGTCAGGAACATCACACGACACACACAGGT
>NW_027468598.1:27137055-27139555 GCF_046254945.1 Alosa pseudoharengus
TGTGTGTGTGTGTGTGTGTGCGTGTGTGTATTTACCATATATGGACATCCCCGTGGTAGAGTTAGTATAATCCAGGTGTGTGCCCAATAGGAAACTCTTCTGCAGGTGAAGACTCTCTTGCCCTGCCTTAAACTCCTCCCCCAGTACCAGAATATCACAGTAGTCCAGATTATGAAGACTCTCCTCCAAAACACCAGTCCTGTGACCTAACACACACACACACACACACACACACACACACACACACACACACACACACACCACAGACACACACACAAGCACCACACACACACACACACACACACACACACACACACACACACACACACACACACACACAAAAAAAAACACAGATGAACAGCCAGAGAGGTGCCTGGGCAAAAAGTGTGAGTGTGAGTGTGTGTGTACTTGAGGTGTTGGTGACTCCATGTAAAACACATACTGATGTCATTGGAGGTCAGCGGTGCCTAGTGATGGGTGTGTTAAAGTAGTTTTTATTTGTGCTACTAGGCTCCCCCTGCAGTTGCGAGTATGTATTTTGCACAACGGTCGTAAATACCACTCTTGGCTAGCACCCTTCCTTCTGAACACGATACATTTGTTTACAAACCTGCAAAGATAATTTCTGAAGAGCCATATTAACTGGCAAAGTAATATTACACAATTGAATACAAATACTAGGCTATTCCACAATTGCCGTAAACAACCTTTTTACATACAGTAAAAATACAGTGTGTGTATGAGATATGCTTATTATTAGGTGTACCATAAGCAGCGCTGTTGCTAGGCCTGTTGTCGGCGGTTACAGTACTGGTAACGTGCAGGTCAGGGAACAGCCTCAGCCCAGCCTTCACGTCTGAGGCGGGGCTAGTCACATGCTCCGCCCCTGTGATGCTGATGCGGGGCTCACTGGGTTGCATCACCATGACAACCGCCTCAACATCCGGAATAGAGATGCACTCATCCTCACTAAAACATCTGGGGAGACATAAACACACACACACACACACACACAAACACATAAATGCTTCTTGTCAGATCGATATGCAAAAGCAGCAAGGTCTAGATACTAGGAAGAGGCAAGTGGTTTTCTTGGCCCATATGCAGTACATGTAATGATCATACATTCATTCACTTTTGGGAGTGTCTCTTGAGACTGACGTAACAGCAACAAATAGGCAACAGTATTCCGTTTGCCTGAAGTTTAACATTATGTTAGCTACCACCAAAAGTATCTATACAACTATGTAAACTTTACAAGATTAAGCTATGAAGCCCATCATAATCACCTGTACAAATAAATATTAGCTAAAATAACATTGGAGTGCCTTATTTGTGTGCAGAGCGAGTACATGTTTAGCCTTTCAACAGAGGCGCTGTCACGCTGAGTGATGTCAAAGCTCCCTTCTTGAAACGCTCACACCCCTCCTGGAACATTCCCGGCTGCTCATGAAAGCACTACAACATATACGGGAAATGGATTCCTCATAGTAAGAGCATTACTACTGCAAATTACTCTCTCTCTCTTCATCACACAGCACCACACACTAATACAATGTGAGCAACAACACAACCACACACACACGACATCACACACACAACACACGACACGCACGCACGCTCGCGCACGCAAAACAACACACACACACACACACACACACACACACACACCTCATCATTATCATGCCATGACTCCCACGGGCTGTTGTGAGGGCTCTTGTGTCTGCTAGTGCAGTGCTTCTCAAACTGCCAGTCCGTGACGAAGAAACTGCTGGTCACGTTGTCGAATTATGTCACTCATCTGATAATTTATGGCTAAATTGATAATGGAACCGCAGACTAATAGAAAAAAAAAAGTTCCCCTGATCAGGAAATACTAATTTGGAGGCATATACAGAGGCATAAAAGTAGGTGGTAGTAATATGAGAGCTTTCTCAATGTGTGAGTGCATCAGCACGAGAAAAACTAAAACTCCAGCTGCAAAGGTAATGTTGCTAGGCTAAGAGCTAATGATATTAAAGAGAAACTGCAGTTTTGGCAATTTCTTCGCCGTTTTTTTTGTTTTGTTTTGCTTTTTGCTCTCAGCACAGCTCCCCTTACAGCTTATAGAGAGCATATATTTTACGACACTCCTCAGTCTGTCAGTCTGCCGTTTCCTCTTTCCCTGTTCCTCCGACATCAGTTTACTCGCTTCCTGCTTCTTTTCGCTGGCTCTGCCATAACAAATGTCTGAGAAACTCCATCGATACCTTGTTCTAGCCAGAGCCTGGGGTGTATGTGTGTAGTGCAATAAAGCAATTCGTTACATCGCGAGGCTGCGAGACTTTCTGTCTCTGAGGCCGTTGGCCCGCAGGCCCAAAGTTGCAAGGGTGGTTTTTCCGCTCACAGGCGCTAGGTGGAAGTGAGACGCCCACCATTCAACCCGAAAAAAGTCATATAACTATTCCAATGACCCCGAAGCTGTTCAGTTAAGGTAAATTAAGCTAAGAAAAACTGCATT
>NW_027468598.1:27144555-27149555 GCF_046254945.1 Alosa pseudoharengus
GGTATGGGTCATAGGTCACACCGTCCACATAGAGCGTAACCATGGGAAACTCCACATTAATGACATAATAATGCCACTCTTTATCACAGATCTGCAAGAGAACACAGAAAGACAGAGGCACAGCGAGGAAGATTTAACCAATAAAAATTATAATAGTGTGTGTGTGTGTGTGTGTGTGTGTGTGTGTGTGTGTCTTTCTAACATAACAACAACCCGCATACCACCTCAGTTGTTTTGTGCATGTGTGTATGTGTGTGTGTGTGTGTGTGTGTGTGTGTGTGTGTATGCATGTTTGTGTGTGTGTGTGTGTGTGTATGTGTGAGTGTGAGTTTGTATTTGCGTGATTGTGTGTCTTCCCAAGCATGCTTCTCAAGTTCATCCAAAGGCATGTTTACTGTAATATAGAGTGCTGAGAATAAACATGTCTGGCTTAGTTGCCGTCCATGGTTCTGATGTCAAGGGGCCATTTGCACTTTGAACTGAAAGTGAAACGAGAGAGAAGGAGCCGGTGGGAGGCTTTGCAATATTGGAGTGTAGTGTAGAGATGTAGTCAACAGGTGAGGAGGGATTCAGACTCTAACAGAGCCGAAGTGGGGTGAGTGATGGGTGTCAATCACACTTATGGACTCCTATGGAGCTTTGTTAAGAGATGGAGAGAGGAGTGAAAGAGAGAGAGAGATGGATGAACTTTAAAAGAAAGTTGACACCACAGAAAATGGGAGAAATGATACCATGCTATATGGTTGTATGGATGTGTGCACGTGTCTTTGTGTGTGTTTGTGTGCATGGATGCTTCACAGTAAACATAGAACATGCCAGTGGAGAAAAAGACTATCTAGCACACTGACAGATACAGATGTTATTATTATAATAAGAGAACAGAAATGTTCTCGTGACAGGATAGGAAAGGAGAGAAGGAGAGAGAGAGAGAAGAAGGGAGAGAGGGATGTGGAGAGAGAGAGAGAGTGGGGAAGTGTGAAAACTCATTTCCCTTATTTCACACCTGTCATATCCTTTCTTTCTCTCTCCTCTTTTCTCCTCCCCTCTCCTCTCCACTTACATCTCCTCTCTTCTCCCCCTTTTTTCTCCTCTCATGCATCCTCTCATCTCCTCTCCTCCTCCTCTCCCACTTAGGTAAAGGGTGTGTTGGTTATGATTTTCTTTGAATGTGATGGTGTAATCCTTGGTGATTGACAGTGGTCCAGTAAAAGAGTTTTTAAATGTCTCCTAGGGTTACAGACACGCAAACATCAGGAAATTATTTATAGTTTTTGCCTATTGCTAACACACTTTTTGCAGAATTTGGCTCATTATGTCCAAACTCTGCACACAGCCATATAAGACATAGCACTTGGAAATAAACAAATCACATCACACAGCCAAAATGAAACAGTGCAATCAAAACTCAACAATCCTCTCTAAAAATGTACCGGTAATTATTGCAACAAAACCATACATACATGCACCGTTTGAATTACTCTTTCAAATCAACAGCAACACACTGATGTGCTTTATAGAAAAACACTGCAATCTTTCTTTCTATTGTTATTGTCATTTTCTCAGACTCAGTCTTCTATGAAACTCAAACGTATGGATCCTGTCTTCTGTTCAGATCTGGCCACAAGCCCTTGTCGACATCGCAGGTAAGCAACGGGGAAAATATATGCACCCTTAAACTGAGCCCACCTCAATGTCTCTGCATGCCCCTTTCCATGGCTTGCAAAAGAGGCATGCAGGTATGTGGTTGGTGGTCCTATACTTTTCATTGGCCCACTGAAAATAATTATTCGATAGGTTTTAGAAATGGGAAGTAAAGGGGCAAATACCGAACTGTAAACCAGAACTCATTGTAAAAGTACACACTTGAATAGGTACAGAATATCTTTCCTGAAGTCTATTTGTAGTGCTAAGCCTCAGACTGACTGGTGTTCAGTTTTTTGTCTGTATGTGTTTTCAGGTATGTGTGTGGGTTTTACCAATTAATGAATAGAAGTGTTTTCTCAATGATAACAGGAGATTTCACTTTTTAAATGTGCAAAGCAGAAAAAAAAATATTTAAGCTATGGTTACACAGTGTTTAAGGTATGCTACACAAAGTTTGCTTTGGTCTAAGCATTTTATTCTTGTAAGCAATGGGCAAAAACCGTAATAAATTCTCCCTTCTCCTCTCACCCCCTCTGCTCTAAAGCCCTCTATCCTCTCCTCTATGCTTCCCCACTCTCCTCTTCTCTCTCTTATTATGTTTTCTCCTCTCTTCATCCCTCTCTCATTTTCTCCCGTCCAAACTGATCACCTTTAATCTGCATTTCCTCTGCATCCTATCTGGCTGCATGGGGAAGAGGGAGAGAGGAAATGAGAGAGAGAGAGGGAGAGGATGAAAGAGGGAGGGAGAGAGAGAGAGAGATGGAGAGGAGATTGGAGAGTAGAGGAGGCTGCCGGGTGTTTCACAGCTCCTCCTCCTCATGGGTGCCTGTCAGACTGACTTCTGCCTCAAACATCACCACAGAAAATGATACCATGCTGTATGGTTGTCTGGTAGTGTGTGTGTGTGTGTGTGTGTGTGTGTGTGTGTGTGTGTGTGTGTGTGTTTGTGTGTGTGTGTGTGCCAGTGAGTGATGTGTATGTGCATGTAGCCCCTTAAATATGTGCTTTTCTCTCTCTCTCTCTCTTATATTTCTTTCTCCCCACCCCCTCTCTGTGTTTGCCTTTATGTCCATAAGTGGATATGTTTGTGACAGTGTGCATCATGTGTGTCATTCATTATAAACCGATTTAAGGCCCCTAACAACCGTCGTTAAGGACGAATTTAGAGTACAAGCAAATCCAGAGCCATATACTAAGACACTGATTTCATTTGTTGTGATGTGTCTGTTCAAATCTGAAAATGTTGAAAACGCCAATAAAGTAGGATTAATTAAAGTATTAATAGGCTAGATATTTGGATTCGAAGCATGTATTCTGAAGTTACTAAGATATGCCACAAATGTTATCTTCATGCTCAAGAGGAAAAAACTGTAATAGATAGATAGATAGATAGATAGATAGATACTTTATTGATCCCCAAGGGGAAAGTCAAGGTCTCAGTAACATACAGACATCACACACAACATGCACTTACTGTACAGCAGAAAGAATAAATATAAGTATATACATATAACAAAACTCCACTGTACAATAGAGACAGACAAAAAAATCCACAGTGTGCTTAAGGATGATCAAGCATGAGGCGGTTCCAGTGGCAGGGCTGGGACTGGGCCTGTGATTCTGTGTGCAAGGTAAGGTGCTCAAGAGAGTGAGTGTCATGGTGAAGGTGCAAAAAGTAGTCCAACAGTAGTCCAACAGTGCAAGAATAAGGTCTAGAGACCAGCATAAATAAATATGGACAAATAAGAGAGTAAAGTATAATGTAGACAAGGTAATATAAAAAAACTATATCAGTGCAAGAATAGGTTGAGGTAATAGGGTTACAGCTATTCAGCAGAAGCCATTGGTCATGTGTGCTAATATAGGATGAAAAACAGTGTAGCAGTAAAAACAGTAGTAAAACATTAGGCTTTGGACAGTAGTAAAACAGTAGTGGGCAGTCAGTACTTAAACATGGAGAGGGTGGAGAGGCAGACAGACTATGCAGAGAAGTCTATCTCTCCTCTTCCCTTAAGTGAAGCATTGAACAGTTCAATGGCCCTGGGGACAAATGACTTCCTCAGTCTGTCTGTTGTGCAAGGCAGTGAGCGAAGTCTCCAGCTGATCAGGCTCTTCTGCTTAACAATAGTGCTGTGGAGTGGGTGACACTCATTGTCCAAGATGTTGTTCAGTTTGCTCAGGGTCCTTTTATCTGATCAGCTCCCACGACAGAGCCAGATTTCCTTACTAGCCTGTCTAGTCACCCAGCATCCTTCTTCTTTGTGCTTCCTCCCCAGCATAACACAGCATAGAAGAGGACATGGTAAGAAAGTCCATAGAAAGTCGACATGGGCTTGCAAGTAACTTCTTCATCTTACACGAAGAAGTAAGTTCTTCATCTTATGCTCATCACACTCTGTGAGACGCTACTTCCATTCACACTATACACGGTTTCTGTGAAGTGCCATTCATGCACTGATTCAGAAGGACTAGTATGAACCGCAGTCAGGCACCATGGTGAACTCTGTGACCTGTGCACCTCAATTTCTCTGTCTGTGTGTGTGTGTGTGTGTGTGTGTGTGTGTGTGTGTGTGTGTGTGTGTGTGTTAGGGGTGTAACGGTACACAGTAGTCACGGTTCGGTTCATACCTCGGTTCGGACATCACGGTTCGGTACGAGTTCGGTACAATGGAGGGAAAAGCAAAACAAAAATGCAGAAAGCATTTTTTTTTGTACATGTCTCAGGCTGTACCACCTAGTGTCATACAGTCTCTTCCCTGAGCTATCTGCAACAGCCTGAAGTGTGTAAGATGTAGGCTAAACAGTACAATAAGTACCCAGACTCCATCTGTAACTTGTAAACAAAATAAGACAATCAGCTAAAAACTGAAAATAGGCCTACAGCATCTCTTATTTCTGAAAGTGCAAATTACATAGAAAAATGATTTTTAAAAATCCACTTAAGCAAGACCTTCAACATCTGTGTTTAGTTGTATATGGAAGGGTCTACAATTTGCCTCAATATAATTTTTTTATTGTGTGTAAAGTTATAATCTAGCCTACTAACTGTAAAAATATCACACTATTTTGCCTTTTTTTAAAAAATGAAATTGCTCCTTTCATTTCATAAACAGACTACAACTAGAAGTCACGTGACTTTGCCCTTTGATGTTAACTCACCGTAGCATGGTTTGTTTATTAGCCTGGTTAGCGTTGTCACTTTATTTTACTGTCTATGCACTTAACACTACCAGCTCCTCATGTGAGAAGTTACAAGTTACCCCAACATAAAGGTAATTACCACGCGATTTACATAGCTTTCTGTCATTACGAAATCATTTAATTTAAAGGTGCCATGTGTAATGTCTGCCAAAAAT
>NW_027468598.1:27159555-27164555 GCF_046254945.1 Alosa pseudoharengus
TTTCCCCTAGAAAATGTTCCAGCAGCGGTCCTGTTGATCATAGGAAGCCCCCCCCCCCCAAAAAAAAAAAGAGAACATTTTTAAAAGATGACTCCTTAAATGTTGACTTCTGGTAGATTTTGTGAAAGAAATGGACAGATTAAGTTACAAATTATGACATAACCATCAACACAAGGTTGATTATTGCAGTACTTGAACAGGATTATTCATGTTTTTCTTTCACCTTTTTCCTCCATGTCTTGAACTGTCTGTCCACTAGCCACTTTACCATTGTCTTCTGCCTCACTGTTTGCGTGCTTTATTAGCACATATGACAGCCGAACTGTGACCACACTTATATGAACCTAGCATATTGAATGGAGCACACAGCCTCTATACAACTTAGCATAACACTGGCAAAAAAACCTACAACCACACACACACACACTTGAGAGAGATGTTATTGTTTTATAATGTTTAAATTCAATTAATCAGGTAAATATAGTTAATTGGATAAATAAACACGTATTTTAAAACACTGCATTTCACACACACAGAGAGACACACACACACACATACAGAGACTACAAATTGTTTTGTTCTTCGTAAACAAACAATTGCAATCGGGGTAATATGCTGTGAAATCCCATTGGGTTAGACATATGGGTAGAGATGCAAACACACACACACACACACACACACCTCAGAGACAGTCTCCTCCTCTCTCACCACCATCCCTGCTACCCTTGTCCTTGTTTTGTGTTTGTAATTAACTGTAAGTAATTATGCTCGAAAATGACAGCTCTTCTCAACTTCCTGTTCCGCTTGAACGGAAAGGCAAAGACAACATCATGCATCCAGGGAATGTGTATATTAGCTTATGGATATCTTAGTCTGTGTGTGTGTGTGTGTGTGTGTGTGTGTGTGTCAGCTTATATCTGAGTGCCTCTGTGAAAAGGAGACCTCTCCTTTTCCCCTAAATATGTTTTCTGTTTTAAACTGCCTTGTGCAACACAGATTTTACAACAACACTCACATGCACTCACGTTTTACTTGTTTGTTTGAAGGGTGTCATTTTATTGCTGTAGATGTGTATGTCTAGTGTACAGTATGTGTATGTGTCTGTACTAGGAAAGATTTTA
Source organism: Alosa pseudoharengus (assembly GCF_046254945.1). Classification (NCBI taxonomy): domain Eukaryota; kingdom Metazoa; phylum Chordata; class Actinopteri; order Clupeiformes; family Clupeidae; genus Alosa; species Alosa pseudoharengus. Next base: position 27,160,677 of record NW_027468598.1, read on the forward strand.
ACAGTATTGGTACAGACCGTCACCCCTCTAAAATGGTTTAACCCCAAGGTCTTGATTGGGTAATTGGTTGGCTCATTTCATGTGAGGGAGGAAAAGTCTAGAAGAAGCCCTGTGTGAGATAGGTCTTGAGTAAGGAGAGTTACAACTGGCTGCATGTTGAGTATTGAGCATTTTGTATTGCTGAATAACCTGTTGGTTGATTTTTGGGTAACACTTTACGGTAAGGGTACATGAATTATCATGAATTCATGCATGAATTAATTAATGGTTTATGTATTACTTAATTCCTTAATATCTCATGAATCATCAGGAATTTACATGAGTTCATGTTCATGACCACATACATGAACAACTAAAGTCTATGGGAAGTCCTGTGTGAGATACTGTAGGTCTTGATTAGGGAGAGTTACAACTGGCTGCATGTTGAGTATTGAGCATTTTGTATTGCTGAATAACCTGTTGGTTGATTTTTGGGTAACACTTTACGGTAAGGGTACATGAATTATCATGAATTCATGCATGAATTAATTAATGGTTTATGTATTACTTAATTCCTTAATATCTCATGAATCATCAGGAATTTACATGAGTTCATGTTCATGACCACATACATGAACAACTAAAGTCTATGGGAAGTCCTGTGTGAGATACTGTAGGTCTTGATTAGGGAGAGTTACAACTGGCATGTTGAGTATTGAGCATTTTATCGCTGAATAACCTATTGGTTGATTTTTGTTTAGTTTTGTCTAGTCTTTTTGTTTTCTATTTGTCGGCTCACTACCTTTTCTCGCACTTGTAAATAAATCTGCACTCTCCACCAAAATCCACGTTTGCTTGCTTGCTTGTGTTCACCCCATCATCACTTCACCTCAGTGAGTCCAAGCCGCTCATCATGTAAGTGGATAGTGGACAGCAAGGGCTGTATTTTCACAGCCTCTCTCTTTTATTTTAGAAAAAAAAGAAATATTTAGCAATAAGTAATAAGACAAAAAATGAAACAAAAAACAAAAGAGGCAAAAGACACAGAAAAGTGGGACAAAAAGAGATAAAAAAAATTGGAGTAGAGTTGATTTCAGCAGCATTAGAAAAGAGGAATATAGAAAATCTAAAAGAAATAATGGTCCTTTGAACTTCAAAAACGGTAAGTCATCCACTTACAGTATCAAACTTTAAAGAAAAGAAAAGGCACATTTTAAGGAGGCCTTGGAGCGATCCTGCTGGAAAAGATGGAAGTAGAGAATGGAACGAAGAAGATGTGTGTGTGTGTGTGGGGGGGGGGGGTTGTGTGTGTGTGTGTGTGTGTGTGTGTGTGTGTGTGTGTGTGTGTGTGTGTGGGAGGAAGTTATGGGAGGAAAAGGAAAAGAGGGGAACGGGGGAAAGGGACTCTCATTACTATTCTCATTCATTTTGTCTGATTCTTTTTAATTGGTTTCAGTAGGAAAGCCTTTGAACTCCAAATCTGTGTGTTCATAGTGTGTGCACACACACACACACACACACACACACACACACAGACAGACAAAGACACACACAGTCTCCATCTCTCTTACATGCAGAGAGCGGAGAGTTGGGTGTGGTAGAGCGTTAGGTGTGTACATCTCTGTGTATGTTTGAGTTATGTGTGTCTGTGTGTGTGTGTGTGTGTGTGTGTGTACTACTGCCTAATTAAAAACAGCCCCATAGCATTGCCCACTTTTCTCAACTCATTCAATTAGTTTTCCAAAGGTACCGGAGGTCTCTCTTCACACACACACACACACACACACACACACACACACACACACACACACACACACACACACACACACACACACACACACACACACACATCTCCCCCCAGCACTCCTGTCTCAATATTTTAATCAGACTTCAGTAGTTTCATATTTCATATCTATTCAGAGAGCCCTCATAGGGACTTCCCACAGGCTGCTGAGGCAGATACAGTGATGGTGGAGATCAGGTCATGACCAGCGACAGGGTCACAGCTATCAGCTATGCTAAAACACACACTTGTACACACACACACACACAGATATAAATACACACACATAGCTAGTACACACAAACACACACACACACACAGCTAACACACACACACACACACACACAGATATAAATACACACATATAGCTAGAACACACAAACACACACACACACACACACAGATATAAATACACACACAGCTAGTACACACACACACACACACACACACACACACACAGATATAAATACGCACACATAGCTAGTACACACAAACACACACACACACGGCTAACACACACACACACACACACACACACACACACACACACACACACACACACAGAGAGATATAAATACACACACAGCTAGTACACACACACACACACACACACACACACACAGATATAAATACACACACATAGCTAGTACACACAAACACACACAAACAGCTAACACACACACACACATACACACACACACAGCCAGCCATCAGAAGTAGATTTCATGATAATATCTGCACTTTAATTTAAATTTGCACTGTTTTACTGTGCAGAACTTCTCCTTTTTGGGGGCACATGTACGCTGCACACACGCACACAAACACACACACTCACACAAACACATGCTCAGACACACATATGCTCACAAACATGCATACATACATTCACACACATGCAAACACATACACAAACACACACACACACGCACACACACACACACACACACATATACACACACACACACACACACACACCGCGACTGAAAATCCTTTGACTGATGTCAGACTTGCCAGACGGAGGCTGTGGCTGTGACCTTCAACAGAGTAATGCAGGATGAGGATTCTCTGTTTGGGCGGATTTATGGAGTCTTAGCAAATAAATCCACAGGCTTTATCTATAGGCATTTCTGCCATATGCACATTCTCTCTCTCTCTCACACACACACACACACACACACACACACACACACACACACACACACACACACACACACACACACACACACACACACATATTCTCACTCTCACTTTAGCTGAACTCATAATACTGCCATTAATCCCCCAACATTGCAGGCATTTAAAGAGACACTTATCATGTAGGCCTATATTCTAAGACACTTCCCATATACACACATATATGGGAAGACATTTACCATAAACACACACAGAAAGCGCTTTCAGACATACGTGTAAGACCGGAGGTTCTGCCGATGTTAAACGGTGGGGCCGTATATCTGAACGACATAACCGGTCATATGGAAGTCCGAATTCACCCGGTGTTTATACTACCCCCGACCTAGTATTTCCTCCGGACATTATGTAAATGTGCTGTGTCTGAACGAGGCGTAGAACATGCGGTTAAAATTCACACCTAGTGAGAGGGCGTGTTGGTGACGTTTCTTTCGTGCGTCCATGTGGTTAAATCTGACTTAAATGCCAGTGTTATGATGGAGTGGCATAGTGCTGACATCACGGAGCTACTGTCCATTTTACAACATTTTGATAAAACACATGAAGGGAATGGCACGTTGTAGCCTACAACTGCATGGCAAGGCCAAACGAATTCAAAAGACTGAATCATCATAAGCAGAAGGCGCTGAAAAGGCAGTAGCCTACAGCGACGTCGTTGACGACAATAACAGGAGTATTTAATAAATTGTTAGCCAACACGGTTTTCTGTTCATTGATAGCCTTAGGCAGAATTAGGCTACAGAAAAGAATACAATATATTTTTTTCTCTCCCGGCAGTAAAGACAGTAGATTCGTGTTTAAAATTAAATGAAAACTAAAGGTAGGCTATAGGCTTATTATGCATATGACCATCCAGAGGAGGCTGGTGATCTGTCAAGAATGATGAAGATCGTAAGATACAGATGGTTTTATTGTTGCTGTCATTA
>NW_027468598.1:27169555-27284555 GCF_046254945.1 Alosa pseudoharengus
TCACAACCAGGTACATGTGCAAACTAGGCTACATCTCTCTCTCTCTCTCTCTCTCTCTCTCTCTCTCTCTCTCTCTCTCTCAAGACTTGACAGGTTTTATGGTTTCAAACATCAGCGTAGTCTATTCAGGAAATGTTCAATAATTCCAGTTGGCTTTTCTGACCATAGTTTAGTTTTCTGTTCTTTATTTCTAGAATTTGTAAAACCAAAAAGTGCCTACTGGCACTTTAATACCAATTTGTTGGCTGATGGCCATTTTAGAAAAGTCTTCCTTTTTTTCTGGAAGGAATTTAGAACCACAAAATCCTGTTATAAGTCTTTGCAGCAATGGTGGGATTGTGCCAAGGTACAAATAAAACATCTCTGCCAGGAGTATACAGCCAATGTCACAAGGAACATAACACTCTCAATGAAAAAAATAGAGGAGGAAATAATCGAACTTCATAATCTGGCAGAACAAACGGGTGATCAGGCACCCACTGAAATTCTTAACTCAAAAAAGAAAACATTGGCTGACTTTTTAGGTTTGAGGGCACAGGGAGCTCTGGTCAGGTCCCGCTTCCAGAGTGTGGAGCTGATGGATGTACCAATTGTTTTAACTTGGAGGTAAAGAATGGCCAGAGAAAGTTCATTCATGCTTTGAGGTCTGAAGATGGGAGAATCCTTTCTAATTCTCCAGAAATACGCAATAGAGCAGTAAATTTTTATAAGGAGCTTTATAACAGCGAAAATCCACAAGATCAGGCGACTGACAAGGCTTTTCTTTGTGACCTACCTAAGGTATCTGAAGAGGCAAACACAGCCCTTGGAAGGGTGTTGACCCTAGAGGAGCTGGAGAGAGCCCTCCACAGTATGGAGAGTGGCAAAGCACCTGGGGTGGATGGCCTGCCAGTAGACTTTTATAAGTCCTTTTGGCCAGAGTTGGGCACAGATGTGCTTGCTGTTCTGAGAGACAGCATCACCAGAGGGGTGCTGCCACTGAGCTGCCATAGAGCAGTGCTCACTTTATTGCCAAAAAAGGGAGACCTGACAGATATAAGGTCCTGGAGGCCGGTGTCAGTCCTCTGCTCTGAATACAAACTGCTGTCTAAAGTTTTAGCAAATAGATTTGGGGAGGTTTTGGAGCAGGTAATCCACCCTGACCAGACCTACTGTGTGCCAGGCAGATTGATTCACAACAATGTTTCCTTCATCAGAGATGTCTTCTATATTGGCAAATACTTCAATCTGGATTTTGGTGTGGTTTCAATTGACCAAGAAAAGGCATTTGATAGGGTTGAGCATAATTATTTGTGGAATACTTTGTCAGCCTTTGGTTTCAGCCCCAATTTTATTTGAATGATCAAAGCATTGTATTGTGACATTGAAAGTATTCTCAAGGTTAATGGTGACTTGTGCGCTCCTTTTAAGGTATACAGAGGTGTCCGTCAAGGATGTCCCTTGTCGGGCATGCTGTATAGTCTGGCTATTGAACCTTTCCTTGTAAGGTTGAGGAAGGAGATTGTTGGAGTGAAAATCCCTAACTGTGATGATGTTTTTAAATTGTCAGCTTATGCTGACGATGTGGCTGTCCTTGTTAATGGCCAGAGAGATGTTGACACGCTTTTAAAAATTTGCAATGAATTTACGGTTGTTTCTTCAGCAAAGGTAAATTGGTCAAAAAGCATAGCCTTGCTGGTTGGGAGTTGGGTGAGTGGCGAACCTGGTCTGCCTGATGGCTTAGTTTGGAATAGGGGTGGGTTTAAATACCTGGGTGTTTTCTTAGGTGATGATGTTTTTATTCAAAAGAATTTTGATGGGGTAATTGAAAAAGTTAAAGGTCGTCTAGAGAAATGGAAATTTCTTTTCAGTATTATTTCGTACAGGGGGCGTGTTCTCATTATTAACAACCTGGTTGCATCCTCTCTTTGGCATCGGCTGGCTTGTGTGGATCCTCCTTCAAACCTGCTACCGAAGATTCAGTCAGTCCTGGTTGATTTTTTCTGGAACAATTTACACTGGGTACCTCAGAGTGTTTTATATCTGCCTAAGGAGGATGGTGGACATAGACTTATTCATCTACAGAGTCGAACTGCTGCCTTCCGTCTGCAGTTTGTACAGCGTCTTCTCACAGGATCGCTGGACTCAAGCTGGAAAGCTGCAGCCTGTTGTTTTTTACAACTTTTTGAAGGGTTTGGGCTTAGATAGGTCTTTGTTCTGGTTTAATCCAAATAGAATGAATTTTAATTTGCTTCCTGCATTTTATAAGAATCTGTTCAAAGTCTGGTCTCTGTTTATAATTTAACGCCCACGACAGACAAGCTCATTATTCTGGTTGTTAAAGGAGCCTCTGATTCATGGTTCGGTTCTTGATGTGAGTCAGGATTTGTCCCTGGTACCTACTTCTAAGCTTATCAGCTCTGGAGTTACAACCCTTGGGGATCTAGTAGAGTTTGCTGGTCCTGATATCAGTAATAGCCATACTTCAGCTCAACACTTAGGTGTGAAGTCCATTAGGATAGTTGATCAGCTACTTGGGAAATGGCGGTCTCTTCTAACTGGGGAGGAGATGCAATTGCTTGGAGATTATTTTGGGGGGGAGTGTAGTCCAGACTGCCATGACCCCTTTCCCAGACTTACTCTACTTCCAGATTTAACAGGTTGCACTGGTTGCTACTTACTCCCAGATAGTTTAGTTTTCCTGGGTCCTACAGTTGCAACTAGTAAATCATTGTATAAACTGTGTGTTCTCTCCCTAAATAAAAGGTCTCTGGACAAGAGGGTGGATACACCCTGGTGTGAAGTTTTGCCGGTTGAAAATTATGTCAAACCACAATGGCGAGCGTTGTACAAGTCACCGTTAACTAAAAAAGCTGGCGATCTACAATGGCGTATTCTGCATGGTGCAATAGCAGTGAATGCTTTTATTTCTGTTTTAAATCCAATGGTTGATCAGGGGTGCCCTTTTTGTGTCCACACACATGCCTTTATGCACTGCCAGAGGCTCAGACCTCTTTTTGCTGTATTGATGACACTTTTCTTTAAGTTTGATGAAAGTTTCTCTTCGGAGATTTTCATTTTTGGTTTTAAATATGTACAAAAGCATCGCTTCAAGTGTCAGCTCCTAAACTTTCTGCTTGGGCAAGCAAAGATGGCGATATATGTAAGTCGTAAAAGGAAAGTTGAGTAGGATGTAGATGTTGATATCCTAATGGTGTTTTCTATTCTTGTAAGGTGTCGTATGTTGATTGATTTTCATTTTTATAAATCTATGAAGATTCTTGATGTTTTTGAGGAAAAATGGTGCTACAACAGTGTGATGTGTATTGTTGAGAATGATAAGCTAAAGATTGCACATTACTTTAATTAACTTTCCTAACTTTTACTTTTTGAGTACAGAGTCAAGTTGATCTTGATGTATTTTTAAGATTGTAATAAAGAGTTTTTGGAAATTCAATTCTCTCTCTCTCTCAGCCTGATACCTGTACATTTGTGAACACAGTGATATCAGCGACATGGCCAAACCGTAGAAAGTGCACACTATGCTTCTTCATTTTACGTGCTATTTATCATTCATGTAGCTCATCAGCATCTTTCTCTGCCCTTTACACAATTTGTGCTGCCCATAGCTGAACGGCATGACAATCACAAGCACGGTTGAACTTGAACTTATGGCAACATTAAAAGGAATAAAATAGAAGGTGAAAGTAAGACACTAGAAAGGCCAATGAAAGTTAAAGGAGAATTCCGGTGTGATTTTGAAGTGTGTTGAAAAATAATATTCAAAAAATAATTCCGTGGAAATGCATGGATTCCAGTTGCTGCTACTGGAAGCAACTCAATCCATGCATTTCCATTGAATTATTTTTGGAATCTGATCCCTTATCATACCTGTTCGTTCGTACTCGTTGCTCGACTTATCGTGACTAAATTCAAGATGGCATCGAACGGTAAAATTCCTTAAGGTACTGTCTGTATAAATCGTCTTGTAAATAAACTACCAGAGCTTTTTCTCCAGTTCTCAATATCTCGTTTTAAATGTCAAGGCCCTCGGAAGTCTAACAATGAAGTATGGAGCTACTTTGAGCCTCGTAAATGGTGTAAAACAGTGATTTATTTGCATGGCTAGGCCGATGCCCGAGGCACCGCAACGAAACACTGTTGGTAGCATTGGCTAACTAGCGCCAGATTTCTGAGTGCAGGGGACAAGCCGAGGTGAGCTATGAGACATACGTTCACACTCGGTATCATGTTTCAACACACGTCAAAATCACACCGGAATTCTCCTTCAAGGTTGCTTTTGACATAGTACAAAGAAGCAAAACTGGTGCTCTGAATACCGATTATTCTTACCGTTTTAACCGCAATTTAGATTACACCTGCTTTTAGAAGGCGTAAATATTTCACCGCAAAACAGACGTACGCTGTCACAAGCAGTTTTTGCACGTACAGGTGAATACATACCGGTAATCAGGTGCTTCTCCCAATCGTTTTACGTTAAAACTCACACTATTCCCCTGACCCTCTGCATATGTATGACACGGAAAAGCACAACTTGCCATTCTCTGCTCCTGCAACAGGCAGTCTGCGGTTTTACCAAAGTGTGGTCTGTTTGTACATACCACAGCGAGAGGAAACTACACCTGCAGTCGGCACAAATGTACATCTAGCCATGTCTGTAACTCTCTCTCTCTCTCTACTGTATGTCTCTCTATCTCCTTCTCTCTCTCTCCCTCTCGTCACTTGGCTATCTTCCACACTTATTTACATGGGTAGCTCTCTGCCTCTCGTCACTAGGCTATCTTCCACACTTATTTACATGGGTAGCTCTCTCCCTCTCGTCACTAGGCTATCTTCCACACTTATGTACATGGGTAGCTCTCTCCCTCTCGTCACTAGGCTATCTTCCACACTTATTTACATGGGTAGCTCTCTCCCTCTCGTCACTAGGCTATCTTCCACACTTGTGTACATGGGTAGCTCTCTCCCTCTCGTCACTAGGCTATCTTCCACACTTATGTACATGGGTAGCTCTCTCCCTCTCGTCACTAGGCTATCTTCCACACTTATGTACATGGGTAGCTCTCTCCCTCTCGTCACTAGGCTATCTTCCACACTTATGTACATGGGTAGCTCTCTCCCTCTCGTCACTAGGCTATCTTCCACACTTATGTACATGGGTAGCTCTCTCCCTCTCGTCACTAGGCTATCTTCCACACTTATGTACATGGGTAGCTCTCTCCCTCTCGTCACTAGGCTATCTTCCACACTTATGTACATGGGTAGCTCTCTGCCTCTCCCCTGCCTCTGTGCCACTCTTTACATCTCTTGCTGTGCTTGGTGTGTGTGTATGTGTGAGTGTCTGTGTGTGTGTGAGTGTATGTGCGTGCATGTGCGTTTATGTGTGTGTGTGTGTGTGTGTGTGTGTGTGTGTGTGCCTGATCAGTATGTGTCTTCGGCTCTCCTCCATTAATAATGGAAGGCCTGGGCAAGAACAGAACAGACCCATGAAGAAAGCATTGGCTGCAAAATTACCTTCACTCTTACTCATCTTACTCAAGACACACACACACACAGACACACAGACACACAGACACACACACACACACACACACACACACACACACACACTCACAAACACTCACACACAGACACACACAGACACACGCACACACATACACACACACACACACACACACACACACACACACACACACACACACAGACACACAAACACACACACACACACAGACACATATGAACACAAACATAAAAGACATCCAGACGCAAATACGTAAAAACACAGCTACATAGAGGAAGACACTGGAGAGTAGATGTATTAATACTAATATGTACCCACTCCAGGTGTGGCATGGTATGTACAAGCTGTCATGAATGAAGCTGCATTTTGCCTGCCGCAAGCTTTGCTTTTCTTAAAGTTGAATATGCATGCAAGGTGTTGAGGGGGAAAAAGGGAGTTTTGTGAAAAAACGTGGGAGATTAAGTGTATAGAGCAAATGATTTTGGCCAATGTATGAAAAAAACATGGCAACCCTTCATGTTGACCACATTTTATTCTATATGCCTGTGCTACAAATGTATACAAAAGTTAGAGTTGCTGCGTCTCGACTTCCATTCTGGCAGAGGAAATATATTTCTTGGCGGAAGAATGACTGAATAAATCATTACATTTCTCATTGCTTTATTTATTTTATGAAGTCTGATCAGGTGTAGTAACTTAAAGGAGAATTCCGGTGTGATATTGACCTAAAGTGTATTGAAACATGATACCGAGTGTGAACGTATGTCTCATAGCCCATCTCGGCTTGTCCCCTGCACTCCAAAATCTGGCGCTAGTTAGCCGATGCTACCAACAGCTTTTTCAATTGTGGTGCTTCTGCATCGGGCTAGCCATGCAAATAAATAACTGTTTTACACCATTTATGAGGCTCAATGTATCTCCACACTTAATTGGTAGACTTCCGAGGGCCCTGACATTTAAAACGAGACATTGAGAACTTTGAAAAAGCACTGGTAGTTTACTTACAAGACGATTTATACAGACAGTATCTTCACGAAGTTTAGCGTTTGCAGCCATCTTGAATTTAGTCACGATAAGTCGAGCTACGAGTAAGAATGAACAGGTATGATAAGGGATCAGATTCCAAAAATAATTCAGTGGAAATGCATGGATTCCAGTTGCTGCTACTGGAAGAAACTGGAATCCATGCATTTCCACTGAATTATTTTAGGAATCTGATCCCTTATCATACCTGTTCATTCTTACTCGTCGCTCGACTTATCGTGACTAAATTCAAGATGGCTGCAAACGCTAAACTTCGTGAAGATACTGTCTGTATAAATCGTCTTGTAAGTAAACTACCAGTGCTTTTTCAAAGTTCTCAATGTCTCGTTTTAAATGTCAGGGCCCTCGGAAGTCTACCAATAAAGTGTGGAGATACATTGAGCCTCGTAAATGGTGTAAAACAGTGATTTATTTGCATGGCTAGCCCGATGCCGAAGCACCACAATTGAAAAAGCTGTTGGTAGCATCGGCTAACTAGCGCCAGATTTTGGAGTGCAGGGGACAAGCCCAGATGGGCTATGAGACATACGTTCACACTCGGTATCATGTTTCAATACACTTTAGGTCAATATCACGCCGGAATTCTCCTTTAAGGCTAAGCAATAAGTGCCTCAAGAAGGTTCCAGTGCTTTTAGATCAACTATGCTAACAATGCACCTTACTTCACCTTACTCAAGCTTATAGCTTGAGTAAACACTGCACTTCCTAATATACGTAAATATTCCCCTGAAACACACACATGTGCAAAATGTTTATCTTTCTGTTATTTTTGTATGAGTGTGTAACACATATACAGCCTATCTCTCTTTCTGTCTGTCTCTCTCTCTCTCTTTCAAACACACACACACACACAGACACACACGCACAAACACACACACACACACACACACACACACACACACACACACACACACACACACACACAAACCTACCCTAGAGACAGACATTAATATTTTAAGGTTTAATATTTATTTAATCTGAGAGCATGCTGAGAATATGATTGCAATACAAATGTGGGTGAGAGAAGTGAACACACACACAAACACACTCACACACACACATACACACACACACAACATACAAGGAGCAGGGAAATCTATTGATTCATTCAGTCTGCATACTCTGTCCCTAAGGTGAATAACCTTGTCCATCATGAGCGCTCACCACAACAAAACCAAAGGACATAGCAAATACACACATACTGTATATACATACATATGCACAGATATTGAAATAGCACTTATAAATGTGCAAGAAAGAAAGTGCTCTCTCTCTCTTTCTCTCTCTCTCTCCGTCACACACACATACACATGACACACACACACACACACATACACATGCTGCTAATGGACTTGGATTAGTCTGAGGGCAGTTATTTTTCAGTGTCTGGGAACACTGGATATATGACTGTTTTGAGCTGGATTACTTAGGATTTGACCTACTACTGCAAACATTACTGACACAGTCACTCTACACACACACACACACACACACACAAACACACACACACACATGCACATACACTTACACACACACACACACACAATTGATCTTATATGTGTACTGCAGTCAGATCAGATACAGTGAGCCTTTCATCTCTTCCCTTTTCAAAGACTCTTCTAGCTCTCTAGGTTTTTAGTCTCTTTCTTTCTGATTCATCTTACTCTTCCTTCTCTATCTCTTTGACAAACCCTCTCCATCTGCCTTTATCTCTTATCATTTAACCGTTTTCTCTCTCTTTCTTTTCCTGGTCTCTCTATCTCTCTCCATCTCTTATTTCCTACCTCTCTTCCCATCTGCCTTTGTCTCACATGGTTTCATTGTTTTGTGTTCCTCTATTATTCTCCTCTCTCTCTCTTTCTCTCTCTCTCTCTCCCTCCATCTGGCCCCCATCTCTTTAGTCATTCATGCATGTGTGTCTCATGTCCCTGATCACTCCTGTAATTATGAAGGACAAGCTACTGACTACCAGCTACAGACAGCCCATTGACAGCCCACAGACTGTCTGTATTCATGCGTCTACTTCATACATGGGCTTAGGGCGAAGGTTTGGGGTTGAGCCAGTCCTTCAGATGCCTGTTCTTCATTACACCACATAATATAGCATCCAAATGAAAGCCATAATATGGAGCAAAGACTATACAATGCAGAATGCACACACACACACACACACACACACACACACACACACACACACACACACACACACACACACTCACTCACATACAAAGGAGAATGGAGTCTTTTAATCTGGTCTGGAGTCTGAACTCAGAATTACAATGTTACAACCCATATTTCATATAACCTCCTTTCTCTGCTTTACATCAGACTGGGTGAATTACTCTAAACTAACAGACACATTTGGTCAGAGCTCAGAGAGGCAAAGTCTGCCTCTCTAATCATTGTAGCTGAAAGACACACACACACACATACACATAGTTTCTAGACTACTGATGATCACTGATGCAGAATGGTACTTTGCAAGTTGTGTTGAGTCACAAACACAATCATGCCACCACACACTCACACAGACAATCACACACTCACAAACACTTCTAAGACACACACACACACACACACTGAGCGCATGAGTAAGCCCAGGCGGTGGGATTTGGATGCCAGCAGGAGGATGAAGGAGAAGGTTTAAGTGAGAGCAGTCAGGAAGGAGTCAGTGAGACGGGTTCTGTGGGATACTAAAGAGACAGGGTTAGAGAGAGAGAGAGGGATAGAGATAGAGAGAGAGGGGGCATAGAGAGAGGTAGAGAGAAAGAGAGTATGTCTGTGTGTGTGTGTGTCTCAGGGCTGGGGGGGGGGGGGCAAAGGGTCTGTAAATATGTTTGTCTGAAAATGAAGTGTGTGTGTGTTGCTGTGTGTGTGTGTGTGTGTGCTACACATGTGAGTTTGTGAGTGTACTTGTGGGTGTAAGAGATGCTGCCCACTGTTCAAAATGCTCTTCACTTAAAACAAACCCCAGCCTTCAATCAATTTCAGAAAAGAGAGAGAGGAAAAGCAGAGAGAAAGAATACTGAGAGAGAGAGAGAGAATAAAGAGAAAATATGGAATGAAGAGACAGAAGTGGAGTCATTCCATTCTCTCTGAGAAGGAGAGAGGAGAGAAGGCAGCTCTGAGTGACGAGACACTATAGTCATAAGGTGTGTGTGTGTGTGTGTGTGTGTGTGTGTGTGTGCGTGTGTGCTTATGTATGTTTGTGTGTGTGGAATTAAGTGGTGGGAAGGCAGTTCTTGAGTGACATGAAGTGATGTGACATGATGTGAATCATGATGTGATTCTCCTCTACACCTCTCCTTCTCTCCTCCCCTCCTTTTCATCACCCTCCATTCTTCTCTTTCTCTTCTATCCTTCTCTCCTCCACTCTTCCTCTCCTCCACTCTTCCTCTCCTCTCCTCCACTCTTCTCTCCCCACTCCTCTCCTGTCCTCTCCTCTCTTCTGTTCTTCCTGTTCTCTTCTCCCTCTTTGGTCCAAGGGAAGTTTCCGGAGGCTGGGCCCCGACAGAATGGGAGAAAGCAGCACAGAACACACACACAAACACAAACACAAACACACACACACACACACACACACACACACACACACACACACACACACACACACACACACACACATACACACACACAGCCTGCCAGAACCCTGGCCCTGGGCCAGTGCAGACTGTGGACCTCAGAGAGGAAGAGAGAGAAAGAGAGATAAAGAGGGAGAAAGGGGGGGGGGAGAGAGAGAGAGGGAGAGAGGAGGGGGAAAGAGAAGGGGTGGCGCAGGCAGAGGGAGATAGAGAAAAAGGAAAGAGAGAGAGAGAGAGAGATGGGTGGTGGGGGGGTGAATGAAGTTGAAAGAAGCAAAAAGGAAAGAAAGAGGGATAGAGAGAAGAGAGAGAGAGTGGATGTAGGAAATGAGAAGGGACCATATGGCGTGAACACTCAGAGGTCTCACTGCTACCACCAACACAAACACCCACCCACACACAAAAAACCCACATTATCTACACACACACACACACACAGACACACACACACACCTCAAATGAGCGATGAGGAGCAGCAGATTTCTTTGGAGCACATTGTATAGTGTGCCTCTGCTGACTCAGTCACTTTATCCACACACCTATGATTGGTCAGGCAACTGGACCTCATAACAATACAGTCACTGATTGGCTTAACTTTGTACAGCACTGTGCATGTATAATTTTTCAATGGGCAAGCAAGTATGTGTTTGTGTGTGTGTGTGTGTGTGTGTGTGTGTGTGTGATTGTTTGGTGTGTGTGTGTGTGTGTGTGTGTGTGTGTATACTATACAGCAAATATGATCAACCCCTGATAACCTTTTCAGATGCGGAGCAGCTAATCTATGCTAATGTAACATTTCTGCTGGACCTTTCCTGAGCAGCAAGGCCACGCTGTCAAGGACACACACAAGCACACAGGCACAATGGTACACACACACACACACACACACATACTGTACTTATACACCCTCTCTCTCACACACACACACACAGATACACATACACACACACACACACACACACATACACACACACACCAGGTGCACAGGCACACACTACATGCACACCTGCAGACATCCGTAGGTAAGAGAGAGCTTTGATTTCAGCTATGTCAGTCTGTTGCACAAAACAGTTTCCTAAAAATAACTTTGAGCCCCCAAGAGGGATCCAGGAAGGGAAGAGGGGAGGGAGACAGTGAGAGAGACAGAAAGAGTTCAAGAGAGAGAGAGAAAGGGATAGAGATAGACAGAGAGAGAGCGAGAGAGAAAGATTTTTTCACTTAATTTAAGCTCCTTTGTGACTACATCTATGTGGTGTGATCAGCTCAGATCCTCGCTGATGTTAAACCCTATTGGAATCTTAAGCAGCCGATTCTCTTCTGCTGAGCCCCCAATGTGTATGAGAATGTGCACTCCCCCCTGCAGCCTCCTCTAGTCTATGATCAGATCCTTAGTCCTGCTGGCGTTGAGAAGCAAGTTGTTGTCCTGGGGCTGCTCTCAGGGCTTTCTCCTCCGCTCTGTAGGCCGTCTGGTCCTTATTAGTCTCGGTCTGTGATGCAGCTGATGATGGTGGGATTGTCAGCCAAGCTGATGACAATGTTGGAGCCATGTGTAGCCGTGCAGTCATGACTGAACACAGTGCACAGTTGGGGAGCACACATCCCTGCTATGGGGAGCACTATTACTGGGTGTTAGTGTGGAGGAAGTGGCATTACTAATGTCCAGAGTACAGCTTCACAAGGAGTCCAGGAGACAGCTTCACAAGGACGAACTGATGTTTAGGTCATAGAGCTTCATGATAAGCCTGGATTGTACGATGGCATTAAATGCTGAGCTGTTGTCGATGAATAGCATCTGCACATGGGTGTTGTTCTGGTCCAGGCGGGAAAGGACAGTGTGAATGCTATTGCATTGTCTGTGGACCTGTTTGACATGTAGGATAACTGGAGTGGGTCTAATGTGTTGGGTAGAGAGAATGTCATTTGAGCTATGGCAATCTGTATTAAACACTTTCTCACAATGTGTGTCAGTGCTACTGGGTGATAGTCATTTAGGCAGCTCACAATAGGTTTCTATGGGACTGGGATGACAGTGTTTCTGATGTTTCTTGAAACATGGGGGGACAGCAGACATGAGCAGGGAAGAGTTAAATTTGTCTGTGAAGACTTCTGATATTTCGCAGGCATTTTCTTTAAGAACATGGCCTGCGTGCATTCACCATTTTAAAACGATGTGCACACATCTGCCTGAGATATGTAAAATGGACAGTTATCTTGTTCTAACAGACACCCTCACTTGACGCAGTTCTTAAAGCATGCGTAGAAGAAGAAAGCATGCACCCCCGCCCCCCCCACACACACACTGTGGCCTTTTCCCTTCAAAGCTGCGATGGTTCTTAGCCCACTCCACATATGACTGGTGTTGGTGCCACAATAATAAAATTCCACCATTTCTCTATATCGTGTCTTGCATATTTTTATTGGTTTGCTGAGTTTGTACCGGGCTTTTCTGTACTCGTTAAAGTCTTCAGAGAGAAAGGCAGCTGTCCTCTACAGTATGTATAGTCACTCACAGTACAATGTCATCAATACAAGTGCACCATGTACTTAGTATGGGCAGTGGTAGTAGGGCTCCTGCTAATCTGATCGATGATTTGCACAGATTATCCAGCTCCCTTGTAGTATGTGCCCTCTTTGACTGAGACGCATCTACCAAAAATTTTAAATATATATTATTTTCAAGGGTTGAAGGATTTATCCATCGCAACTTATTTCTGTAGAGGTCATGGTATCATTGAAGATCCCCAAGGGGAAAATGCGTTTTTTTTTTAGTGCAAAAAACAAACTATCACTTTTATTTTGAAACTTGTCTTCGCGGTTCTCCTGCCTCTGTCACTAATGCCATTCTTAGCCTAATAGAAGCTTCTTCCAATGAGTCCATTTGATGGGGAATACGTGAGGTTTGAGCCATTAAGCTGGGCAAAAGGTGAAGCAAATATACAGACATAATTATAGTAACCTAAAGGCTAATGAATACTTTAGACAACAGGTGTATTGTTCCTAATTTGAAGCATGGGGTGTTTAGAAACAAAAGCAATGATGACTGACAAAAAAAAAAAACGTTCGTAATAGCCCCACCTGGAGTATTCCTAGGGCAGTTTTGCTTTCGCCCAACTCCGATGTCCTGTCCCATGATTAAACGAATGGCTAGTAGAATGCAGATGTACACTTAATGAGGTTTATTCTATGAGGGGGTGAGTGAAGCCCAGTGCTTTGAGATTGACAGTAGAACCTTCAATAGGAAGTCAGTCGTATAATTTAATAACATTTATATTAAAAACCTGCAATAAACTTCAGTATTCTTGGTCCATTAAGCCTTAAACAAGGGATTAGACACTTAATTATGGCAAACAACTGTGTGCATCTGTGTGACTGTTTGTTAGTGTGTGCACACACACATACACAGAGCCTAATCCTCATTTAGAAAATGCTAATATGTATATTCTGTGCCCCTGAAAACAGATTGATTGAGTGGCTTAAGCAGACAGCGTTTCAGAATAAAAGCCCTAATTGGATCAGGCTGTGGGAAATACATTAATTAAACAAACAATTAAGACACACACAGGCTCAGCGCCGCTCGCCTCATATATCATTTCCAATTAGGCTCACAACTTTGATTGGATGAGACGAACCAAGTGCTGGAGAATGAGTCATCATAAGAACAGAGAACAAAGATATTTAATCAGAGCAATGAGAGAGGAGAGTGGGCAAAGCACACACACACACACACACACACACACACACACACACACACACACACAGGCTCATAACTGTGAATACATGTACACACACATATGTTACACACATATGATACACATTCACACACTCAACCAGTAACAGGCAGTCATCAATCCTGCAGATTAGCCAACTTGTTTAAGAACATATGCACACACACACACACACACACACACACACACACACACACACACACACACACACAGACAGAGACACACACACACACACACACACACAGACTGGCAGTAGCCGTATATCCGGTATGTATAAGCACGCCTTGAGCTGCGGATGTGGGGGAGAGAGCAAACAGAGCTGCAAATTAAACCTGCCTCCTAAGAGACAGCACATCCCATAATCGCCCTTTATCCGGAACCTTCCACATGAGAGGGGGAACAGAGAAGCTCAGAGAGAGAGAGAAAGAGAGACAGAGCGAGAGAGTGAGAGAGAGAGTGTGACCAGCTAAGACATTACACATATTTCTGTTTTTGTGTGTGTGTGTGTGTGTGTGTCTACCAGTTTAGCTGTTCAGAGTGGCAAAGAAAGCTACAGCCATATTAACAGCACTGTGCTGTAAAGCTGCAAATGTTTCCGTTCTTGACTGCTGCCATCCAAATGAATGTATCATGTTTTTTGTGAGTTTATTTTTTCTGATGTGTGTATGTGTGAGTGTCTAAAACAGGGGTTCCCAAACTTCCATGACAAGGCTCCCCAAATACCACTAGGTTCTTGCCAAGGTACCCTTTTTGCAAGATGTGTTGTTAAACCCATCGTACAATACTACAGCAAATGTTAAAATAAATTAAAATAATTCTCTATCCGTTTAGCCACAAGCACTTTGTGATGGAGCATACAGTGTGTGAAAATTGCCTTTGGGGCTTTCTGCTATATGAGAGCTATCAACGCACTATTATTCCCAGTCATTATCATGGAGAATATAATGTTCGGATATTCAAGGAATTATTATAACAACCCTCATAGTAATAGGTATATTTAAAAAAAATGTAAATACATATTTTTGACCCCCCCCCCACACACACACTTCAGAAACACAGAGAGAGAGAGAGAGAGAGAGAGAGAGAGATACATTCACGCATGGTCAATGGATAGCTAAAATCAATATATCCAAGTCAAAATATGTAGCAGATAAAAAACAACCTTGACCCGACAAGCCACACAATCAATACACCTTCCCCCTCACACACTTACACTGATCGCAATCATTAGTTACATCTCTAAAGATCTTTGTCTCATTGTCTCACCTCTAAAGATAGATTGTCTCATCTTTGTGCTATAGCTTGAGCTTCACCCACACAGCAAACATCCTATTCATGCCAGGTCAGGGTCAAACCAGTGCTAGATTAGGAGAAATACCCATGCTGGATTAAGAGAAAGACCAGATTGGCCCAGCCATGGCGCGACTGGCTGGGGCACCTGCACCGTACGGGTACGACCCGGGTTCGATTCCCGCCCCGTGGTCTTTTCCGGATCCCACCCCCGACTCTCTTTCCTATCGCTTCCTGTGATTCTCCACTGTCCTGTCATTAAAAGGCATAAAAAGGCCAAAAAAAAGAGAAAGACCAGTGCTAGATCAATCCTAGATTAGGAGAAGGACCAGTCCTAGGGGAAAGACCAGTCCTGCATTAGGGGAAAGATAGTCCTGAATTAAGGGAAAAGACAGTCCTGGTTTAGGGGAAAGATCAAGTGGCAGGGCCAGAAGGGTTCAAAAGTCAGTTTTAGAGTCTGTTGACATTATTCTAATTCTAATTATTCTAATCCAACAAATAGCACCTAGCAGATGAGGCAGTCCTGGGGGAGTTCTGGAGTTCTAGAGAAATGGCATAATTTCAAAACCATTTGATAACTTGAAAGCTTCTTTATGCCCTACTTAACTTTTGTGTCCTACTTTGGGCCTTCAGACTGGGAGCTACAGATCACGCATAGTTTGAGTCAGGTCCCACGTGTCGGTCAAACTGGACCGGTGCGGTTGGAACCGGCCTGGCTTCTCTGTTATGAGTGTCCGTAACGCAGAGGATTGGACCGCCTCCGATTGGACCTCTGAACCTCTGGGCTGTGTGTCGACATGAATAATGTACAGGCCTGGCTTCACTATTATACACGCCTGTAACGCAGAAGACTCAGTAGCCATGACAGCTTCCTGCTGGACGGTGTGTCCACACGAATAACGCACACAATGGGCATCCTGTCAGGTCACATTTATGCGCAGACAACAACAACAGCACTGTCAGCTTGCTGTAATTGGGAGGCCTGTTATTCTTTTCTTTCCCTTTCTCTCGCCCTCTCTGTATCCTCTGCTATTGTGTGACTCATTCAGACATGCAGATATGAAGAAAAGATGAATGGAAAAGTGACCGCTTAGTCCTGCACAAAGTACGGTCCGACATCGGAGTTCACATTTTCCCCATATTTCCCACAAGTTTATGGCGACACCCTTGAAAATGCTCTGAATCTTTGGTGGCGCTGAGAAGATATAGTAATGGAGAGAAGCTGGTGAACATCATCATCTGCAGAAGTGTGATCCACAAACCTGCTGGCCTCAACAGGTACACACACACACACACACACACGTCTCCACAGGTGCTCTATAGGCACATATCAACCCTAGAAATGAAAACTCCAGACCAGGATGATAACTAGTCGGCTATCAATTAATTTGCCAACCATGGCAAAACACACACACACACACATACACACACATACATGCACACACACACACACACACACACACACACACACACACACACACACACACACACACACACACACACACACACACACACACACACACACACACACACACACACACACACACACACACACACACACATGCAGCAGCAGCATTAGCACAGTATCTGCAAATATTTACCTTTTCAGTGCTCTCTAGTAATGAAATATCAGGCCTATGAGGAGCCAAGCAACTGTGTGTGCGTGTCTGTATGTGTGTGAGTGTGTGGGTGTGTTTGTACAGTATGTGTGTGTGTGTGAGAGAGCAGGAGATCAAACAGAAAGCAGAGATTAAACAAAATTTGAGCTCTTAAAAAGTGTCTGCCATCTTAATTAAATCTCTCCTCAGCCTCCTTTACTCTGTCTGCCTCATCACCCTCTTTCTCTCCCTCTCTTTTACTCTCTCCCTTTCTTCTCTCTCTTTCTCTCTGCTTCCTTCTCTCTTGCTCTACACTCCCTCTTTACTTTCTCTGTTCCCTCTCCTACTCTTTACTCTCTTCCATCTCTCCCTCACTTTCTCTCTTCCTTTTCCTCTCTCTCCCTTTATCTCTCCTCCTGTCCTCTCCCTTTCCCTCTCTCACACTCTTTCTATTCTTAACCACTGTCTCTTTCCTTTCTGACTCACTCTCCCTTTTCTCCCTCACCCTTCCCTCTCTCTCTGTCCATCCTTCCACTCTCTCTCTATCCCTTCCTTCTTTCTTTCTTCTCTCAATCCTTCCTCCCTTTCTCACGTGTGTGTTTGTTTGTCCATCTGTGTATGATTGATTGGCACCAGTGATTTGATTGGCAGGTGACACCACTGCCCTACTGACAGATAAAGCTCAGCAGAAGCTCTGCAGACATACTGATCTAATGGAGCTGAGGGCTACACTGCTTTGTGCTGTCAATTTGTGTGTGTGTGTGTGTGTGTGTGTGTGTGTGTGTGTGTGTGTGTGTGAACACGTGTGTGTGTTTGTGTGTGTTTTGGAAGCTTGGTATTTCCCAGCCCTTGACCTTTGTGAAAGGCATGTTCTGCAAACCCAGACACCAGACCAGCATCAGCCGGTTCCCAGAGTTGTGACGCATCAGTCTTTTCCTCCTGACCTTGGACAGACAGCAGCCAGACTCAATTGCCTTCTCAATGCCCAGGGCCTATAAGGGGTTCCCCTACTCCTGGCCACAATTTCTTTTTTTTATCTCTACTGTATGCCATATACAGTACATAGAGATACTTTGTAGTGAAATGCCATTTAGCTGCTCAACTTTCCTGTGCAGAGGTATCACTATTTTTTATAAGGATAAGGAAGAAAGATTGAGAAGAATGTAAGAAATATTGAGAGAAAAGAGGGCAAAAGTGCAATGTGTGCAAGTGCAGTGTGGCAAGTCCATATGGATATGCTGAGATAATGTATCAAGCCCTGTCTGGATGGTAGCCTAGATGTCAAATATAACGTATTTAGGTAATATAGGTATTATGGATGGATCTCCATGCAAAACAATTTGACTACATGTGTAGCTCTTCCAGAAATGAAATATATCTATAGACAGCAGAGGATTTAGAGTTGCAGTAAATGTCTATTGAGATTTGCTGTTTGCCACCCATTTTAAATAGCGATTTTATCTCTCTATTTGTATGCTATTTAGCAGACAATTACACACACATAGACAGAAACATGCACACACACACACACACACACACACAAAGACATAACCGCCCCCCCCCCCCCTCCCCCACACACACACCCTCCCACACACACGCGCACAACAAATGTCTTATTCAGATTAGTTTGAGCTGATCTCTTTTTCAAACAGAGAGATTGAACAAACCATGTTCTATTCATCCCACTGAATTGCAAGACAGAGGGGGGGGGTGGGGGGGGGTGGAGACAGAAACTAAGAGAGATTCAATGAGAAACAGAAAAAGGCAGATAAGGGAACAGGGTGAGAGAGAGGCAGAAAGAGATGGATAGAGATAGAGAGAGAGAGGGAGAGAGAGGGAGAGAGTTGAAGAGAGTCTTCAGTCCTGTAATAATCAGTGAATATAGTAGAGGGTAATACTTAGTGAATACTGTATATAATAGTAGATATTATATAATAGAGAACTGCTGGCTGGCTGACTATAGTGTTCCAGTGATCCCTAATTGAAGGAGACTCCAATCGCATTAACTTAATTCTCCAAGCCCAACTCACTTTCCTCTCCACAATTAACCGCAGCAGAGGGAAGGAGAGCAACTCCTTTCTTTTTCTTCCCCTCCACAGCCATCCACAACCGCAAGAGGATAGACTGACGAGGAGAACAAGAACTCTCCTCTTTCGCCCTGATTCCCTTAGCCTCCCGTGCTCATCAATTAAGGCCAGATCAGCTCCTCTCCTCCACCTCTCTCTTTTCTTTCTTTTTCCGCCCCTCTCCTCACCCTCTACCCCTCTTTCTCTTCTTCTCCCTGCCTCCCCTTCCTTTCTCTCCTTTCCATCCCTCCCTCTCCTCCCTCCCTCACCTCTTACTGTCTTGCCCTTCCTCCCCCTCTTTTCCTCCTCTCCTATTTTCTTCCCCTCCTACTCTCTCTCTGGGTTTCCTTCCCCTCTCCTCTTCTAACTCTCTCTTCCCTTTCTCTTTTCATCTCTTCATTCTTCTATAAGGGATGGAAAAATGCTCACTAGGGGGACAAAATCTACAGTTCAAGACTGTGGAACAAAAGAGAACAAATTATACATTTAATTACCTATTTTTATCTCTTTACAATTTTCCTTCATTGCTAGTTCTAACTATTATGCTATTTTGTTCCTTCAGCAATGAAGCCCCTTTTCTCCTAATTTGAATAAATACAGAGATTTTAACCACACATAGATAGATAGATAGATAGATAGATAGATACTTTATTGACCCCCAGGGGAAATTCAAGGTCTCAGTAGCATACATCACACACACATTCAGCAGAAAAAAGTAATTAAAAGTATATCATATAAATTACACAGCTAAGCAATAAGGACAGTAGAAGATAAAGAATATACTAAATATACTAAAATACAAATTATACTAAATAACACTTAATCTAATCAATTCTAAAAACAGTATCCACATAGTGGGTGATTAATCAAGAGGTGCTTGCAATGACAGGCAGGGACTGAGTCTGTGATTCTCTGTGCATAGTAAGTTAAGGTAAGGTGCTCCGTGTAAGTGAGTGTCATGGTGATGGTGCAAATGAGTAAGTCCAAAAGTGCAACAGTGCAAGAATAAAGTCTAGAGACCAGCATAAAATAAATATGGACATATCAGCGAGTAGGCAAGGTAATATAAGAAAAAACTATAGAAAAAACTATATCTATATCTATCGTAACACCCCTAATTATCACCAATCTAAAACAACGATGTTTTTTAACACTTCAAAATAACATTTGCTAAATTAACCTTACATTTTTCAGTAGCCATAGGTGTGTAGATTTGAACAAAATCTGGTTTGGTTCTTCACGGGAGCATTTACTGCCTGAAATATCCGATTTTGTTTACCACGCTCGGAGTTATAGTGCTGGTCTGATGGGTCGCCTATTTACACCGTTTCAGCGGCACATGAACGGTTAGACCGAGAATTCTCGTCGTGAAATTAAAATTCCACTGGAGCTCCAAGCGGTTGTGTACACGCAGCCTTACAACACTGTTTACAGCTCTTTGAGTCACGGTAAAATGTCATTTTTGGTACATAGCTAATTTAGATACACCTATGGTGTGGGTGGTTGCGTTTCTTTAGGAGTCCGCTGTCTTGGTTTGTATAGAAATGGATATTAAGTGACACATACACGCAAGACGGTGGAAATACGGGACCGACGGTAATAGGGGGAGTTTCAAACATGGAGGGGGTGAAGAGGCAGACAGACTATGCAAAGAAGTCTATTTCTCCTCTTCCCTTAAGTGAAGCATTGAACAGTTCAATGGCCCTGGGGACAAATGACTTCCTCAGTCTGTCTGTTGTGCCAGGCATTGAGCGAAGTCTCCAGCTGATCAGGCTCTTCTGCTTTACAATAGTGCTGTGGAGTGGATGACACTCATTGTCCAAGAAGTTGATCAGTTTGTTCCGGGTCCTTTTGTCAGATATTGAAGTGATGCACTTCAGTTCAGCTCCCACTACAGAGCCAGCTTTCCTTACCAGCCTGTCAAGTCGCCCCGCATCCTTCTTCTTTGTGCTTCCTCCCTATCATACCACTGCATAGAAGAGGACGCTGGCAACAACAGACTGGTAGAACATCCTGTGGAGCTTGCTGCACACATTGAAGGACCGCAGCCTCCTCAGGAAGTACAGCCTGCTCTGCCCTATCTTGTAGAGTGTGTCAGTGTTGGCTGACCAGTCCAGTTTATTGTCCAGGTGGAGACCCAGATACTTGTAGGTGCTTACCACCTCCACATTGACCCCATCAATGGAGACTGGTAGCAGAGTGGGCTTAGACCTGCAGAAATCCACCACCATCTCCTTGGTCTTTGAAGTGTTGAGTTGAAGGTGATTGAGTTTGCACCATTGCACAAAGTCCTCCACCAGGCTCCTGTACTCCTCCTCCTGCTCGTTCCTAATACACCCCACAATTGCAGTATCGTCAGAAAACTTCTGCATGTGGCATGACTCGGTGTTGTAGCAGAAGTCAGATGTGTACAGGGTGAACAGGACTGGAGAAAGCACAGTTCCCTGTGGAGCTCCGGTGCTGCTGATCACAGTGTCTAGAGGCTGAGACTCCTGAGTTTTAATACTTTATTTATTGTGACTCAGACTGCTTGATCTTAATACTGCTAGATTACAACAGGTAAACTAAAAGGGATCTTAATCTGCTTTCCTACAAATGACAAATGAAACATCCACTTTGTGAGATAAAATCTGCTATACCAGAGTTTAAAATATGCTATTTTTACTTTGTGAAATAAATTGTACTATCCAACTCATTCCTGAGCCAAACATGGGGCGTCCCTATGACACTATATTTAGAAAAACGGTTTTCTATTTCCGGCTAAAGCTGCATTGTGCTGATTTAAATAGACATTGCCTGAAATATCCTAAGCCATGTACAAATAAACATATATTTACACTTTTACAGTCATATATTATAGAATGTCCATACGGAGTGCAGAGTTGTCCACATTTGCAAAGAAATGAGTTGAAGAATATTCTAGTAAGCCTGCTGAGACTCCCTGCACTAAGTTATTATGTAAACAGAATGAGTGGAAGATGAGAGCTGGATGGAAGTATGGGTTTCATGAATAGGGTGGAAACCAGAGCTTAGAAGTGCTCGGTTTCCGAATCAAATATCTGCGTTGTGAAATGAAGTCTGCTATACCACAGCTATTTCGCCAACCCTACTCCACCGTCATTTCTCTCATGATTGTTTGTGGCATATATCTTTATCAGGGTGTCTGACTTTGATTGGTTTTCCCTGCAGAGAGGAGGCTCGTGTTAAATTAACTGCCATGATTGTGTCAATGTCTGATTGCTTTTGAAGACCTGCTGATGAAAAATCACAAATACTTCTCATTGAGAGCCATGTTGAGGCATTTTTTTTGTTTATCAAATAATTAAAACAATCATTACTAACATCATGCTGATGAAATGTTGATAACATTTACATTAATGAAATATGGTTTGAATTCAATATGGTTTGAATTCCAGGTAGAATGGAAGTAAAGATCTAATTTCCAACTGCAGGTACCCTGATGGATATAACATTTGATTGTATTTTCAGTTAAATTCGAATAAACAACAGATCTCTAACATAGACAGCGCACATTGTCTGGATTATCCACTCTGGGAAGCGGCTGCTTAAAGGCTGCCACTATAATCCTTGTTAGTTTAATTCATGACATTTCAATATACCCGTAGACGAAAAAGCATATGACACACACACACAGAGAGACACACATACACACACACACACAGAGGGCATGGATCTGTGCCAAATTAGTATCTCCTCAGTGACTGTCTTAGAGCATTGCTGTTTGATGTTCAGGAATTCCACCGTAATTATTGCGGTGAGGTGAGGTCCTGCCTGTTCCTGGTTTTCTCACTCTTGTTGTTGTAGTTGTTTTCTCTGTTTCTTTAGAGATCCTTTTTGCTGTCTGCTTTGTCTGGCTCTGTAGACACCTTGCCAGGGCTCAGATAAATGAGATCTCAACACCACCCTGAATAAACAACATTTACACCAATCCTTGTAATGCCTTGTAATGACTGTAAACCAATACTTGCAAGAACATACCGGTAGTATGGAAGCACACAAAAGCCTGCATGTGAAAGACTGATTCAGTCCCAGACTGCATTTGGTTGCTTAAATCTAAAGTTGACTGATATTTAGCAGACGCTATGATCCAAAGCAACATGGACTCGCAATGGCAGGAATCGAACCCGGGTTGACGGTGTAGGTACACCCTCTTTGGCTACCATATCTACACAGAAAAAGAAAAGCACATCGTCCACCCCACCCAGTCTGTGTATTCATCCATTACCCACAGTCTGCCATCTTTTTGCTACTTTAAGTGCTTGTCTACAGGATCCAACCTTTCATGTCCATTTGCATCCCACCCATTACTGCGCTATATGGCCTTACTGTCTCCTCCGAGTTTAATGGTTAATGGTTGTTATATGGGATGTTGTCTGTGTATGTGTGCATGTGTGTGTGCATGAGAGAGAGAGAGAGAGACAGAGAGAGAGAGACAGAGAGAGAGAGATTTGTTAATGGATAGTTACAGAGAATAGTGCGATCCAATATGAATTTAGTAGTATAGTCCAGAAAGAACGATTTTTTTCTTCCCCGTGGCAACATCTTAAAGGGGAGAATCAAAGTGGACTGGAAGCCAGTAGCCGCTTACAAAACAGCAGGCCCCAGCAGTGATAAACATGTTTGTTACGCCACAGAGATAGAGGAAAGATGAAAGCACGTGTTTTATGTTTATGACTCAAACAGCACAACAAAACAACAAAATGGCAGGAGTCTGTGACAATGGGATCACAAAAGCATGCAGCAAAGACACACGTGTGCACACACAAATACACACGTGTACCCACAGACAGACAGATTTTCACACACACACACACACACACACACACACACACACACACACACACACACACACAAAACAGAGAAATATACACACACACACACACACACATGAGCAGAAATATGAACACATTTATAAAATCATATATCAACAGCTTCTGTTCAGGGCAAGATTATTGCATATACAGTAAGTTTATGACTTTTATTGATGTGCTGTGGCTGAACTTCTCCAATAATTTGTATATTGTCAATGAGAAGTGTAATTTTAGGATTTGGATGTCCCAAGTGTGCTTTGTTTTTGTTGATGTAAGTACATGACAGTTTATTCTGACAGAGGGAAAGAGGAAAGGAGGAGTGGTGAGTGGAGGAGAGCAGGAAAAGAAGAGAAAAGAAAAGGGCAGATCGGAGAAAAAGAAAGGAGAGGAGCGGAAATCATTTTAATGTCCATCCTTTGGTACACACCCAAGGTGTGTGTGTGTGTGTGTGTGTGAGAGAGAGAGTTTGTGTTTTGATGTGTTTCCTGGAATGTATAATGTGCTTTTGAATATTTACTGGCATGAGACAGGAGCCTGCTTCAGTGCTGTCACCACCCCAGCTGTGTCTCATACCTGAGGTACGCTGTCCATCAGCTCTGCCTGCAGGGGGAAGTGTGTCACCCTCAGTCCTATTCTCTCCCTTTCACAGGGTCACAGAGCATCATATGAGGGCAGGATGTCGCAATCACTGGTCACATCCTGCAACGTGCCTTTTTACATTGTAACTACTCCATGTCCTGGCATTTCTGTGTGATCTGTGATTGATTGAACTCTGTGTCTGTGGGTGAGTTGGGCTTCTGTTCATTTGTGTGTTAAGGGCTGTTCACCCCAAGAATGATGATAATAAAGACGCAACCGCACAAGCCCGCAACTAAAACGATGAGTGTCCATACTGACCGACAGGAAAGTATCTTCTCTTCTTCTGTTGGTTAATGTGATGTCTAAAATTCAATAGATTCTGATTAAATGTCAGCTTTTTGTTTGTTCACTCAAACAATTATCTCCAATGATATTGATCATGTTACTGTATTTATGTTGTTTTTGCTATAGTATGCAATGTGTTATATTAACTAGAGCAATACTTAAGACTGTTGTTTTTGTTAAATTTATAGTTCCTGGTGTGAACGGTTCTTTAGTTTTTGTCTGCCTTCTGTCTAGTAATATCATCTCCAGTGTTCGACTGCTACTTGAATCACTATATTGACTGACAGCATTTGCTCCTCAGCCTGCAGAGACCCTTCAATGAGACACAAATGCACACACACACACACACATGCACACACACACACACGCACGCAGGTGTTTGGGAGCAGACATTGGGAATCTGCCTCAGACTGAAGGCTGGTTTATGGTTCTGCTTACCTTTTCCAGTTGTATAGTATGCATACAGTATATATACAGTATATTCTTTCTACAACTCCCTTGTTTCAATTTCACAATCCATCTCGCTCTATCATTTTGTCACTCTTTCTCTATTCTTTTTAGCTCTCCCCATCCCTCTCTCCCTGTCCCTTTCTCTTTCTATCCTAATCATCTCCTTCATTCGCTGCCTGTGGAGTAGGAAGATTAGCCAACCTACATTTCTCCAACAAGTTTTTTGCCTCTGATTTCCTTATTTAGATTCACACTCTCTCTCACACACACACACACACACACACACACACACACACACACACACACACACACACTAGGGCTGTCACTTTTGTGAAAAAATCCTGTTCGATTCTTGAGACACAATTGTTCATTGAATCGATTGTAAAATGGATTTTTCATGTCTAAAGACGTTTAAATTTTCAACACCAAATATAGGACAATCCACGAACAACTAACAGGCATTAGGACGAACGTAAAGGGGGCGCTTGAAGACGCACAATGGCGTGAAGTTTCGTGCACAATGACAAACAGGAGTGCAACATTCTCGAAAAACAATAAGCAGAGTGGACTGCCATAACATCAGTGAAAAACATTACTGCAGGCTTCAACGTGGCTGCGTTTACAATTAGAAATGTCAAACAAATTTCGCCTATATACGTATAACTCATGACTGCACAGTTTGCATACCGCTTTGTCCTTCTCCATAGTTTGATATACCCAAACCCCGAATTGCTTCCATATCGAACTCCTCAAGTTATTAGGCCACTCGTATCTCTCATGTCGCACAGGTTGATCGCGTTGTCCTCAATTTTTTGGCAAAACACCAGCAGCACAGCAGCCGATTGAAAAAGCTGTTTCCGGTGCGTAAAATTGTTGGGAATTTTCTATTTAGCTTTCGTAATGCTTACTGCACTTCGGAATTCTTTGTTATTTTTCTGCTTGTTCCTGAGTTTTGTTACATCTATCTTTTTCATTTGTTTAATTCGTTTAAAATTAATAGTGTACATATTTGGTTAAAATCGATTCCCTATTTTAGTTTTCGAAACTTGTGTTGGTTGGTCCAATCGATTGTGCAATCGATTTTCGAACGTAAAGTGACAGCCCTAACACACACACACACGCATGCACGCACACACACACACACACACACACACATCTAATCACACTGATATATACTGAAACATACAGTAGAGACAAAACACACTCTAAACATATTCACTTTGACAAAAGTGTGCTGATGCTGTTTGGCGAAAGATAGAGGAAATGCAGCAGTGTTGTCAGACAGTAGAGCTGATGTACATTCAAATTTGCAAAAGCACTGTGTTCAAATTCAAACGATCAAATACAAACGTTCAATTTTAACTGTTTAGAGAAAACAAGCCACAAATGTTGGGCTGAAGGGTTTCTTCCTGCACAGAAATTGTGAGTGTGAGAGAGTGTGTGTGTGTATGTGTGTGATATGACTGTGAGAGAGAGTGTGTGTGTGTGTGTATGTGTGTGATATGTTTCTGTATAAAGAAAGTTTTGTATATTGATGGGAGACAGAGACCCCATCTACCCTTGCAACTACTCCAAGTTTTCATCTCCACACAAATGAGCATTTAGGCTGTGGAATGTGATGCATGCTGAATGTCAGCTTCCCTGCCGTGATACGCACGCACACACACACACACGCACACTCATGCCCACACACGCACACGCGCACACACACACACACACACACACACACACACACACACACACACACTGAGTTCAAGTAGGAGGGCCCGTTAGCAGGATTTTGCGTAGAGCCCCATGGAGGTCTGAACCGGCACTGCACACAGCACATTTTTGCTCAGAGAGTACATTTCTGCTCTGCATTGCACAATCATGGTTTGTGCGCAGGGAGCAGTGGTTAGCTCTTGCTCAACTCTTCCTATGTACTGTCAATACTCAACATATAGTTGCATTTTGAGACCTTGTGGGGCTGATTGCTGATGTTTCGGTTCAATTGGTTGGCCACTTTAAAGTTGCTCTAAGCGATGCTACTTGTTTTTTAGGCTAAAACATTTTATGTCACTTACTGCAAACATCACCTAACCAACCGCTAGCTAACATTATCTCTTTGGACAGCCCAGGCTCCAAAAACGGCAACAAAAACAACCTAGGCAAACCTAGCCCATAAAAACATAAACTGTTCCAGCAGATCACAGACAAGATGCCATTTAGGAGAGTTTGAATTGCACAGGAGCAGCATGGAAGGGAGGGGGAGGAAGTAGCGAGCTAGCTCTCTGTTTTGTTTGAAAGTCAACAGAAGTGACGTTACACAGCATCGCATAAAGCACTGATGAACTGAACTGAAAGAATCAACGTTGATAATGTGTTGATTATGACAATTAAAACTAAATTACACAAATTAAAAAAAAAAAAAATCAATACGTAGCCTTTTTTAAGCAACACAAAAATTGCGTTTGTTAATATTAGAACGCAGCCAGTTTCGATGACGTCACTGGCATGGTAGGACCTGAGAAGTTCTATAGGCAACAGCTGCAGCATATTTTATATACACAAACATTTGTAATTTTAATAGCCTGGGTTACACATTTCAGCCTATGAGGGACAGGCCTGTAGTGTCTGACTACCACTAGATGGGGGACGATTGGTTTCAGGCTCCAGCTCAACCTTCAGTAGGATCATTTGGGTGAAAATGACCGTGGGCGCTGCCGGAGCATGGACACTGCTCCGGAATCCATCTGTTGCAAAGCAGTGGCGAAACATAGGGAAGATGTTCGAGGAAGCCAAAGTGACGGAAAAAAATGTGTTTATTTATGTATGTGTTTATTAGCATGCATGTGGCTACCTCGGCAACGACCACGAGGTAGCCACATGCTAGCGTCGGCGCGCGTCGCCCGCCACTCAGTTCAGTGCGACAGTACCGCCAACTCACGTGGGGTGCACGCGCCGCAGGAGCTCACTCAACGGGGCGCCACGCTGCTAGCAATCCAGTTCGGGCATGCTAGCAGCCACGTGGCCGACCCGCTCGTCACCAGCTCCCTCTCAGCAGCCGCCCACAGGCTGCACTTTCCGCGGCGTGTCACCACGGCACTCCTCCTCTCCAGACGGGGCCCTAGGTGGCCTTACAACCGTCGACACTGTACCAAGCACCGGGGTTCGAGGGGGGCCAGATGAAGCTGCACCAACGCCACTCCGCTCCGTCGAGTCGCCGACCGGGACAGACAGGCACCGACTCCACAGCAACCGGACCGCGCTGAGCTCTCCCGCTACAGCTACCGTCTTCGGCGTCCCTCCTCGTGTTGCCATCTCGCAGAGCCGAACTGCTCTATTCCCGGCCCGTTCCACTCCTTCGCGGCCTCGGCGAAGGCACGACCCCCGAGATGGTCGTGCTATCGAACTCCACACAACGAACTTTTTTTTTTTTTTTTTTTTTTAAAGGCGCCGGCCAACAGGCCAACTAGAACTAGCGCCTAGCACTGCACGGTGCCCCTCACACGCACCCAAAAGTTAAAACACACAAAAACAGTCACACTCTAGAGGGCCTTTCCGACGAAGCTGCCCCACCGTCGTGAGTTCGCTGCCCTCAGCGGCTCCGCCAACCGTCCATCGTCCAGGAACCTCTTCCTCGCCGCACTCCCTCGGCTCTGCTCACGCGTCGCGGCTCGTAGCGGAGTCAGCGCCCAGGCCAGCGTTGTCTTCTCCGCGACCGCTTCTTCCGGCCAGATCTCCTCCCATGGCAGCAGGCAGATCCCGGCG
Source organism: Alosa pseudoharengus (assembly GCF_046254945.1). NCBI lineage: Eukaryota > Metazoa > Chordata > Actinopteri > Clupeiformes > Clupeidae > Alosa > Alosa pseudoharengus. Next base: position 27,198,337 of record NW_027468598.1, read on the forward strand.
ACAGCTCCTCTCCTCCGTCGGCTGTAGCGATAGCAGGCCCCGAGCTTTTTAGTAGCCCTTACAAGGGCTCTCCCTGGATCCTCTTGCGTGGGCCTCCACCCAGTGGTATGGTCTTCCGCTCCCCGCTTCTCTCGCTGGGCGGAGGCCATGTTCGAAAGTCGCTTCTGACACCAATGTAACATTTAATGCACACGACACCAACGTTGTTCAATGGCAGCTTTATTGGCTCACGAACGAGGGCAGGGACTCAGACACAGATTACAATACACACAGGGCAGGTCAAGGAAACACACATACTACACCAACAGGGGAGGTCCAGCCCCCCACACGAAAAGGAACACACATGAGGGATAACTAAAAAGGGAAACAGGTTACGATAGAAACACCAACTTTACACTTCTAACTTAGGGGAATAACGACATAAACCCCCCGATTGTTCACCCTCGTGTCCCAGCATGCCTTTCGCTGGAGAACGCTAACACAGTCTTTATGCGCCGACGCTACAGTATTGTAACGATTTGATAGCGACACAGACAGTTGTCCAATCAAAAGGTTTATTAGCTGAGAACGAGAGCAGGGACACAGACCCAGAACACAATACACACGGAGCAGGTCAAGTACACACACACGCTACACATACAAGGGTGGACGCAGCCCCCCACACGAAAAGGATCACACACGAGGGAGAACTAAAAGGGAAAAATGTCACGATAAAGACGCTAACTTTAGACTTATAACTTAGGAGAAATACAGACATAAACCCCCAAACAGGGTATTTCACGGCGGCCACGTCGTTGCCTCTTGCGTTGGCCGCGAGGCCCCTTTGAAAATCAGAGGTTTACAGGCCACGGTGGCCTTGGTGCCCCCTTCTTTCAATATTCTGCTTTGCGTCCTACTAATAGCGATTTTTATTTAGCCTGTGTGGCCTGTCAAAATAATCTAAGCATTCACAGCGCAAATTAATTGAGTATTTTACACAGTGGAGAAAGTGACAGCGCAAGAAAGAAAGTGCGTCCAAATTCCATTCATCTCAGTTGAACTACTCGCGAAGTAGCCTATTCATCACACAGACATCACAAGTATCACATGAAAGAGCTTTTTCTCAGCTTTTAAACGATGTTACCCGATAATTGCTTAGTTGAACGGTTCGCGAGAAAAGTAAATAATATAATTCAATTGAATCATACATTCTACTGAAGGTTTTGCGTCCCATGATCTCCCAACCCATTCATCTTGGTGGAATACTTGACGAACCCTTCTTTTAACACACGACAAACCTATAACAAAATAAACAGCAGACCTTACCGAACACAAAGGTGTAAATCAGTCCCCTGTACAGTTAGCCGTTCCAGAGTAATCCAGTTTTGAATTTGCAGTAAATTTCGACATGCATGGATGTCTCCAAATTTGGGCTTTAAGTTTTACAATGTGTTTAAATTGTTCCACATGATTTCATAACGGGCCAAATACAAAATAAATGTTACAAATATCGCCTAGATATTGGTAAATCAGAGGACAGCTGACTGAGTTTGTGAAAGTAGCCTTAGCCTAATGATCACAAAATGCTAAGCATGCATCTAGGCTATTTGAGTTTCTTAAAGCTGAGCTGTGGTTAAATTGTTCAATACATGATTTTATAACAGGCCAAATATAAAATAAATGTTATATATAGCCTAGATATCTGTAAATATTAGATGATCAGATGATTTACAGTTCTATGTAATATGTCATGTTTCATGTTTTTGTAATGTTTCATACAGTGATGCCGGTCTACTGCAGTGAATAGGCTAAATAAAACTTTGATCATTTTTATAGCCAATACATTTTTAAATAAGTAACAATCTTGACTATTTTATGCAAGAACCTGCTAGACCTATATTGAAATTCACACACCAAATTATACCGCAATATATACCGTTTACCGTCTGTGTCCCAAATTATACCGCAATATGAATTTTAGGCCATATCGCCCACCCCTACTATATAACACGCATTGTCACGGCAATCTAGGCTAACGCAGCCTGCCCTGGACTACTGGCACTCGTAGCAACTCACACAGACGCTCTCTCCCTCCCTTGAAACTCTTAAAAACGTAGTTACCCGAAGTTGACCCCAGAAACACGAAGGATTCACGAGTTTTGCCGTTTACTTTAGGCTAACGTTAATGGAGAGTTGGCAGATTTTTACCTTGTGTATGTTGATATTGCACGGGTCTTGGAATTAGCAGCTGTTTCTGCGAGTTGAACTCCCTCTGCATCAACAATCTGCCCTGAGATGGTGAACAACTAACTTCAGGGTGAGTAGAAAGGGACATTGGATTCTGTTTACAGACCCGCTATGGTTTAGTTACCAGCTAGTAAACGCATTATTATCGATCTGTGATATCGTTGGAGTCATGGTTTATACTCTCTATGGTCGGAGTGCTAGCTTGTGGAGTTTGACATAAGAGTGTTTCCGAGGTGTTAGCTGCTAGCCCTTTCCTATAGGTTGGATCGTATGGTAGCCTATCTAACACTGGACCTCATCTGAGGCTACTTCGAGATATAATTCCAAAGGGGACAGATGGGCTACTGCACTTAAAACTTTAAAAGATTGAACGAACCTTCCCGGACTTTGTAATTGTGACCCGTGACTGGCGTCGGTGAACGAAGCTTTCGAAGTTGAAACTTAGACTCCATGGCACAGGAGAGAGTGTGGGCTCGCCCTATGAATTAAAAAAGGCTACAAGCTGGTCAATTGCTGAGTTTGCGATAAAGTAAGAAAGAAAAGGTTTTTTTAGTCAGGATATGGCGAGTCAATGTAATTTATTCGTCCAAAGTTACAGACCAGTTTCCATAGTGCATCTTATCAATAGTTTGAATGTCGTGAGTGTTTCTGCTCATTGACAAAATAGCGTTCAGTACAATGATTCATGCCCAATTAATTTCCCCTGTTAAAGTGTTCGCCTTTGTTACACTAGTTTGGTTTCATTTTGTATAAGATTTTGTGATGTAGGCTTGCCTATGATAAACGGCTTAAGGCCAATATGTAACTCAACTAGCCCTAATGTTGGTTTCCTCAGCCACGTCAGCTAGCCTCAGACTCATTATCTGCTATGGCTGCTAGTGCTAGAGCAGACTAACTTACCATGCCAGTGACGTAGCCGATTGTTGAAATCCAACATGGCTGCGCCCGTGTAACAACAACAACACTTTCACCATACAATTTTATCCTTTTTAATAAATTTAGCCATTTTAATCATTGTACCAATGAGAAGAAATAAAATCAATCTGTTATATCACCTTTACTTCAAATTCCAGTTCAGTTCATCTTTAAATACTGCAGTATGACTTTTCATCAGCTTTATTTTGATCAGCTTTAGTTTGAACATTATAATGTATAATTTTCCAGACACCAGTTCTTCTTGGCTTGATAATAATGGTGTGATGTGCAATGTGTGCAATGTGTGTGTGTGTGTGTGTGTGTGAGTGAGTGTGAGAGAGAGTGTGTGTGTATGAGTGTGATATGTTTCTGTATAAAGAAAGTTTTGTATACTGATGGGGGACAGAGACCCCATCTACCCTTGCAAATACTCTAAGCTTTCATCTCCACACAAATGAGCATTTAGGCTGTGAAATGTAATGCATACTGAATGTCAGCTTCCCTGCCGTGATACACACACACACACACACACACACACACACACACACGCACACACGCACAAAGAGACAGACAAACACATACACATCGGGAGGCAGAAGCACAAACACAGTGCGCCACCTCCACTTTTCTGATTTCCATAATTTATCTGCACATTAGCGGACATGTGCAGTTTGTTTTGGACTCATCTGCATTTATACAGAAAAGCGGCACACTCGGTTTGGTTGCTGCTCCATAGGTTTGGAGAGAGAGAGGGAGGTGCAGAGAGAGAGAGAGAGAGAAAGAAAGAGGGATTATGAGAGGGGAGAGACAGATAAGGGAGATAATGAGAGATGGAGAAAGAGTGAGAGAATGAGAAAGATGAGGGAGAGAGAAAGGGAGAAATGGAGAGAGAGAGAGAGCGAGAGAGAGAGAGAGAAGGGGAGAACGAGAACTAGTCTGGTAATGAGTTATCTAAATTCAGACTTCCTGCTCGCTGCTGGAATTACTCCCAAGCCCAGGGCTGGCATGCAGCGACTGGTCCGGGGAATGCAGGCAGCACAGCACGGACTGAGAGAAGAGAGAGAGAGAGAGAGAATGCAGGGAGCACAGCATAGATTGAGAAAAGAGAAAGAGAGAGATGAAGACGGGGGGGGGGGGGGGGTTGCACAGGCAGCACAGACATAGGGTGAGAGAAGAGACCTTGATTTTTAAAACTGGGGGGCCATGTGACCAGTTGAAGACTAACCTCCCACGATCACACATTTATGGAACAAAACCCCCTTCTTTCCAGTTTACACATTTTCAGTTTGCTTTGAGAGTATACAGTACTCTCCCACTATTCTTGTCTCCACCAAGGATTTAAACATAGATATCATCTTTTTAGGTGTGTGTGATTTAGGAAACACCAGCTTTGTTACCCCAATAAGAAATTGCCCATCATATATCGCTAATGGCCCCCAAGAGAATACTCTATCCCCTTCTCTCTCTCTCTCACAGAGGGAGAGGGAGGAGGGGAATGCAGGCAGCACAGACACGGAGAGAAGAGAAGAAAAGGAGAGAGCAGAAGAACGTGTAGAGTCGGAGAAAAGAGTTTTGTCAAACAATGACTTGATCTGTCCTGGGCATCAACGAGTTGAATAGGTCTTTCGTATGTGCACACACAATCACACACACACGCACAGAGAGAAGCAAAACCTTTGTTTAGTCATGATGAAACTCTCATGTCTTGAGGGGAACGCACTTGATCTCAGTTATAGTGGCAAAGGTTCTACTGTGTGTGTGTGTGTGTGTGTGTGTGTGTGTGTGTGTGTGTGTGTGTTGCACATACTGTACATATAGACTAGGGGTGGAACAAAATTAAGATATGCCAATATATCTTATGACTTCTTTTTGCCATACATTATCTTACAGCAAGCATTGAATTAATGCATAAACTTAAAGGAAAAATTCGGTGTAGTTTGAACACGAGTTTGAACGTTCGCTGGGGAGCAAAAATCCAGATTCTAAACGAGCCTGTTTTTAGTCGACACTTCCAAAATGCTAACGCTGGTAGCGATTGGGCATCTCTCATGGTAAAAAGATTGCTGATTTTAAATCACTTTCGAGGCTCAAAGTAGCTCAACACTTCTTTGGTAGTATAATGAGTATGATGGTTTTAGCGGTATACCGCATTACCGCAGTAATTTCTTGCCTTTTAACCACGGTAAGAAAAAATCCATATCGTCCAGGACCACCAGGATTGGCCACCACAGAGTCCAGACCTTCAGCCCATTGAGAATCTTTGGGATGTGCTGGAGAAGACTTGGCGAACAATTAATCCAACGCTGGACGGAAATAAATGTTGTGACATTATAGAAGCTTGTGGAAATGATGCCGCAGCGAATGCGTGCCATAATCAAAGCTAAAGGCAGTCCAACAAAATAATATTAGAGTATAAGTAAGTAAGTATTCAACTGTCAATCTCGCAAGAGAAATTTGTCTTGGGCACAAAAGGAGCATCGGCGATACATACACAAAGATTTTTACATAGACATATATAAACCACAAAACACATGGTACCCCTCCCCCCATCCCCACCCCACAAAAAAAAAACATTATAAGGTGTATGACCTTATCCTGTGGCAATATCTCTAAAACAAAATGAAACCTACGCTATATCCTAAGAGCACAGTAGTGTGTAACTGACTCAAACAGAATCAGTGTAATGACTACAGAAGGGACCCAGGTGCGAGGAGCAAGGAGTTTTAATTAGCGACAGTACAAAGGGAAGATCCACAGACGTAATTCAATACAGTCCAAGTTCGGTACACAGGCAGGCAGGGAAAAAACAGGCAAATGTGTCCAAAGCACAATCCAAAAGGGCAGGTCAGATAACACGGTCCAAGTCGATGCACAGGTCGTTCAGAAAATCGAAAGCGTCAGTCCAAATACAGAATCCAAAAATCACAGTCGGGAAGACAATCTAGGTCATACACGAATTATCCAAATACATAGAATCACGGCTTAGTACGTTACACGAGTTGCAAACAATACCTCACACTGAGGCCAGCCAGGAGAGTCTGAAATAGTCTACGGCTCATTAGTGCATTACTTTCAGGTGTTTAAAACTCCGGTGAGCCCGGTCGGCTCTGGAGGGGGCGTGGTCAGGGCCGCGTTTGTGCATTGGGCAAAAGGGCTGCTGCCACGGGCCCCGGCCACTAGGGGGCCCCGGCGCGGGACATTTAAAAAAGAAAACAAATGTCTTATCGTCACCTCTTTCCCTTTATCAATGCATGATATCACAGACAACAATGGCTTCGCATGAGACAATTAGGAAATATGAAAGCAGAGCTCGAAAAAAGAGAGAGCGGCAGCCAGACGTTCTCAGGAAGGCGCGCCAAAACCACGGCCGTACGCACTGTGCGTATCATCAGGCTACTCGAGAGAGAACTGCCCGTGTGTGTGTGTTCACACCAAATAGGCCTAGGCTACCATAACTTCCCAACTCTGCACAGTATTCCATTAACTGCATGACAGTAGGCCATTTACAATATTCTGTAAAGTAAGTTTGTAAACACGTTATCAAAATCAACTTAATGCAGAACTATGCACGCGCGCACCTTTTGTTTGAGCAGGAGAGCCTACTTACAGTATGCATGCTACAGAAGTTGTCGGCTAGCTTGTTGTTTTCTATTACTATCTATGCTGGTTATCAGCACACTAGGGCTGGGACAACGCGTCGACGTAATCGATGACGTCGACGCAAAAAATATGCGCGTCGATTCGTCAAGCATAACGTGTGCTGCTTAATATTTTTTATAAAAACCGGCCAGCACACATTGATGTTGTACTATTTAAATTAAAGATAAGATAAAATAATTTCATTGAGCTGCACTTTTTACTCACACAGCCTTTCCTCGCCCCGCCCGATCTCTCTCGCAACGAGCCTGCTGCTCCTCCTCTGCATGTGCATTTAACAAGATATTCACGATTGTTGAAGGATTGTTGTTGCCACATAGAAGCACTGCATAGAACACAGTGGGCTAAATTGCTATTAAATCCGCTTAGCATCGTGACCATGCAGCGCAAATTTGTTCAAAACTGCTGCATTAAAGTTAAAGTAAACTCTGCTAAGGTCTTATCACAACATAGTAAAATGAGGAGACTAAATTAACTTAAGTTACAGTATGCAATCAAGCAGTATCTCAAAGCTAATGTTAGAATACTGTTTGGATGTCAAGTTTAGCATGCTTACTTACAGCTGCTTGTATTTCGTTACTCATGCAGGGCTCATTTTATTGACTCTGAATGTTTGCAAAATCCCGATGTAAATGGAAAGGTGTTTTCCAAGACTCAAAAGTGCTTGTCCCTAGGAAGTACGAACCGTTATTTGAACTAACTACGTTATGAATTGCATAAACACATCAGCAGCCTTTTAACTGTGTTAATGTTAATTGCAAGACGTCTTAAAGTGACAGGCACTCAATTAGACCTATACACTACTGAACTTGAATGCTACCTCTGACTAAGAATGCATTACTTTGCACTTGTATAGTCTTTTATTTTGGAATCGTAAGAGCAATAAACATATATTGCAATGTTAAAGAATTCATGTTTAATTCATTCAGATATGTAAATAAACATGTATAAGTTGCTATTAGCCAATTAATGAGGAGATAATCGATAATCGAATCGAATCGAAATCGAATCGGACTGAAAAAATGAATCGTTAGATTAATCGATGCATCGAAAAAATAATCGCTAGATTAATCGTTTAAAAAATAATCGTTTATCCCAGCCCTACAGCACACAATGTTATAAGCGAATTAATCGAGACTCATCATGGATATATATAACACGTTTTTTAAACAACGAAAACAGAAAGGATGGAGACAGCAAAGCGAGGAGTTATTTCAAATGGGCAAGCCGCAAGCACAAGGTAGGCAAGATTATTGTGCTTGTCAAAATGGCTAGCATTACCGCTGTTTAAAGCCATACGTGAACGTGGCCTTCGCTAGAACAAAACTAAAGGTAACTTTAGCCTTTATAGGGCTATACAAAGTTGTCCAAATAAATAGGTCGTTGTTAGGCGTTGTTGTTGTAAAGATATTGCATGTGGATGTCATTAGCCTACTATGTAGACTACTTTTTAACTGACCAATACAGGAACCTAACCCAGACAAATATTATCAAAGCGTTGAAAGTTAGGTGGGTGTGTGCGTACCATCGCATTCATTCCTGCAGGCGCCTTGTCCACTTTTTTCAAAACGAGGATCAAAATAGTGAAGTCCACGTCCACCCCTGTCCCTGACAACGTTACCGTTATCGGCTCCAACACCCCCCTTGTTTGTATTTGATGTGGCTGGGCTGTGTGTGTGCGCTAGACTGCGTGTTTCAATGTATTTGACGTCGTGGCTGGCTAGGGCTGTGTGTTAAAGTAAAAGTTAAAGTTTTTTGTACCTTAAAATAATGTTTCCAAAATCGTTTCAGTGGTTCATCAACTCGTAACAGGGTGAACGGCACTTTCTGCATTCACTTCGCGGCCTTCTATCAGCTATAACCGCACTATGTAAGTTTGCCGGATCGGGTAGCGGATCTGTAGTTCGATGGAATGAGACATGAGAAACTAAAAATTTGACTTGCATCCGATGTCGCAATACATCGTACTTTCATAAAATCATGCAACATATTCTACCTTGTCTGTGGACATTGTTATTTGCAAAGCCGGTGCTGGATAAACAAATAGTGCATGCGACAGAGGAAAAGTTATTTGGTGTTGCTTTAACAATGTATCATGATGTGGCTGTGTGCGTGCGCGCCAAACTCTAGGCTACAATGTTTCATGAGTTCGGGAGTTGCACATTTTAGGCTGACCTGGGTACTGACAGTTTTTTTCAAGCCTTAGTTTAAGTAATTCATTGATGGTAACAATATATTTCATGGTTGATTTTTTTTGTGCATTGCCCCATGTTTGTAGGTTAGGCCTACTTGTTTTTTGTATGTTGGTACAATGTTGGTTAACAGTTCCACAATATAAATGCAAATTTCATTTTTACATTATCTGTCATAATTTAATTGCCTTTCTCTCTCTCTCTCTCTCTGTCTTATGTATATTGATAATAATAATAATAGTAATATATATTGAAAAAAAACGGGGGGGGGGGGGGGGGGGTGTTTGTGGCCAGAGAGAGGAGACTAACATTACATGGAGCTTGGGGAGTTTAACTCATTTAAATCAGACTCCCCAGAGAACAGAGCCAAACAAACCAAACAAAACCAAATCAATGATCTGAGCCTCAGTGGGCTATACTACGAAACTCGATTAGTGTAGCGAGCTACAGTATGTTGAGCTCAAGGCCAGGGTATGCTGTGACACGAAAGTGGCTCTGGTTAAGCGTCGCTGTATCACCGTATCACTGTATCAAGGGTCCTCTACGAAGGAAGTGTTTGATGTTGCTTTTTGTGGAAGTTCTTTGTCCAATAAATCTTTTGGGTTTGTTTAGAAGAAATACAATATAGACGGAAATAGCCTACATTTGTTCATCTTCCACTACGCCACCGCCTCTCCCTCACAGCTGTTGAAAACATATGCTGTACAGTTATTGCATAGGGTGAAGTTAAAGTGAATTCTCTAAATTATAGAATAAAATACATTTCCACAAAGCAGGTTGGACATTGCTTTTGCATTTTGAAATCATCATCACTCTATTGGGATTAATGGCGAACAATTCAGCCTGTGGCATATGTATTTTTCAGAAAATATGCAGAATCTTTTCACTTACGAATTTACACAATCAGCTTTTTTTATGCCAGCATGCCTCCCTAGCTTATCATGTGCAACTGTGTTGCACCTAGCAGTGATCTCTGCATGCTATTCTTCTAAATATTATAACTTGTTCCTCTTGCGTGAAATAAATCGCAAAAAATATTTATCCATTTTTGTTAAGGTGAGTAAAATTATGCACCCTTTTTATGGGAACACGCATTGAAACTAAAGAGAAAAACCTGGCTTGACGAATTTACTCGTAAGTGAGCTTCAAGACACCATTTAACTCTGACGGTCGAGTTTTGTATTGGTCGATCCAGGTTATCCAAAGAAAGCCTGGGTATGTTCAGAGTGCTTTGTAGTATACCCCACAGGTGTTGCTCTCTGTAACACTTGCCATGATACACACACACACATTCTCAGCACTGCATATGAGTATTTATGTAATGAATGTGATGCTGTAAACAAACAATTTCAGCTGGACAGTCACTGGACTACAGATAATGACTAATATTAAAGGTGTAATGATCATTCAATGCTCAATGACACTGATTCGGAAGATGTACTGGCATCGAATCATTTGTCTCTAATAGGCCTATAGCTTCTTCTGCACCTGTAGGCTATTAAAACCATTCTCCACCCATGTGCTCTAGTGACTTTTTCCTGTCCTACTCATAAACTCACACACTGGACCGCAGTGAAATTCACTTGCTGTGACACAGAGGAGAATAGAAGCATTCATTATTTTGATGTCTATTGTTATCTCTCCATGCTATGTCAGTGGTGGCTGATCAAACCGACGTTGTCAACTTCTGCAATAACAGTCATTGCAATAGGAAGAGAGGATTGTTCTGCTGGTTGTATGAATTAAAAAAGACATGCCTCGGCTAAACTCCAATTACCTGTTTTTAAACTTCAGGCGGTAACCTACAACACATGCACACACACGCGCTTGGTTGTCGCCAACTCCCATTCGCTCTATTTCCGAAATATTTTTGTTCTCACATTTGGCTTCTCTTCCCCTCTTTCGCACACACTCCCTCTGTCAGCCACGTTTTACGAACAAGAATATCTTCTCGCAAACTGTTATTCCCTTACCTTTCTCCGCGACCATGACGTGTAGTCCGAGCGCAAGGAAAAGTAAAAGAGGCGCGATTCTCCCCATCCTCGTGTTGTTTATCAGCGCCGACAGTTATGACCTCGATCCAGTCCGTCGTCTCGTGCTGCTTAAATATCTCTTTCTCTCTCTAGTGTTGTGGTGTTCTGGTGAGCACGTCCCGCGTGTGCAATCACGAGCGTTGATCGCAGATCAGTGACAGGCAACGGCAGCCCATCCGCAGCGCGAGAGCAGCCCGATGGAAGCAGCACGAGCTGACTACTATTTGAGAGGCTGGACCTCAAGGAGCGGATGCAAGTCCAGTTGTTGACGTCAAAAGATAGAAAGACATGGCGAGAGATCTGCTCCGTTTACGCTCTCATTCACGCGCTCTCAACACCCAGTCCCCAGAGAGCAGAGGTTCCCAACCTTTTTGGGAAGGTGACCCTTTTTTGATGTCAAAACGTTGGCGACCCCAATCATTCACAACATCATGTAAGAGAGAGCGCGCCGCATCTCATCTCTGCTGTAACATCCAGTTGAGAGTGGTATTTTTCCCAAATGTCCTAGCAAGCTAATTTGTTTGTTTGACTTACTCGCCTGGTTGTTTTGCTACTTTTTTGGAATGTTGATCAAACATTATTACCCATGATGATCTCATGGATGTCTAAGTTCATTTTTATATAGATTGCGATGAAGGAACCGATTAATTACTTGAATATAATGGGGTTTTTCATATATTGTTATTTAATGTACATATATTTTTATGTAATGTACAAGTCAATTGTAATATACCCCACATTGGGTTCCTTCCTCCTACCCCAAGGTTGGGAAACGATGCCAAAGAGAGAGAGAGAGAGATCACATTTTTTGTTTTCACAGTTTGTTTGCTCACTACTGGAACTGAACAAAATAAAACAGTCATATTCAGTCCTAAAACTAGCCTTATATTTTGATTGAGGCTCACATATCAAACTTATATAACACATTTTAGAGTGTCAAATGACTCACATCATATTGATTTACACCTCAGTCTGTGTGTAGGCCTATCTATTTCAATTGGCTTATGTCATATTATCCTATTTGTGAGGGATTATGTTAAAATGAAAATAATAATGTTTCCATTTGATGAGTGTCAGAGTTAAATAATTTCCATCTGCTGTCCCCAGCAAGCAACAGTTAGAAAAAGTGTCACAACAATAAGTTAATAAAGCAAGAAACATCATACAAAAAATATAGAAATATATTTCACACACACACACACACACACACACACACACACACACACAAACACACATTTACACTTTGTCAGTGCCAAGAGTATTTCATAAAAAAACAAGATCTAAGTAGGCTATCACATTGAACAACAATACAGACACAAGCAAGATTAATCAAATAGAGTCAGTAATGTCCTGTTTGAATATCTTTTAGTAGATTTTGAAAGCTTCTCATGGAACTAAAATTCTTTATGTGGTCTGGTAGACTGCTTCACTGAGCATGGGATTTCACCTTATAAGCTGTCTGCCCAAGGCAGTGTCGTGAAAGGGTACAATGTGATCTTTTGAGGATGCTATTCTAGTGCAGTTCATTGAGGGAACTGAACAAAGGTGAACAAACTCTGAGAGATATTGAGGGGCTGAGCCATTTAAGTAAAACATTTTTTTTTATAAAATTCTTGAAGCACAGGAAGATGTGAATATGATGTCTGCAATATTCAGCAGTGATAATACTGAAATGGCTTTAAGGTCACTTTATAGAAATATTCCTCTGGTCAAATAACTGTTCCTTCAGTCTGCCCACAATATGTAATAAAATAGTCCAAATAATACCAAGATCCACGCACAGCCTGGTTAGGTGCAGGTAGATTGCAGGAACATACTTAATTAGAAAAATTGAGATAGTCCTACCGCACACTGTTTTGACGTTTCACTTGATTTTATTCAGAGCGAACAACGCGTTGTTCGCTCTGAATAAAATCAAGTGAAACGTCAAAACAGTGTGCGGTAGGACTATCTCAATTTTTCTAATGTAATAAAATAGTATTTACCATAGGTTAATGATGCTAGGCAACTTTTGTATTGCAAATTTACAATGTTTACCTGGGATTGTTAATGAACAATTTCACTATATTTAAGCTTAAATTTCAATATCAGATCATTGTTGTTTCCAACTCCAATATTTACAGAAAACAAAAACAAACATCATGTTCTACTGTATTAATTAATGGCTGTCTAACTGTCATTCATTCTGTAGGACACCCAGTCAAGCAATTGTACTACATGGATGGTGTAACCAGCAGGCAGAAGTTTGCTTCATGGTCTTAATTTGGGCCCACACTGTCGACTTCAAGGCAGCACTGCCACCATCAACTTCTAGGCACCTAACCCTAACCCATAACCTGCCTTAACCTCCCAGGCTTTGAAGTCGACAGTGGGGGCCCAAAAGACCATAACCAAAAGTCTGTGGCTTCTTTTATCGCTCTTCTGCCCTCTGGTGGTAGAACATGTATTCATTTTTGAAAAAAACATTTTTGGGGGCTTTTATGCCTTTTTACTTTGATAAGACAGTGATAACAGGAAGAGAGAGAGAGCGAGTGTGTGTGAGAGAGAGAGAGATGGGGTAGGATCGGGAAATTACATAAAACTTTCGAAGAAAGTCCATGAAATTGAAAAAAAAAATGGACTGAAGTTTCTGGGATTTCTTAAACAAAGAGAGATGGAATCCTCTTACATTCACAATTCACAATTACATTCTCATATGCAAATTAGTTCATGAAATTGCATGCATATGCTATGCATATTAACTTAATACAATGAACCAAATACATATCTAGACTAATCTGGTTAAAGAATATCAATATTCTCCTTGATATTATGTTCTTATAAAGAAGAACTCATTCATTCACAACAAACATTAAGATTTTTCTAATTTGCATACTGTATCTGCAATATTACATGACAAAAACATAGTTTTGTATAATTATTTGATCAAATTTGAATATGTTGAATATGCCAGAAGACATAGCTCTGTCTACCTAAAGCCAAATTATCAACATATTTCTTTCAGATATATTTCTGTCAATGTATTGCATATTATGCAAACTATCTCAGTGCTTGATACGAAAAAGCCCCAAGAAGAAATGGATTGTACGCGAAACAGGATCAACTGAGAAAAAAATTGGTAGTGACCTTCATCGGATTGATGTATGTTTTGCCCTGCACACTATGCTGAACTTATATGAGTGTGCAGTATAACCACAAAAAACTGTGTCGGCATGACAGACTTCCTGTTTAAGACCTTTTGGCTTCCTCACTGGCACAGCTGGTTCTCTTCTCGCCATGAGTAAAATCAACACTCCAATGACAGGGGGCTGTTAAACAGGTATGTATCCACCTGCTTTCAGGCAATTTCACACAATTTACACATAGCAACAAAACTGCTTTTGAACAAAAAAAAAGCACTCAAAGTTTGTTGTTTATTATAGTTTGATAAGGCTTTCTGCTATTACTGCTATTAGGCTATTAGGATAAGATCAAGTAAAGCAATATTAGGAAATGAGTAGGAGAGATGTGGGGCCATAATTTACAGTAAATGGCGGGCAAATTGCACAATCTATCAACAAACAGTTCTTGTGAATGAGATATGGCTATTATGAGGCGTGGGCGTAATACAGTAAGCTGACTCATCAATGTTTTTGCCCATTGTGTGAAACCCCCACACACACACACACACACACACACACACACACACACACACACACACACACACACACACACACAAATTTGTCTATGCTTTGACACCTGTTAAAGTAAATGCTCTGTATAGTGAAAGTGTGCAAAACATTTCATTCCCAGTAAGTGAAACAACAACACGTTCACTAGGCATGTACTATAGCCGTAATGCTGATCATTATGGTGTCCTCTGAATTTGCATAGTTTATTAAGTTTATTAAGAATTTATGAAGTTCACATTTACAGTAGCAAAACTCTCACTTGCCTTGAAAAGTATAAATTATTAACTTGCAGTATTCACCCCTATACAACACCCAACATCCCACAAATATGACATGGGACATGCAGCCCAACATGACACCTTTGCAGAGGTTGTTTTTTGCAGATAGCATATCATTGACCCAATGTATTGACTAGTGGTAACACTGTATTGAGAAACTCCAGAAGGTGATACGAGTCCACCCATTACAGAGGCTACACCATTCAAAAAATAATCTCAAACCTTTCATCATCAACTACAGAAATTTGGTTGAAAATGTTTTAAAGATTTGTAATAAAGCAAACATAAAAGAATGAATTTGTCAAATTCACATCATTCTGTATAATAATGATGATCACACATCAAGAAACATCAAAAAGGGTCAAACACAGAGTCTAGAGAAAAAAAATCTGAATAAAAAAAGATAAAACATTACTCATACAAACTATTACCGGTAATGTGTGTGCACATTAAATCCAAGTCAAGCAAAGGTACTGTAATAGTAAATTTAACAAATTAAGAATTTATATTTTGACCCATAAGCCTTCTAAAGCCAAATGCCAACTATAAAACATCAATATCAAAGTACAGCATGGGGGCATTCTTCAGTTTTTCCTATAAATAACTCATGATGGAGGCCGGTGACCTTAGCCAATGTCAGGCCTGACAAGCTTGTGGCTCTTCTGCTGTACTGAGCCGGGTAGGCTGGTGCCGTGGTGGAGTGGGATGGTGTAGACTGAGTACAGTTAAGCTTAGTACAACTGAGTACAGTTGAGTACAGTTGAGACATGTGTACAGTTGAGACACCTTAAATATCTTGCTTGCACAGCCTAAGTTGTGATTTTTGCTATGCACATGCGTATTGGTGCCCTCTTTGATCATGGGAAATTTTAACTACACAAGTATCTCCCATCCAAGGATATCGGGAAATGTTTGTTTTCCAAATATAAGAATTTCACTTCACCGTGCACCTTCGACAATGAATAGCTCATTATACTTATGTTACTGTTAAACGTAACTGGTATCATTATTCTGTGTCCTAAAAATTGGCATATTTTATGGCATTATGTCATGTAAGGTCGTTGCAAAATCTTGAGAAATGTGTGAGGTGGTCAGCGGGGGACAGTTGAGACACACATTGGATTGTGTTATTAATTGAACATTCCATTGGTAGGCTACTGTTCGCCATATCTGTTCCTGCGTCACATTTTGTTCATGATGTATTCCTTTTAACCAACGCTAATTTAAATGAAATGAATGAATTTGAACTACAAACACTTTGCAATTGCTATGTTTTTATTTATTCAACTTTCCAACAAACAGTTAGTTAACTATACATCATTAAAAATGGGTGTCTCAACTGTACCAGGTAGATGTCTCAACTGTACTGTTGAGACACAGTCAAGACAAAAATGCACCTTATGTTTATGAGCTTGTGGAAAATATAAACTTCTTGTGGGTATTATTGGTTGATAATATTTTAGTCTACAAGCTAAGGAAATGGCATGTGGAATGTCATGTGGAAAATCACTTTTTTTCAGTATTTTTTGTTTGATTTTGTGTGGGCAAAAAGTGTCTCAGTACTCAGTCTACCCCTGTATATGGTGAGATGGACAGTGGTAACATTAGGCGCGGGATATGTAAACTCCGACAAACGCTTAAAATCAGTTGAAAAAGTGTTCTTGCGAAGTGTCTTATTAGGCTTGGGTAAATTCAAACCAAGTACTGATCATTTCTGTTCATATCTAACCTGTTGAAAATACGAGCTAGACATTATGTTCACCACCAGGTTACCATTAACTTCCTGTACCACCGGAAGTGCTGGAACCAAACATACAGTAGAAGCTTTGTTATTGTTTATGTAATTGAAACGGTCTTCTGTATACTGTATCTAGTGAATAAGTCCAGCCGTTAGGGCTGTGTCGCTTCTGATTCAGCCTCACCCATCTCAGAGAGGATATGCTGAGGTAGCAAAACTGCAAAACTTTCACAATATTTCTCAGTGGTCAAAACAAAGTGTTCCAGGAACTTGAATAAATAAAATAATATCATAGACTTGTATTATTCATAACTTTATATTATTCAAAATTGAATTTCATCTGGAATTTTGAAAATGCAAACCTTCCCAATGTATATCCGCACATGCACATAGAAACATCATCTCTAGAACTCTAACCTAACATGTGCACTTTATGATTTGATGAACACAGTTGCACATGAATATTGCACACAAACCTTGTCAATGTACAAATCTAATAATTATGTGCTTGTTTCTATATGGTTGTAGGATTATGGCCATTACACCCATTTATGTACTGTATCATTAACAACCCCCAACCCTCACTTCACTAGTTTGCCCATTGGATTGCTTAGTCTGAGTGCAGAGAATAGCAAGTTTGGCTTGGTAGCTGGCCATGGTCCTGGGATACCAATAGATCACATGTGTGATGTCCACTATCCAGATGTGGGAAAAGTACAAAAATATTGTACTCAAGTAAAAGTACCAATACTTTGATGAAATATTACTCAAGTAGGCCTACAAGTTAAATTACTAATCTGAAAATGTACTCAAGTAAAAGTAAAAAGTAGTTCATTTAAAATGTAGGCTACTTTAAGTAAATGTTACTTAGTTACTTTGGGGGGGGGGGGGGGGGCGTATACAGTACAATCGGTTTTTACCTAGCTCGAGTTGCTGCAGCCAGGCTAAAAGTGGCAGCTACAGGTCAGCTCTGGGGGCATGTCCGTGAGTCCCCATGTTCATGCCCCCAGAGTGTAGCACTGTAGCTGCCTTGGTGCCTTAGCTGCTGGCTGCAGTAACTCGAGCTAGCCTACCGACAGTAGCCTAGCCTACTCAGTGACCTTGAGAAACAGAGATCTACTGTATGTGTAAAAAAGCCCGAGTTCTCCTTTAAGTTTGAGTAGCAGTGGATTTTCTGACTGTTCTTCTTTTAGCCAGTCGCCTACATTCAAAAAACAACAATATTTCACAACTTTTGTGAAGTGGGAAGGCTGGCAAGCAAGCCACAGACAGATCAGGGTATTCACTTCCCTGTTCAGCAACAAATGCTGGAGAGATTCAAACAGATCAACTTAACATGTACAGTATTTCCTCCTGATTGCGAAAAAGTTTGTTTTCTTTTTCTGTTGGTCCGCGGTCCCTTCATAAATTGCGCAGCAAATTATCAGACGAGTGACAGAAGCACCTGGCATGATTTGACCAGCAGTCTCCGAGTCCATAGTTTGAGACATGCTATGCTGCGTCTGAGCAAAGATTCTAGAAGCCCAGCACAACTCAAAAAAGGAGGACAAATTAGTGTCCGGCTAGGCTGCGCCGGACGCCGGATAGGGCGTTTAAAATCCGGACTGTCCGACCTAAATCCGGACGTATGGCCACCATAGGATACATACCTTTTTCTCTGTGCGTGCAATAACACAGTCTGACACCCCTAACGTTAGCCTAGCTTAGCACAATTCACTGGAAGTGGGTTAGACTCATTATGCTAAGCTAGGCTAATGGTGTGGGGTGTTAGACTATTATTGCATGCACAGAGAAGAGAAGGGTATGCATCATCTTATCTAACTCAGGGGGAGACAACTAATAAGCTGTTTTTCCTGTAAAGTTTCTTATTAAAGGAGAATAGGCATGTACAATATGGATGTCCTATCAGTCCAAATAAAGACCTTCCTCTATTACACCACACAAGAAACCATTGTAGGCTACTAGTTTAGGGAAGTAGCTCCCAGTCAACCCTTTGAGCAATTTGGCAAGTGGGCACTGGCAACCCAGTCCCCTTTCTGCTCTTTCAACAAGCAGTAGAGAGAATCAGCAAGTAAGAAAGTAGACTCCTAGTCTGGCCCCTAAGCAGTAAGGCACAGACATCTGCACACAGGTGCAAACCTCACCAGGTAGGCCTAAGCATTGCAAAGAAGTTTGATTTGTGTAGTCACTGCAAAGGTCTGTATGTCTGGGTAATGAATCAAGTGCAATCAGCTAAACTAGGAAGTAGCAATTAATTACCCATACCACATTAAACAGAATCACCATATAAACTCTGTGAAGAAGACACCTTTTGAGGTAAGAAGAAAATGTCATCGTTTAGAATTGTAGAATCAATACATGTGTGGTTGATGGTTGTACAAATGTGTGTGAAGTTTTGAGAAAAGGGTCAATTGAATCATAAAATGTGTCAAAGCAAATGGGAAAAGTGTAGGCCTAATGGTTTATTGTAGACGACTGCTTCATGTTGTTTAATGTGATTGCATGTGTTGGCCAAATGAGCACTACATGAGAACTGTAATTACACCTCTCACTTTTGTTTGACTGGAGCAATGTGGTGATGGCACTTTACACTGTGTTTGTTTCACATTTCAGTGCCAGGACCAGGTCACATGATAGGGTAAGTAAAGCTTTAAAATGAAAAAAAAAAAAAAACATTGCACCTTTTATGTCAATGTGTGTGTGTGTGTGTGTGTGTGTGTGTGTGTGTGTGTGTGTGTGTGTGTGTGTGTGTGTGTGTGCATGTGTGTATGTGTGTGTGTGTGTGTGTGTGTGTGTGTGTTTGTGTTTGTATATGCATGTGATTGTGAGTGCGTGTGTGTGTTTTTTTTAGACATAATGGACTCTGACCCAGATAAGAAAGAGAAGACGGGCGGAACTTCCCAAAGGAGTGTGTCCTCATGTGATTCTTACAGGTCAGTCTTTATGAAGGGCAGGAATTATATAATATTACTTATGTGCCAAAGACAAAAAGACACACCTAAATGTACCGTATAGTGGTAGATGATATGACCGCCGCATGGTGTTGCCACCTGCTATGACAATTTCTGCTTTCTGTTCCTGATATCCCTGTCTCTGCTTAATTTTTTTTTATCTTACGGGGACCACATTTATCACACCTCTAGTGGACCCCTCCTCATATTGATTATTCTTACTTCATATACCATATAAGTGAAGTGCTGCAAGGCGAGAACAGTGCAAATAATAAAACATCAGAAATGGACTGCCAGTACTTGCGCTGCTAACATAGCAGCTGTGTGATGATTGGTTATGTTCTGGCCATGATCATGCACTGCATTTCCGAATGTTAGTATAACCCAGAACAAATGGCTTATTTTTAGAGCAAAAGTTATCTAGATGACAACAATAAATACTACTTCTAGAGTAGTACTATATGTCTATGAGAGTGCAGAAGTTTAAGTAGTTAAAGTGTAGTTGAAGGAGATTGACATAAAGGGTAAGTGGAGGGAGGGAGGAAAGGACATGATAGGTGCATGATACACTAACAAAAAATATTTTTTATACAAAAATAACATCACACAGGCATTAATAAACACCTAATGGATCAGATTATGTCAAAAACTCAATTTTCGACCAAAAGTGGAGATAGAACCTTATAATTCTAAGCTCACGAGGTGTGTTGGGTTGATGAAATTGTTAAGAGAAGAGGTATCCTCAGAAGAGTTGGATATTCAAGAGCTTTCTGAAGGTAGAGAGGGATGTCCCTGTTCTGGGAACATCAGGGAACTACAAATGGAAATTGTTGGTTGGGAGTCAGTGTTGAGTCTGAGTGTGTTGTGTATTTCTTTTTGTTACTATAATACCAGCCCAGAGGGCTCTTTTCAGGCTTTAGCCACAACCATAATAAATAATCAGTCATGTCATTTTGTTTCTCCCAGGCTGATGCGTTGTTCCCTCGCAGGGAAAATCTGTGCTGCTTTAGCATCAGCAGCCACCTTAACCTCCTGGAGTTTGAAGGAGCTTTTCCTGAGTGACAATCAACTTCATGATGTAGGAGCTCAGTATCTCTCAGATCTCATTATTAATCCCCACTGCAAACTGGAGAAACTACTGTGAGTGATATGTAGATTGGTCAACTAGATAGTATAATTTAGTGTTAGAAAGTTTGTGTGTGTGTGTGTGTGTGATTGCAGAAACTAGTGTGAGTGTTCTGTGGGGTACCCTTTCCACTGACCTCCATAAAAGCATCTCAGTTAAAAAATAATCTCATGTTTGCCGTCCGACGTGGACAAGAGCTAATTGAAAAGCACATGATGTTCCAATGTCATCCTCTTCAGCATTAGCCTAGTAGTGTGACAAATTAGCATCTTGAGCCCGTGTCTTAGCATAAACTGGGTTAGGGATCTTTATCCTACTCTCCATTTTTCACACAACCACTGTCTTAAATGTGTACCTCTTTTTCTTATTCATAATTGTGTGTTTATATGGTGTGACCATGTAAATATGCATCATGGAATCTATCATTATAATAGTATCAGATTGGTAATATAGGAATCAATATGTTTCGCCAGGCTGTTTCGTTGTTTTCTCACAGAGAAGAGCTGTGTTGCATTAGCATCAGCTAGAAGGTCCACCCCCTGCAGTTTGAAGGAACTGAACCTGAGTCACAATGAACTTCATGATGCAAGAGTTCAGCATCTGTCAGACCTCCTCAGGAATCCCCACTGTAAATTGGAAAAGCTAGTGTGAGTGTGCTTGTGTGTGTAGGTGTTTGAGTGTGTGTAAATTTTGTGTTTGAGGTAACCCCAAGACCACATTTGGCTCATTAACTTCAGGTTAACTTCAATTTATGGGTGTGTATTTGAAACATGTTTCATGTATGAACATGTGTGTGTAATGGTTATGTGTAGTAACTGTTTTGTATTCATAAACCCTGAGATGCTAGTTGCCCAACAACACATCTAAGATGTTTTAAAATGACTATAGCATCAGGGGTTATTGTTTAAATTTGTCGTATTAATGTGGATGAATTTGAGACACTTTGCGTGTGTGCAGATGTTTGTGTGGCATTGTTGAACACAAACCCCAAAACAAGTAGTTAATATTTTTACTCTAAGTGCTTTCTTGATAGCCTGACGTTGTCATACTCAAATTCTAGTCAGAATATGAGTCTGATACTGCTCCATTAGGAGGTGATTATGGGGCGTGTTTCAACCACTACAGTGTTTTTTTTTATTTTTATAATTCTATTCATACCTATGCTAAAAACAGCTGGGGAAGGGTATCGCAAACCCCTTGAGCAAAAAGGTGACCAATCAAAGATTTCAAACAAATGAGGGAACAACATGTCACAATGCCTTGATGAAAGTGAAACTGGAGTTTTCCCATATATCCACTTTAGCCGGAATTTTCAGAAATAATTGTTTTCGGTGATAAAACCTCAGTTTTCGTTTAAATGGAAAATTCCCTATGTGTCAAAGGGGTCTTATAGAAGCACAAGAATCTGTCTAGCTTCTAGCCACAGCCTTTTTGTTCCAAACAAAATCAACCTAACCGTAATCAGATGACATGATAGACGACTTAAGACACTGTTGCTCATCTGTCCATCATCATACAAAGCTCTATTTGATTCTGGCATAAATGCTCCACAACGGAACAAGTCCAGACCAAACTTCCCAACCTCAAATGTTGTGGGCGGGCCTAAGTTCGGCTGGAATCCAGTCTACTTTCTTGAGAAATTGGTCAAAAATTGGCCTCAAGGATTTGCCTGAAAATTTGACCTTGAGAAGATGGTCAAGCTAAAAAAGCAAACAACATAAGAAATACAACATAGATACATGCAGGACAAGTATTATGTGTGTGAGGTTGATTATTTGTGTGTTGCCTGCGTTATAGGTTGATGTATTATGTACAGTAATCAGATGGTATTATATTTCCCTCAGGCTGAGTGGTTGTTCCCTCACAGAGAAGAGCTGTGCTGGTTTTGCATCAGCTGCCACCTTAGTCTTCTGCAGTATGAAAAAGTTGAATCTGAGTGACAATGATCGCCATGATGCTGGAGTTCAGCATCTCTCAGACCTTCTCAGTAGTCTCCACTGCAAGCTAGAGAAACTAGTGTGAGTGTTAACACACAGCAAACCTCTAGGGGGCACCATTTGATGAGTGAAATATGGGGTGTATCGGGATACAAAATGATTACCAACCATGATGTGTGTGTGTGTGTGTGTGTGTGTGTGTGTGTGTGTGTGTGTGTGTGTGTGTGTGTGTGTGTGTGTGTGTGTGTGTGTGTGTGTGTGTGTGTGTGTGTGTGTGTGTGTCTTTGTGTGTGAGGAATGCCGTGAAGGGTGAGATATTGTCTATGGGGTCAACCTGGCATAGTACTGTGCTGGGAATAGGAATGGGCACCAAAATCCGATAGCTGTAGATCTTATATGACTGATTGCATACCCTATATTCAATCCAAATGCTATGCAAAACATATTGAGACTTGTAAGAATGCAATTTTGATTATCTAGAATTCAAATAATGACTAGTGGAATGCTATTTCAGATATTGACAAAACAACAACAATCCAGGCACCATTTAGACAAAGGTACCAGTACCAGTATCAGTTAGGGCACCAGTATCAGATGAAATCCAAGTGACACACAACCTAAGTATGGGGGTATTTATACTGATAGATGAAGTATAGCTTGTGTGTGTATATACTATGATTCAAACATAAAAGCCAACCATGCCAAGATATGGCAACCATTTGTTATGCAGTGGTGTGCTGGGGATGCAGCATGGAAGTCTAGGATGCTAACAGACTGAACAGGCTTGTTAGGAAAGCCAGCTCTGTCATAGGGGGTGATATTCAATTGGACATAATATTGGAGGTGGTGGCATAGAGGAGGATGCTTGACAAGCTGATGAGCATCCTGAACAACACCTCTCATCCCCTAAAATGATAGGCTTGCTGAGCTGAAGAGTACTTTCAGTGGCAGCCTGGCAGGCTAATCTCCATCTAATGTTCCTCTGAGATACACAGAATGTCATTTCTACTAATGGCCATAAAACTATACAACTCTTCCCCTCTTTGCTGCAGTGATGGCTG
The DNA here is from genome assembly GCF_046254945.1 of Alosa pseudoharengus. Lineage (NCBI taxonomy): Eukaryota > Metazoa > Chordata > Actinopteri > Clupeiformes > Clupeidae > Alosa > Alosa pseudoharengus. Next base: position 27,222,122 of record NW_027468598.1, read on the forward strand.
ATGTGGCTTATATTGTTTTTTATTTTACTTTTATATATGTTTGTTCACATGCACAGGACATTGCTGTTGTGACAGTCAATTTCCTTCGGGATGAATAAAGTATTTCTTATATTATCTTAATAGTGTTGCCTTTCAAACTTTGCTATAGCAAATTATTTCTCCATTTACTTTTCTTTCAAATATTTGCCTTTAGATTTCTAAGTCACTATTCTTTTGAACTGAAAGTGTAGATTTGTACACTACTGGTGAAAAGTTTGGGGTCACTTAGAAATTTCCATTCCACTCCATTATAGACAGAATACCAGCTGAGATCAGTTGCATTGTTTTTTTTAATCAGGACAGCAGTTTTCAGATTACATTAGTATAGTAGTATAGTATATATACTTTTTTGATCCCGTGAGGGAAATTTGGTCTCTGCATTTAACCCAATCGGTGAATTAGTGAAACACAAACAGCACACAGTGTACACACAGTGAGGTGAAGCACACACTAATCCCGGCGCAGTGAGCTGCCTGCTACAATGGCGGCGCTCGGGGAGCAGTGAGGGGTTAGGTGCCTTGCTCAAGGGCACTTCAGCCGCAGCCCACTGGTCAGGGCTCGAACCGGCAACCCTCCGGTTACAAGTCCAGAGCGCTAACCAGTGGGCCACGGCTGCCCCATTATGTGCTTACATAATTGCAAAAGGGTTCTCGACTGATGTAGAAAGAAATGGCTGATCTTTAATACAATATCTACATTGCCCATTACAAGCAACCATTCATCTAATGTTCTAAAGGCACATTCTGTTACAGTAACTTATCTGATATCATTTTAAAAGGCTAACTAAGAAAACATTAGAGAACCCTTTTTTAGTCTAAGTAAATAACCAGACATGTTATTGTGTTCCTTCCAGACTTGGGGCTTGTTCCCTTACAGATAAGAGCTGTCTTGCTGTAGCATCAGCTGCTAACTCAACCTCATGTAGTTTAAAAAAACTGATCCTGGGTAAGAATGATATTCTTGATGCAGGAGTTCAGAATCTCTCAGACCTCCTTGGGAATCCACACTGCAAACTGGAGAAACTAGAGTGAGTGACAATACTACAGACACAGACTTGTGTGTGTGTGTGTGTGTGTGTGTGTGTGTGTGTGTGTGTGTGTGTGTGTGTGTGTGTGTGTATGTGGTGGGGCTAGGGGTATGTATAATCATGGGTGAAGTACTTTTTGGTGGAGATATATGAGTGTAATGACCAGACATGATGTGTTTCTCACAGGTCGAGGTGGTGTTCCCTCACAGTGAAGAGCTATGCTACTTTAGCATTAGGTGTCAGTCCAGCCTTCTCCAGCTTGAAGGAGTTGAACATGAGTGACAACAAGCTTCATGATGCAGGAGTTCAGCTCCTCACTAATCCCAAATGCAGCCTGAAGAAACTATTGTTAGTGTTAACACACAACAGTCCTTGGGCATCCGGTGAAGTGTACACACACACACACACACACACACACAGAGAGAGAGAGAGAGAGAGAGAGAGAGAGAGAGAGAGTTCAGGTACCTCACATATTTTTCACAAACTGGAGAAACTAATATGAGCAGTAACACACTAAAATAATATTTTTTGTCTTCTAGAGTGGATGTTCGTATCTTTATAGAGGAGACTCTAGCACCAGCTTACACTAGCTGCTCACAGTCCTCAGATGCTGCAGAGCTGCACCTCAGAGACAAAACCCAGCAGGATCCAGGAGTGGAGCTGCTCTCTGTGGACACTCCAAAGTGAGTCTGGTGAACAGCTGCACACACCGCACACGGACACACACACACACACACCGTATAATGACACTGGAGCATGTTTGCAGTTCCAGTCATCTCACACATAGTTACATTTCCATTACTATTAACCAACATTTGTAAATGTGTACCTATCACATTGTACCCATTACATTGTACTTATCGTTGTCTCTGTACTTGTACTCTGCACAATGCCAATTAAGTTGAATCTACTGTAATCTAATATAATCTAATCACTGGAATAAGTCAGCAGTTCATGTGACAGATATCCTTTTAGTGCAGTGTTCTTAACTGGTGGGTCAGGACCCAAAAGTGTGTCACAGAACGGTTCTGGATGGGACACGAAGCTTGTGTTTAAAAAAAAAAAAAAAAAAAAAATCGCCCTTTTAAAATGCTACTATATCAGATCTAATATTGGAGCTTTATTCTGATAAACTTTATTTGTATGTCAGTCATTGCCGTGGACATAGAGAATGTTTATGTGACAGGTCATGTTAGACATCATTTCAGCAGGCACTGCACATCTTACCACATATCTCACTGTATCAGTAGCCTCGTGAGACCATCCTGATCTCGCGAGCTTCAGGGTTTCACTCGCAGATCAGTCTGGCAACTTTACGTTAAAGAGAATTTGGAGCAGTTCACCAAACGAACGTCCAATCAGCGTTGGCTTTGAGGCGGGTTGAGGTGTGACGCAAAGAACAACATGACGGCACCCACAGATGAGATGAGCATAGCTATCGCAAGTTTTATTCAAATTAGAAAGCATTCCTGGGTAAGCTGTGAAGCTCTGAGTCTCAGCCATGCAGCTGGGAGTAATGAACGACACAGACATCCTCCACTGCCGATTCCAGTTCATAATGGAGGAATATACTTTCTTCAGAAGTGTAGGGCCTACCGTGAAAACCTGATGGGAATTGTCGTTGATTAGGTTCATGTCACATACAAATGGTAAGTTAAAACATCTTGATGTTAGTTAGGCCTACGTTACCTAACTAAATTGTATGTTAAACGAAGGCATTAGAAGAACACTTTGTTCATCTAATTGGTTGATTTGGCCCGTCGATAACCAACAAAGGTGGTGATAGACAGATGGTTTGTCCAATCAGCTAACCAGTATTTCTGCCCCTTCCCAAAAGTTCTTCAATGAAAAGTTCCCAGATGGATATGCAGAGCAAATCCATCTGGCGGAGTCAGGTTACTGTATCAGTTGACTTCAATGCAAATATACTGTATGGGATGCGACCAAAGCCAGACCAGTTAAGAACCACTGCTTTAGTGGTGTGTGTGTACAGTATGTGCATGTGTATGTGTGATATTGTGTGTGTGTGTGTGTGTGCTCTTGCATTTTGTGTGTGTGTGTGTGTGTGTGTGTGTGTGTGTGTGTGTGTGTGTGTGTGTGTGTGTGTGACTGCATGCATGTTTGTGTTCCTGAGCAGGCAGAGATGGAGCTGCCATTCCTGTGCCCACATCACAGACCCTGCACACTGGACTCTGGTGACCCCTTCCATCTCCATGGAGAACGATGTGTGTGTGTACAACATGAACTCCCCTGCTGGGAGCTATGAGTGCTCAGAGTCTGGTCTGCGCTGGGCATGTGCCGGTCCAGTTGCCCTCCAGTACCACTTCAGCAAGGACGAGCTGTTCTGGGCCCAGCTGCAGATGTTACGGTATCAACCCGCCGGTCCTCTGATGGACATCAAGCTTCTGTCAGGCGAGCTGGAAGAGGTCCATCTGCCCCACTCCCTCTGCCTGGGTGGTTCTGACCCGTCTGTGCTGGGAGGTGCAGTCAGGACCCTGCACAGCGATGACAGTGACAGTGGCGTTTCCCTGGAGACGTGTGAGCTGAGTCGTTTCCACGGCAAGCTCCTGGGGAGGCAGTTCTCTCTCTGGCAGCTGGTGGTAAATCTGGGCATCCCAGTAAAAACCCACTGCGAGGTCCTGATTTACCAGTCCTGCCCCCAGCCACTGATCCTCAACGCCTTCCTGGTGCCCGCGCCCTCCACAGCCAGGCAGGTGGTGGAGGAGAGGTGGAAGAGCCGGGGTGCTCTCAGCATCTGCAAGCCACCCCCCGATGACTCCCTCTGGGTCAGTTCCAGATTCCAGCTCTGGACCTCCTGCTCCTCGGTGATCACTCCCTCGGCGATGACCCTCAGCTACAACACCTCCCCAACCTTCTTCGAGGTGTGCCTGGAGAACCCACCAAAGAACTTCAACATGGAGCTTAGACCCAGTGAAGGGAACCAGTCTGTTTGGACAGCTGTCATGTGGCAGGGAGCTGACTACCTCCGAACTCGAAACCATGCAGACCTGACAGAGCCTTCTGACGCACACACAGGTTGGGCAGTTGGGGATTTTTTCTATTTTAAAACAAGCTAATTGTGTCTGTGTGTGTGTAAGGTCTGTGATGAAATGGTCGATCAGGTGTGTGTGTGTGTTTGTGTGTGTGTGTGTGTTTGTGTGTGTGTGTGTGTGTGGTTGGACAGGTACATGTGTGTGTATGAAAAGTGATGAAATAGCTGGACGAGTGTGTGTGAGTGTGTGGTATGAGATGATGGAGTGTGAATAAGACTGTTATAGTCTGGTGATAGTCTTTTAGATATCCGTAATAAACCAGTAACTGTGATTGTGACTGTAATCCTCCAGGTCGGAGGAGGAGTCAGAATGTGGCGTCTTCAGTATATCTTAACCAAGTCCAGAGAGACATGAACATTGCAACAAATACTCAAGGTGAGTCCAGTGAACACAAAAAGGTATAAGCAAGTGAATGAATGATGGTAGAATATTCAGACAATCATTCAAGTAACTTCTACAGAACTCTCTATCCATACTCATATAGCATAGGTCATGAATTCAAAAGTTGGCCAAATTAAAATCCACAGTTAGATATTTCCTTTGTGTTTCTTCTCTTATTTTTTCATTTCAGAGGCTGCAGTGTTTGTGGACAGGCACAGAGCTGAGCTCATTGGCAGGGTGTATAACGTGATGCCCATCGCAGATGCGCTGCTCTCCAAGGGACTGGTCCACCCTGAGAAGTATTCAGAGATCAGAGCAGCTGCAACCAGTGAGGCAAAGATGCGAGAGATCTATGAGTGTCTGCGCTCAGCTGGAGCTGAGGGGAAAGCAGCGTTCTATGAAGTTCTACTGCAGGAGGAGCCCCACCTGCTCCAAGACCTGAGTACACCTGCATTGTAGACTAGATTAAACCTGCATTTATAACCTGACCACACCTGCTGTAAAGACTGAATAAAGTCATTGAGGACAGAGGGGAACATCACAACTCATATAGTATTTACTGTGAGAACATCAATGGACATAAAAAAATGAGTCAATGAATGATTGCGAATTTCAAATGAACTTTGCCTTTGTATTTGTTTCAAGTAATAGCTTCTTCTAGCCTTCTTTCTGTTTATTGACCCACTCACAATGTCTTCTCTGCAATATCTTTGCCATTGCCAATCTGCAATACTTAGGAATATACAGTATTTTCACATGAGAATTTATTTTGAATCAAATTAGTTTTTTCTCCAATACTAATGTAATTTTTAATTGTTATTTTGCTACTTGTTGTGCTGTGGTTACTTAAAGGTACACTATGTAAGATTCACCTTAATATTATAACCTTAAAGGTGCGATTTGTAGGATTGTTACCGAACGTTCTGTAGGCCAAAATCAAAACACTGGTGAACCTTCTCAAGACTACCAGACGCGAGCCTCTTCTGGGTTGCCAGATGTAATGAAGACTTAGCTAACGTTAGTTGACCTGCAGCTGCTTTAACGTTTCTCCAACCATGACCCAGCTACACATTACGGAAACAGTGAAAACAAAACATAGCCTACCTCTCTAACCAACGTAACATATTTAGCTGAAGTTAGCGATGCAGATGAAGTTTAGCCTAGGCTACCTGTTGTGGAGAAATATGGCCTGCTCTGCGTCAGATTAGATATTCTTCGTTTGACGAAGACGTCACCATCTCAGGAAGCTCCTCCGATGTCCACTTAATTTGTTTCTTGTTTTAATTTGGGAAATTTGCCTGCCTCTTGTAGGCGTTCATGACTAGCCTATAACTGACAGCTGTTGACAGTTGGCCTTTGCTAATTTGGCAACCCAAATAGGAGGACGCGCTAGCCCATTTTTAATACGCTATTCTAGAATTAATCGTTCGAAACATAAACGAAAATTCCAAGAGATTCCGCCCCGTAACTCATTTTTTTCATGGGTTTTACGGGGTTTTACGGGTTAGAGTAATGTTGTCAAATAAGCCATTACTTCAATTCATCGTGTTTCCTTACTTTCTGACAACATATGGTGATCATTTTTGGAAAGGTTACAGTTTATTTTCCATTATTTCCTACATACTGGACCTTTAACGAAGCCAATTTTATGGTAAACAAACTTGTAATAGGGGAATCTTTCACTTAGCATAGCCATACAGCATAGCCAACAGCGAATCGCTAACGACAGAACCAGCCATGCAACTTCAAGAACAGTAGCTCAAAGACATCTTGCGAGAATCGTGAAACATTACCTTGTCAGTAGATATAGCTCTTTGGAGATTTTTCCCTATTGTTAATCCTTCACTCCACAACAAAAGCATTTTCATTGTGTACAGCAGTGTTTCTCAAACTTTTTTTCTGGGGACCCACTTTTTAAAAATGACAGACTATCGCGACCCAACTCGTGACTGTGGTAGTTAACAAACTAGATCAGTGGTTCTCAAACTTTTTCTTTCATTCCCCACTTTGATTAAGGGGGCATTCTCGAGCCCCACCTGTCCCTCATCGCTCTAAGAAAGTGGTAGGTCAAGCTTAAAATTATCAAATTTATTGAAATAATGACAAGTTCTAAATATATCCTCTTCAACAGAGTTGCTGCAGATATAATAATAAATAAATACATAACACATATTTCTGTTTTCCAGCAACATATTTGGAAGCATAGGCCATTTTACAGCATTGTACAATATATTCAATGAAATACCAACATGCTGCATTAAATGGATCCATAATCCAGTCATACTGAGCACTGCTGGTTGGGAAATATTTTTGAAATACTAAACTTTGCAGGGATGTGATGTAGGCCTACTGTTTAATACATAGGATCACAAGAGTGGCTCCCAATCAGACGTTTCAGCGATTTCGCTCAGAAATCTCAAAGGCATAATACTGTCGCGATCTGTCCCATACTCAAGTGTTTTTGGTGAATGAAGTAGGCCTAATCTTATTTGCTAGGTGAGGTAGGTGCTTGTCTTTGCCTTGTAACTGGACATTTAACTCAAATATATCGCTAAGATATATCAAATATATCACTAAGATAGGCCAGCTTCGTCAAGAAATGTTCATTAGTGAACGTGCTTGCAGATTCAAACATGCGCTCTTCCTCCAAGAAGAGGCGACTCGGAGCTCAAACACGCGCGACGGCACTTTACCTCGGGAAAGCCACCTTGCCTCGCTGTGAAACAGTACAGCCTTTTGGTCAGCTACCATCTCTTCGCAAAGTGCGGAGAATAGACGCGCTTTTAAGGGCCGGGTTTTGATGAAATTCACCACTCTCACAACAACGTTCAAAATCTCATGTAGGTCGGGACTAACTACCCAGTAAACAAAATAAAGTCCTGGCGACGTCCCCTAAAGGTCCCCTGGCGAACGTCACCTCCTCGACATTGTGTAGGGTTCCCTTTACGTCCCGCGGACCTCTGTTCGGGAGGTCTAAAAGACGTCCACGAGACTTTGAGAGGACGTCCTGTAATGGTCACCGCGAAGTTATGCGCGCGACGTTTATATTTCCGATGGTAAAAAAAAAAAAACATGAAGCGCGATTTGGTATGGTATTACATCCTGTAAATCTTAGCGTTGCTAGGAGAGAAGTAGACGGAACTTTAACACGCATTAATGACTTATTCTGCAACTACGCAATCAACTTCACTCACCTCATATTTTCACGCATGTATGAAATCACGTCCTCCGAATGCATTACACTAATGATGAGTAGACATGGACATTTATACCGGGCTAGGATGTGCTGCTTTCACATCTACGGTGTAATTTTCTTAATAAACTAATACGACGTTTTAATCAACACAGTCTCACTCCCTACTCGTCAAAGGTCTGACGCATGGTCAAGGTTCCTTGGCGTCAAATTCCAACGAGAAAGGTGTACCCTTTGCGTCGTTTTTCGACGTGGGGGTCCGTCAGATAGACATTCATGTTAATCCCTCACCGTCAGATATAGACGAAAGGAAATCAAATGTCCATCAAAGGTGATGCCGTCACGCAACCCAGTCTGAAAATCTAACAGACTTACAAAATAGCATGGCGAAAAAATGACTGTGACATTCTTTTGAAGCTGCATCAACGTGATATCTCATAGCTCGCTACACCCTCATTCTGCCTGAGAAGGACCAAACCAGCAAGGTAACTACCATTTTATTCATTTCTGAGCTAGGGGAACTTATTTTGTAAACAACTTGTTTTACATATTTATGTTTGTTTATACAGAATGTAATCGATATGTGCTTTCACAACTGATCAACAAATGGACCATTTTCTTGTGTTTGCACTAGCTTGACAGCAGTAGTGAGATATGTAAACATCCGGTAACGGCGAAGCTGGTTACGGTCATGTGACACACGCAACCACAAGAAAGCGGAAACGCGGCATAGAGCGAGCCATGTGGAGAAAGTTAAGCGACGTAAATTTTGTAAACAATAATGCTAATTTGTAAACAATAATAAACAAAAAAATATAGGTCTAGTTATTCTGAACAACACTCCTTCATGGTGTACAAAGCCTACTACAATCGTGCGATTTTAGTGCAATTTTTCAGTGCAGTTCAAAGTCTTGTAAGTGTAAAAGACTTGGTCAAATTATAGGCCTACATGAATTAGCTAAATAAATCGTTATGCTTAAATTTTCGAAATGAGTGCAATGATTTAATTTGACATTAAATTGCCTAGTTTTAAGCAGGTCAGTCTCACAATAAGCTATTTATCCTTGGGTCTGGGTAACTCATGGGACAAAACATATTACCGTTTTTTCCTGAAAAAAAGCCAACATTTCTGGTCCAGGTATTGCATTTCTGCAGTGTAGGCTACTATGTAGTGCAGCTTTTAATGTACAAAGTACTGTATTTTCCTGCATATGAACTACAAATATTCCTCCAAAACCAGTGTTGACATTTGAAGTAGGCCTATTGGAGTTATTTTTTTGGTATTGTAGTATTTGAATATTTACCCACAACAGTTTTATGTAGGCCTAATGTATTCTCAAGGCCATTTTTGCATAGGCTCTTCCTTTTTCATGCTAGAGATAATGTAATTATAACCATTGGCCATTTCATGTTTCAAACCTTTGAAATAATTTTACTGATGTTTACTGTTACACCTTAATTGTGCTTCAGCAATGCCAAGACACAATCTGTGAAGCCTGGCCCCGAAGAAGAGGAGGCATGGCCTGTCCCAATGCATGCAGGGCAAAACAAACATACATTTTGTGAGTATTGCTAATATTAAATGACATCCAGGTATACAATACACAACTATGTATAGGCTTTTTGCACGAGTGGTTTTTGGTGGGCTCGTTTGTTTCCGATGGAGCCAGGTGTGTTTGAACCTGTCGCTATTGTTAATGTAATTAGTGTCTACACGGACTAGGTTGGTTGTTGCACATAGTGAATCAGCACTTTACAATAAAGAAGGATTTATGCATGTGTTAAATTTGTTATTATTGGCCAAACAAGTAATTCAGTGTCGGAGTAAACATATAAGGAGCAGAATATAACAGAAGATGTCGTTACAACACAGCTAACACTCGACCGGAGATAGACGAGCCCACCGAGGAGCCTTTTGTGCGACTAGTCAATTAGTCTATGTAAATAAAATGATGGGGCAAATAAAGCAGAATAGTGGTTGCTAGGTTGGCATTTAGGTAGTGGTTGCAAGGTTGTTGCTAGGGCAATTGAGATGGTTCCTAGGTTGTTGCTATGGTAGAAATGGTGGTTGCTATGCTAAACATAGTGGTTGCTATGTTGGTTGCTAGGGTATTACCCTGTTGGTTTCTGTGGTGGTTCCTAGGTTGACATTATGGTGGTGGTTGTTAGGTCAGTGGTAGGGTAATTGAGATGGTTCCTAGGTTGTTGCTATGGTAGATATGTTGGTTGCTATATTAAATAAAGTGGTTGCTATGCTGGTTGCTAGGGTGATCATGTTGGTGGCTACGGTGGTTGCTAGGTTGACATTATGGTGGTGGTTGTTAGGTCAGTGGTAGGGTAATTGGGATGGTTCCTAGGTTGTTGCTATGGTAGATATGTTGGTTGCTATAATAAACAAAGTGGTTGCTATGCTGGTTGCTAGGGTAATCTTGTTGGTTGCTATGCTAGTTGCTAGGGTAATCTTGTTGGTTGCTATGGTGGTTGCTAGGTTGAAATTGTAGTGGTGGTTGCTAGGTTATTGATGGGGTAATTGAGATGGTTGCTAGGGTGCTGCTAGGGTAGATATGGTGGTTGCAATGTGGTAGGGTAATAGAGATGGTTCCTAGGTTTTTGCCATGGTAGAAATGGTGGTTGCTATATTAAACAAAGTGGTTGCTATGCTGGTTGCTAGGGTAATCTTGTTGGTTGCTATGCTGGTTGCTAGGGTAATCTTGTTTGTTGCTATGGTGGTTCATAGGGTAATTGAGATGGTTGCTAGGGTGCTGCTAGGGTAGATATGGTGGTTGCAATGTGGTAGGGTAATAGAGATTGTTCCTAGGTTGTTGCCATGGTAGAAATGGTGGTTGCTTTATTAAACAAAGCAGTTGTTATGCTGGTTGCTAGGGTAATCATGTTGGTTGCTATGGTGGTTGCTAGGTTGACATTATGGTGGTGGTTGTTAGGTCAATGGTAGGGTAATTGAGATGGTTCCTAGGTTGTTGCTATGGTAGATATGTTGGCTGCTATACTAAACATAGCGGTTGCTATGCTGGTTGCTAGGGTAATCATGTTGGTTGCTATGGTGGTTGCTAGGTTGACATTATGGTGGTGGTTGTTAGGTCAATGGTAGGGTAAGTGAGATGGTTCCTGGGTTGTTGCTATGGTAGATATGTTGGCTGCTATACTAAACATAGCGGTTGCTATGCTGGTTGCTAGGGTAATCATGTTGGTTGCTATGCTGGTTACTATGGTAATCTTGTTGGTTGCTATGGTGGTTTCTAGAGAAAAAGAATATTAGAATATTAACAAACCCCCTCTTTTGATTGGTAGTGATAAGACTACAACTACATTTGCAAGAGAAAGTGTAGCTCATTTCATCACTTTAAAATCTTAAAGTGTGTGCATTCTGTATATGATTGGTCGTTAGCACTGGTTGCTCCCATTGGCTGGCAATCCGGAAACTATTGCTGTCCCTTACACTTGTTTACACAGGGTATGTAAAGATGGCGGAGAATACAGGTAACAGTCGGGCATTTGCTACAATTTATATTAATTTAATACTTTTGTTTAACTCTGAAACCCCAGAAGATGAGAGACTGAATCTCCTGAAGAGGCGTTTATGAATCGTATGCACCAACACTATCGCTGGCATCGCCAAACAAAACATTGGCAACTAAAGTTAGCGACTACACAGGCTAATAATTATAATAAGGACTAACGTTAGTAGGCTACTGCACGATATACTGTTGTTATACAAATACAAGGATTTAATTATTATGAGATGAGCATGAACCTTGAGAATTTTGATTCTCAGATGGCCTACGAAAATGGGTTATTTTTCTCAATTGCTTAATAGGCGATTTATTTGTTTTATATATTTGTTTATTTATTTATAGCCTACTATCCTGCATGGGATGGGATTAGCATAACAATGCACTTAAAACCTGCTAAATAGATTTTAACTGGTAATTAGGTGTTTTAATCAGTGAGTTTAGATTGTACAACACAATGAACAATGCCAGGGACACCTATTGGGTTGTAGCCATAACATCTACTTTGAATATTAAACTCCAAAACCTTAAATAATGATAATTGACAATCTTCCATTGACATAATTGGGAAGCATTTTTTCTTTACTCTAATGTCAGATGAGGTCAGTGCAATTGTATTATAAGGTGAATAACGTTTGCAGGTTGTTCAGGCCTTGCTGTGATATGGACCACCCTGGCCATTGTGGACTCCATTATTAGGGACAGGTAATTCAACCACCTAAAGCATATACTTTCTAAAAGTCTTGCCTTTACATCCTACAGAAGTTCGAGAGGGTCCCATGTGTGCAGTGCTGCCCTTCTGCTTTGTGATGGCCGTGAACTTCAATAAGGTGGGACACCTAGTGACAGGCTTTCAGAAAATGTACAGTTCGGTGAATATGCCTTTCCTTCGTTTTGTAGCTTGAAACGTGTCATATATATCCTTCATTCACCAGTATATGTGCACAAAAGTTTGCAGGAACAGTGGAATACAGATTATTATAGCTTAAATCATATCTATACACTACATGATGATCTATCCTTATATTTCACCCTAAAAACTACCAGTGCTCAAAATTATCCGTCACTCAGAACAGTGATCTCATCCTGGCATATGATATTGTCAAGACCACAGAAGGGTGGAATATAACTTATTATATCTTAAATCACATTTACACACTACAATAATTCCAAAAATATATCATTTAGGGTTCTTAAGATGATCTATCCTTATATTTTCACATTAGATTTATACATACAAAATAGAACCATGTACAGATTTTTGGCCGCCAAAGTTTGCAGAAAGGTGGGATATGTCCTAATGTATGTTAATTCACATCTACTAGTGAAAAGCTTTCAGAAAATATATGGTTTGGTTAGGTGAAATTTCTTTGCCTTTGAGTTGGAGCTTAAAACGTATCATATGTGCCTTTCGTTTGCCAATATACAAAATAGAACCATGTATAAATTTGTCCTAATGTTTTCTAGACTTATTTTAAATTTGTCCCCTCTACTTATGTTTTCACAGATCCTTGCTCCTGATATCCTGATGTTTGGGTTGCATTACATTATATGACTCCAACAGAACACCTACAGAAATAAGTGTTCCAGTACTAATTTCTGCTCATCTGTGGTTCTCCTGACTCTGGCATGTTTGGAGAGCAAGGATTCCAATGAATGACTGCTCATCAGTTGCACCATTAACACAATCATCCTTCAATCCCCCAAGATCCCCTCTCTCTACATCAAAGGAGCTGATAATGTGGTGTCCTTCCACAAGCAACAAGACAGCCAGCATGTAAACAAGGCCCGCCTTGTTTGTCTACTTCCTTAGGAGGCTGAATCATGCTGGCCTTGACACCTTAGTTCTTGCTTCCATGTACAGCTGTGTTGTGGAGCACATCCTCACTTCCTGTGGTGTACTGCATCAGGTGGTTACAACAGTACAGAGTATTGGCAGCAATCTACCCATTGTCAATGACCTTTACATCAGTAGATACATATAAGACTTTCTACAGGTATTTTGCATCATGAAGAATTCCACCCTACTTGCTAATGGACTGAATCCCCCCTCCCTGTATGGAGTATCAGGACTAGAACCACGTGGCTGAGGAACAGTGAGGCTAATAAACTCACCACACATAAAGATAACTGTCTCACACTAACTACTGCTCTTAGCATGATATAAGTACCACACCAAGTAATTGGTGCTATTTTACTATAGGCTTCAGCAATACTGCTATTTTTGCACTTAGATTAAAATTTCCATAATCACATTAAAAACTTTAACTGATTACCTTTGTTTTGCATTTTAGAGTGATTTTAACCAGTTATACTGCATGTGAGTGATGGAGCAAAATGCATTTCATTGTATTGTAGGCCTACTAAATACATGACAATAAACCAAACTTGAACTTGAATCTAGGCTTTGTAAAGGCAGATTCAGATCAGGTCTCAAATACAGCAAACCAGTTTATTCCCCTAAATCAATTTGTGCCGCATGTTGTTATTAGTTGAAAATTACTGGTGTAACCTTATCTGACCTGTCTGACCTTTGCCATTCATGGACATGTACATAATGGGTTGGCATTTCTAACTATAAGGCGAGGATCACATCAGCCAGCGCAAACGTAACGCAACGCTCAGACCATAATAAGTTTTATCTCGTTCCTAAGCAACACAAACGGTTTGTCAATTTAATACACTCACGTTGCGCTTGCCACCTCTGCCAATCTTTGGCTCCGCCTCCTGGCAACACAGAAACCGCTAGAGGTCTCAAATTTGACAAACTATTTTGTTTTTACCCCCTTATCAATATATGTGCCAGATGTTGGTATTAGTTGATAATAACTGGTGTAACCTTTTCAGGGCCTGTTTAAAGGAACCGTATGTAAGAAATGTATTTAAATTAATCATAAAATGGCCCTGATATGTCACTACCCTGCTGAAAAAACCAGCTAGAAACCAGCTTATGCTGGTAGCTGGTTTTAGCTGGTTTAAGCTGGTCTTTGCTGGTTTTCTTCCAGCTCTTGCTGGTCTTTGCTGGTGTAGCTGGTTGGACCACCAGCTGGATATGCTGGCGTGACCATCTGAGGAAGCTGGTCATGCTGGTTTGACCAGCCTGTCGTGTGGGATAAAGCTGGTGCAAGATGGTCATGCTGGTGACCAGCCTGCCAAGCTTGACATTGTTGGTGTAAGATGGTCATGCTGGTTTGACCAACATAAGCTGGCACGGCCAGTTAAACCAGCAGTGTAGACCAGTAACACCAGCTAAAATGACCAGCTTGAGGTGGTACGACAAGCAAAACCAGCTGAATTACCATCGTTAGGTGGGTAAACCAGCTGAAGGTATGTTTTCGCAAGAGATTTGCTGGTCTAGCTGGTCAACCATCATAGGGTGGTCAAACAAGCTGGTCAACAAGCTGGTCAACCAGCAAACCACCTTTAGCTGGTCAGGCTGTTTTTTTCAGTAGGGTAGACATTAAGAAATCATGTTAATTTCAAATACATATATCACTGACAACAGTAGTCTGGCCAGGATATTGTCATTTAAAAAGTGGAGTTGCAGCCCTCAACTGATGTTGATGTTGTGTTTTGTCATGTCATGTTGTGTTTTGGCCTGATGCACCACCCTCCACCTATCTACTAATCACTAAGTAAGTAGTGTTTCGGCATCCGGGTTGGCAACCTCGAGTCAGGGGGGAGGGGGAGGGGATACACCGCTCTACAGTAATTTGAAAGTGATTGCAGTACCAGTTTTGGCCATAATCTTACATATGGTTCCTTTAACCTATGCAAATCATGGACATCTAATCCTAGGGTTAGCATTTGTGACTTAGATACCCCCTAGACTGATTAAATCTGGAATGTGACATCCGTATATGACACAAAATATGAGTGTGTAGTAAAATCACACATCACATATTCACACACTCTATAGCGCCCCCTAGAAATCCAATATTTCCTATATTTGGCTCCGCCTCCTGGCAACACAGAAGCCAGTAGATATCTCAAATTTGAAAAACTAGTTTGTTATTATCCCCTGTATCAAAATATGTGCCACATGCTGGCACTATCTTGAATTAACTGGTGTAATCCTATCAAGGCCTGTCTGACCTATACAAATTATGACCATCTAAACCTAGGGTTAGCATTTCTAACTTGCATACCTCATAGACAGACTAAATTTGGCATGAGACATCTATGTATGACATAAAATATATGAGCGAAGTAAAATCATGCCTCACATATTCACAGACTCTATAGCGCCCCCTAGAAATCTAGATTTTCCAATCTTTGGCTCCGCCTCCTGTCAACACACAAGCAGTCAGAGGTATCAAATTTGACAAACAACTTTGTTATCATACCCTGTATCAAAATATGTGCCACATGCCAACATTTCATGAAATAATGAGTGTGACACTTACCTAGGCCTGTCTGGCCAATATGGGTGTCTGAATTGTAGTTTCTGAGTATGTCCAGTGCATCAAACTTGCCAAGGCATGTAAGGTCAGTGAAATTAGGTTTATTTCAGTACAGCACACCTCTGTGTATCATAATCAATCAAAATATGGATGTTTTAATGGTTTGGGTATGATTTAAGAACTTTTGTTTATCAAAGTATGTGAAAAATATACTCTAAACGTCTGTTTCTAAAGATGTCTTGAAGATCAAAATTCCCACAGCATGTAAGGTCAGTGAAATTAGGTTTATTTCAGTACAGCACACCTCTGTGTATCATAATCAATCAAAATATGGATGTTTTAATGGTTTGGGTATGATTTAAGAACTTTTGTTTATCAAAGTATGTGAAAAATATGCTCCCTAAACGTCTGTTTCTAAAGATGTCTTGAAGATCAAAATTCCCACAGCATGTAAGGCCAGTGAAATTAGGTTTATTTCAGTACAGCACACCTCTGTGTATCATAATCAATCAAAATATGGATGTTTTAATGGTTTGGGTAGGATTAAAGAACTTTTGTTTATCAGCATATGTGAAAAACATGCACTCTAAATGTCAGTTCCTAAAGATGTCTTGAAGATCAAAATTCCCACAGCATGTAAGGTCAGTGAAATTAGGTTTATTTCAGTACAGCACACCTCTGTGTATCATAATCAATCAAAATATGGATGTTGTAATGGTTTGGGTAGGATTAAAGAACTTTTGTTTATCAACGTATGTGAAAAATATGGTCTCACACCCGTTTCTGGGTTTATTTCAGCACAACACATATCCAAATATGTATTTTTTAATGGTTTGTGTTTGCTTAAACCAAGGGAGTGTCCAATAAACATAAAACATACATCAAAGGTATATGCTAACACAGAGGGAGCAAATAACAAAAATAATAATAATAATAATAATAATAATAATACATTTAATTTTCATAGCGCTTTTCAAGACCGGTTGCAGTAGTCCAGTTTGGGGGAGAGGGGGGGTGAGGGCATGGATGAGAATGATGCATTGTTCAGCCGTGTGGTCACAGGAACAGTCCCGCCACCGGAATGATGTGCTTGACAAGCATCATGCGTATAGGAGACCAATTTTGTAGGCAAAACGATGTTGACACCCATCTATTCTCAGGAGCAGTTCATCTATAACTGGCAGGAACAGCTGCAGAAAAATCCCTTGGCTGTGCTTGGCTCCTTCCTGGCATGTCTGGTCTCACTATGTCTTTCTGCTTTGGTGATGAGCCTGACAACAGTTGACAACCTGGAAATTAGAAAGATATAAAACATTTAAATATTGATACCAAGAGACACTACAATCTCCTAACATGCAATATATATGAAGACATATATAGCCCTATATCAGTGCATCCAGGGTACGCCTGATACATTTAAACAATATACAGCATACTTTATATTTTCTAAAAGCCTTTACTCTCTAGATATTATTTAACATGAATTGAGACATGTCCCACCTTCCTCCACAGTTGTGTCCAAATAGAGAAAAGGCCAGGAGCTTCTTTCCACAGGAGCAATCCAGCTCTCAGCAGTCAAGTATCTTTCTGCTTTGGGATGAGCCTATCAACAGTTAATTACCTGGAAATCAGAAAGAACTTTTGAAATGTTTAGAGTACCAAAAAAGAAAATACAATCTCAGTGTTTCTTTTGACATGTTCAAACATACTGGGGTGCATTTCCCAAAACCATAGTTGCTAACCTGTTGGTTGGCAATGGGAAATTGCATTGCAACCAACAAAGTTGCTAACTTAATTAGCAACTAAGGTGCTAACTTAGTTAGCAACTAAGGTTTTAGGAAACGCGCCCCAGTTGACTAAAGTTCACCTATACAAGATAGGTCTATGTTTTGAAAATAGTGCACAAGTATTTGAGAAGGGTGGAGCAATTCCTAATTCATGTTAATGATTTGGTTGAAGTGCTTGAATTAGCTGTGTAGGCCAGAATGTATAAGTTGGTTCATCAATATGGGTCTATGTACAATGTGTGGTGCACCAAAGTGAAAAGGTTGGACATGTCTTAATTCATATTAATTGACATCTACAGGCTATAGGCTTTAAGAAAATGTATTATACGGCTCTTCACATAATCTTCATATTAGGTGGTTGAATCAACTGTCTCTTACTGGTGGAGGCCAAAATGTATAACCTGTACAGTTGGTTCCTACAATATGGGCCTAGTATAGCAACCAATATATCTACGATAACTACTACAATGTCAACCTAGCAACCACCATATAAATGACTAAGTAAATGTTTTTCCAATTGTTCTCTTCTGTTTATGGTAGACCCAAATGGTCACACTTGGATATTGAACCCAGACCGCTGTAGCGGCAGACTGACTCTTAAATCACTAAACCACAAAACAGAGAATGAGAGATAACATCTGTGTCATACAAAGTCTGACTGAGCAGACGTAGCTGTCCCTTAATAGTGTAGGTCAAAATGTTCATATTCATTGACATCTACAGGCTATGGGCTTTCAGAAAATATATGGTTTATGTGGTCAATTCAGCTGTCCCTTAATAGTGTAGGCCAAAATGTATCAACTGAACAATTTGCTTCTCGATCTACAATATGGGCCTATGTACGCCTTATGATACACCAAAATAAGTAGGAAGGTGGAACATGTCTTAATTCATATTCATTGACATCTAAAGGCTATGGGCTTTCAGAAAATATATGGTTTATGTGGTCAATTCAGCTGTCCCTTAATAGTGTAGGCCAAAATGTATCAACTGAACAATTTGTTTCTCAATCTACAATATGGGCCTATGTACGCCTTCTGATACACCAAAGTACGTAGGAAGGTGGGACATGTCTTAATTCATATTCATTGACATCTACAGGCTATGGGCTTTCAGAAAATATATGGTTTATGTGGTCAATTCAGCTGTCCCTTAATAGTGTAGGCCAAAATGTATCAACTGAACAATTTGCTTCTCAATCTACAATATGGGCCTATGTACGCCTTATGATACACCAAAATAAGTAGGAAGGTGGAACATGTCTTAATTCATATTCATTGACATCTAAAGGCTATGGGCTTTCAGAAAATATATGGTTTATGTGGTCAATTCAGCTGTCCCTTAATAGTGTAGGCCAAAATGTATCAACTGAACAATTTGTTTCTCAATCTACAATATGGGCCTATGTACGCCTTTTGATACACCAAAGTACGTAGGAAGGTGGGACATGTCTTAATTCATATTCATTGACATCTACAGGCTATGGGCTTTCAGAAAATATATGGTTTATGTGGTCAATTCAGCTGTCCCTTAATAGTGTAGGCCAAAATGTATCAACTGAATAATTTGCTTCTCGATCTACAATATGGGCCTATGTACGCCTTATGATACACCAAAATAAGTAGGAAGGTGGAACATGTCTTAATTCATATTCATTGACATCTAAAGGCTATGGGCTTTCAGAAAATATATGGTTTATGTGGTCAATTCAGCTGTCCCTTAATAGTGTAGGCCAAAATGTATCAACTGAACAATTTGTTTCTCAATCTACAATATGGGCCTATGTACGCCTTTTGATACACCAAAGTACGTAGGAAGGTGGGACATGTCTTAATTCATATTCATTGACATCTACAGGCTATGGGCTTTCAGAAAATATATGGTTTATGTGGTCAACTCAGCTGTCCCTTAATAGTGTAGGCCAAAATGTATCAACTGAACAATTTGTTTCTCAATCTACAATATGGGCCTATGTACGCCTTTTGATACACCAAAGTACGTAGGAAGGTGGGACATGTCTTAATTCATATTCATTGACATCTACAGGCTATGGGCTTTCAGAAAATATATGGTTTATGTGGTCAATTCAGCTGTCCCTTAATAGTGTAGGCCAAAATGTATCAACTGAACAATTTGCTTCTCGATCTACAATATGGGCCTATGTACGCCTTATGATACACCAAAATAAGTAGGAAGGTGGAACATGTCTTAATTCATATTCATTGACATCTACAGGCTATGGGCTTTCAGAAAATATATGGTTTATGTGGTCAACTCAGCTGTCCCTTAATAGTGTAGGCCAAAATGTATCAACTGAACAATTTGTTTCTCAATCTACAATATGGGCCTATGTACGCCAAAGTACGTAGGAAGGTGGGACATGTCTTCATTCATATTCATTGACATCTACAGGCTATGGGCTTTTCATGATTACCCTAGCAACCAGCATAGCAACTGTTATGTTTAGTAAAGCAACCAGCATATCTACCATGGCAACAACCTAGGAACCATCTCTATTACCCTACCACATTGCAACCATATCTACCCTAGCAACCATCTCAATTACCCTATCAAGAACCTAGCAACCACCACTGTAATGTCAACCTAGCAACCACCATAGCAACCAACAAGATTACCCAAGAAACCAGCATAGCAACCAACATGATTACCATAGCAACCAGCATAGCAACCGCTATGGTTAGTATAGCAGCCAACATATCTACCATAGCAACAACCTAGGAATCATCTCAATTACCCTACCATTGACCTAACAACCACCACCATAATGTCAACCTAGCAACCACCATAGCAACCAACATGATTACCCTAGCAACTAGCATAGCAACCACTTTGTTTAATATAGCAACCAACATATTTACCATGGCAACAACCTAGGAACCTTCTCTATTACCCTACCACATTGCAACCACCATATCTACCCTAGCAGCACCCTAGCAACCATCTCAATTACCCAATCAACAACCTAGCAACCACCCACCACTACAATGTTCATGCAACCAACAAGATTACCCTAGCAACCAGCATAGCAACCAACATGATTACCATAGCAACTAGCATAGCAACCGCTATGGTTAGCCATCTCAATTACCCTACCATTGACCTAACAACCACCACCATAATGTCAACCTAGCAACCACCATAGCAACCAACGTGATTACCCTAGCAACCAGCATAGCAACCGCTTTGTTTAATATAGCAACCAACATATCTACCATAGCAACATCCTAGGAACCATCTCAATTACCCTACCACTGACCTAACAACCACCACCATAATGTCAACCTAGCAACCACCACAGCAACCAACATGATTACCCTAGCAACCAACATAGCAACAACTAGGTTTAGCATAGCCACCACCATTTCTACCATAGCAACAACCTAGGAACCATCTCAATTGCCCTAGCAACAACCTTGCAACCACTACCTAAGGGCAGCCGTGGCCTACTGGTTAGCGCTTCGGACTTGTAACCGGAGGGTTGCCGGTTCGAACCCCGACCAGTAGGCACGGCTGAAGTGCCCTTGAGCAAGGCACCTAACCCCTCACTGTCCCCGAGCGCCGCTGTTGTTGCAGGCAGCTCACTGCGCCGGGATTAGTGTGTGCTTCACCTCACTGTGTGTTCACTGTGTGCTGAGTGTGTTTCACTAATTCACGGATTGGGATAAATGCAGACACCAAATTTCCCTCACGGGATCAAAAGAGTATATATACTTATATATACTTATATACTATACTTAAATGCCAACCTAGCCACCATTCTGCTTTATTTGCCCCATCATTTTATTTACATAGACTAATTGACTAGTCGCACGAAAGGGTCCTCGGTGGGCTCGTCTATCTCCGGTGGAGTGTTAGCTGTGTTGTAACGACATCCTCTGTTATATTCTGCTTCTTACATGTTCACTCCGACACTGAATTACTTGTTTGGCCAATAATAACAAATTTAACACATGCATAAATCCTTCTTTATTGTAAAGTGCTGATTCACTAGGTGCCACAACCAACCTAGTCGGTGTAGACACTAATTACATTAACAATAGTGGCAGGTTCAAACACACCTGGCTCCATCGGAAACAAATGAGCCCACCAAGAGCCACTCGTGCAACAAGCCTATACATAGTTGTGTATTGTATACCTGGATGTCATTTAATATTAGCAATACTCACAAAATGTATGTTCGTTTTGCCCTGCATGCATTGGGACAGGGCATGCCTCCTCTTCTTCAGGGCCAGGCTTCACAGATTGTGTCTTGGCATTGCTGAAGCACTGAAGCAACATTAAGGTGTAACAGTAAACATCAGTAAAATTATTTCAAAGGTTTGAAACATGAAATGGCCAATGGTTACAATAACATTATCTTTAGCATGAAAAAGGAAGAGCCTATGCAAAAATGGCCTTAAGAATACATTAGGCCTACATAAACTGTTGTGGGTAAATATTCAAATACTACAATACTAAAAAATAACTCCTATAGGCCTACTTCAAATGTCAACACTGGTTTTGGAGGAATATTTGTAGTTCATATGCAGGAAAATACAAGCACATTAAAAGCTGCACTACATAGTAGCCTACACTGCAGAAATGCAATACTTTGGACACAGAAATGTTGGCTTTTTTTCAGGATAAAACGGTAATAACCTATAATAACAACATGTTTTGTCCCATGAGTTACCCAGACCCAAGGATAAATAACTTATTGTGAGATTGACCTGCTTAAAACAAGGCAATTTAAGCATAACGTGTCGAATAATGATTTATTTAGCTAATTCATGTAGGCCTATAATTTGACCATATCTTTTACACTTACAAGACTTTGAACTGCACTGAAAAATTGCACTAAAATCGCACGATTGTAGGCTTTGTACACCATGAAGGAGTGTTGTTCAGGATAACTAGGCTTATATTTTGTTCGAAAACAACAACAAAAAACAGCATTATTGTTTACAAAATGTACGTCGCTTAACTTTCTCCACATGGCTCGCTCTATGCCGCGTTTCCGCTTTCTTGTGGTTGCGTGTGTCACATGACCGTAACCAGCTTCGCCGTTACCGGATGTTTACATATCTAGTTACTGCTGTCTAGTATCGAAGCTAGTGCAAACACAAGAAAATGGTCCATTTGTTGATCAGTTGTGAAAGCACATATCGATTACATTCTGTATAAACAAACATAAATATGTAAAACAAGTTGTTTACAAAAGAAGTAGGCCTACCCCTAGCTCAGAAACGAATAAAATGGTAGTTACCTTGCTGGTTTGGTCCTTCTCAGGCAGAATGAGGGTCTGGCGAGCTACGAGATATCACGTTGCTGCAGCTTCAAAAGAATGTAACAGACATTTTTTCGCCATGCTATTTTGTAAGCCTGTTAGATTTTCAGACTGGGTTGCGTGACGGCATCACCTTTGATGGACATTTGATTTCCTTTCGTCTATATCTGACGGTGAGGGATTAACATGAATGTCTATCTGACGGACCCCCACGTCGAAAAACGACGCAAAGGGTACACCTTTCTCGTTGGAATTTGACGCCAAGGAACCTTGACCATGCGTCAGACCTTTGACGAGTAGGGAGTGAGACTGTGTTGTTTTAATGGGCATATCCCGTAGCATATTCTTCAAAACATCATCAGAGTAGGCCTAGGCTAGCCTAAGATAAATTGTTCAAACCATATTGTTTCAAAATATTAAAAACGAATAATAGCCAAAAATACTAAATGAATTGCAATGCATGCTGGGAAGCAAAACTCAACATGAAATAAAGTACATGAAACATAACTAGAATGCATTGACGTTATATCCACTCGTTTTCTTGGACCTGCTGTGATTAGGCTAAACAGGGACAGCCTATAAATGTAAGCCTTTCTTCCTGGAACATTGCAGATAAAGAAAAATGTATCGTTTTCTCTAGGCTATGAATGCTCTTTATAGCCAACTTTAAGATGAAATAAATAGAATCTGATGTTTCTATTCTATATCATTGTTTTATTAATAAACAGTAAGGCTCTGGTGAGGCAGAGAGCTTCTGCTCCTCGTTAGAAATCTCATCGGATATGTGCACTCTTTGCTGTTTCCACAAGGAGCTGCTGTAACATCGGGGACAGCTAGGCCTATGCGTGACAGTTTTAAACGCGAGCATGCGTCAAATAAATTACAATGACATTTAAACAAGTTATGAAGAAGCCGTATCCTTAATTCTTCTGCAATGTAGAGCTAGATCATTTTGCTTTACAAATTAAGTAGTCACTTATGTTGCTAGACAACCCTAAACAAATGCTACGTGGTCTGTTTTTAACATTTGTCTAGTTTTATTGCATCATATTCAGCTCCAAAAGCGGTTCAGTCCCAATTCGGCCGTGTGTGTGTTTCTGAAAATAAAACAGATAATAAGTACGTGACTACGTTAAATAAACCACTGCCTATTTAGAGCATGTTACATGCATTACGTAATGACAGTTATCTGAAGAAAAGCGCATTGTAGGCTAAGCTAGAAGCTAAGAACAGCGACTTTGCTAACGTTACACCAAGCATCACATCAGCTAACATTTTGATAAAATCCCTTCCCTAGTTTGTAACGTTATACATTAACGTTAAACTCAAAATGTATGTGCCACATAATTCAGCATGTCTGCATGCAGACATGCTGAATTATGTAATTATGTAGCACATACATTTTGAGTTTAACGTTAACCCTTTTCCCAGTTTATGAAGTTGTGCATCTATGAGCAAAGTAGACATATGGTTGGTTCTACTTTGCTCATAGACGCACAACTTCATAAACTGTATGATATTTTGCCGTAGACTACGGTAGGCTAATGCAGCTACTGCTAGAGACTAGATAGATAGATACTTTAGTCATGTCCAGACGTGTAACGTGAAGTCGTGCATGGATGTGATGTCTCCGTCCTGCAGGCGGTAGCCAGAGCGCTCTCAACTCCGCTGCCATGTGTGAATAAACAAACGTCCCCCCCATGTCCTAACGTTATTGTCGGGTCCTTAGGAGGTATTTGAAATGACCAAATGCAAATGTCATCCGAGGGACCTGACGGTGACGTCCCCAGAAAGTCCTGCACCGGACGTCACGCAATAACCAAACGAAAACTTGCTCCAGAATTCAATAAGGTCACCGGAACGTCCGCTAGAGAACATGACGTTCGGGACCAATCGGGGACGTCGTGAATGTCGGCATGAGGTCCGGGGGACGTCCCGTGTTTGTCGGGTAAGCTGCCTTGACACGAGCGCTTCCCTGTGAATAACACAGTGCGTCCATTGCGCATCGGGTGCTACCTGGGCCCAGGCTACAGATAAAAAAATAAATTAAAAAAATCCGGTTTTTCACGTCAGTTCGCGCCCCACCTGGCATGTCTCAGCGACCCAGTTGAGAAACGCTGGTGTACAGGTTGAACAAGCCACAATAAGTAGGCTGTTTAGAACGGCAGAGTAAAATATACATGTATCGCTACTCTATGAGGAGCTCTACAGTCGGCAAAAATACCTGAATCTGCATAGTATATCTTTAAGAATGGTGACCTAGTGTGTGTGTGTGTGTGTCTATCTTGCTGTCTCATTTTCTTTCTCTCCCTCCCTCTCCCTTGCTGATTCTGTTCCGGCTGGAACATAAAAAAAGTTTCTGGTTTCGTTTCTGTTCCTAGCAAAACATCAAAAGTTTATGTTTTTTGTTTTCGTTCTGTGAACTGGTTCATAGCTTTTGATTAATTTCCTGTAAAGTTTCTTATTAAATGAGAAAATAGGCTTGTACGATATGGATGTCCTTGACTGTCAATCCAAATAAAGACCTTCCTCTATTACACAACACAATAAACCGTTGTACTTAGCTTGGGGAAGTTAGCTCCCAGTCAACCTGCTGAGCAATTTGGCAACAGCTGGCAACCCAGTCCCTATTCTGCTTGTTCAACAAGCGGTAGAGAGAATCAGCTAGTAAGAAAGTAGACTCCTAGTCTGGCCCCTAAGCAGTAAGGCATCTACAGACATCTACACACAGGTGCAAATCCCACCAGGTAAGCAAAAAAGTTTGTCACTGCAAAGTTCTCGGTTACTGTATGTCATGGATAATGAATCAAGTGCAATCAGCTAAACTAGGAAGTAGCAAGTTATATTGTCTACAATAGACAATTTGCTGTGACACATTTTATGATTGAATTCACCCTTTTCTCATTTTTCATTCACATTTGCATAATCATCAACCACACATTTATTGCTTCTACAATTCTGATTGTTGACATTTTTGTCTTACCTCAAAAGGTGCCGTTTAATGTGGTGATTGCATGTGTTGGCCAAATGAGCACTACATGAGAATTGTAATTACACCTCTCACTTTTGCCTGGATGGGACAAGTACAGTTTTCAAAAGAAAAACATTGCACCTTTTATGTCAGTGTATGCCTATGTGTGTGTGTGTGTGTGTGTGTGTGAGAGAGAGAGTGTTTTTTTAGACATAATGGACTCTGATCCAGATCAGAAAGAGAAGAAGGGTGGAGTCTCCCAAAGGAGTATGTCCTCATGTGACTCTTACAGGTCAGTCTTTATTAAGGTCAGGAATGATATAATATTACTTATGTGCCAAAGACAAAAAGACACACCTAAATGTACCGTATAGTGGTAGATGATATGACCGCCGCATGGTGTTGCCACCTGATATGACAATTTCAGCTTTCTGACATAAAACACTGAGAGACATGTGAAATTAGCTCATGGAGCTTTACTGTACAGTGTATACGTATGGTTCTTCTAGCAGAGGCAGAGCCTACTCTTTGACAAGTGCTTGTATTTATACTTGAATATGGAGATTATGTACTAATAACAACTGAGATTATGATATTTAACAACTGAGAATACAATGCAGATGCAGGACAACTCCACACAGAGGAGAATGATCAGGTTGGCATTAACAAACAACAAGGATAATTTGTTTGCCACAGGCACGCCTTGTACTGCTCATACTCATGTGTATGTTTTGCAAATTGTGTGCACTATCAATGTGTCAGTGTGTGATCTGTAACAAACTCCACTTTCAGTCAATCTTGATGTCTGTCAGTGTTTATAGACATTTATATACCCACTCTTTGAGTGTTCACAATTTGTTTACATAATATGTTACTGTATGTTTATCAGAGAAATTACCTCCATTATGGTGGTGGGTCATCATGAGTGTCATGAGCCTCAGCACCCCCAAGGAGCATGTGTGTGTGTAGCACCCTCTAGTGATAGCAGATAGTGAGGCGTCTGTGTGTGATTCTGTTGTAGATCCAGATGGACACCAAAGAATGCATGGCTCAGATCCACACTGAAGATGAAGTTTCAGCATTTGGTTGAGGGAATACCTCATCAGGGAGAAACCAAACTCCTTCATGAGACATACACAGAGCTCTATATCACAGAGGGGGGAGGAGGAGAGGTCAATGATGAACATGAGGTCAGGCACATAGAGAGAGCATCCCAGATAGAAAGAGCACAAGGCAGACCAATCAAATGCAGTGATATCTTTAAGCCCTTATTGGAAGGAGACAACCGGAGTAAAAGGTGGACTGCACCATTCAGATACATCAGAGACATCTTTAAATCCACACACAGACAACACAGACCCATCAGAATGGTGCTGACAAAGGGAGTGGCTGGGATTGGAAAAACAGTCTCTGTGCAGAAGTTTATTTTGGACTGGGCTGAAGGAAAAACAAATCAAGATGTCCACTTCATATTTCCTCTTCCTTTCCGGGAGCTGAACCTGATGAAGGAGAAGGAAATGTGCCTGAGGGATCTTGTTCAGATCTTTTTCCCAGAAATACAATCTCAAGAAATCTTCACCAATTCAAGACACAGAATCATGTTCATCTTTGATGGTCTGGATGAGTGTCGACTTCCTCTAGATTTCCACTCCAACCCAACGTGCAGTGATGTGACAGAGCCGGCATCAGTGGACGTGCTGATGACCAACCTCATCATGGGGAATCTGCTTCCCTGTGCTCTCCTGTGGATCACAACCCGACCAGCGGCAGCCAATCAGATCCCTCATGAGTATGTGGACCAGGTAACAGAAATAAGAGGATTCAATAACCTACAGAAAGAAGAGTACTTCAGCAAAAGAATCCGAGATGAGAACCTGGCTAACAGAACCATCGCACACCTGAAGTCATCCAGGAGCCTCTATATCATGTGCCACATTCCAATCTTCTGCTGGATTTCATCCACTGTTGTAGAGAGAACATCAGTTGAATCAGAGAAAGTAGAAATACCACGGACTCTCACACAAGTGTACACACACTTCCTGGTCATTCAGACTAGCATAAAAAAGGACAAGTACACAGACAGAAAAGAAAGAGATGATGAAATGATTTTGAAACTAGGGAAATTGGCTTTCCAACAGCTGGAGAAGGGCAATCTGATCTTCTATGAGGAAGACCTAAGAGAGTGTGGTATTGACATCACAGAAGCATCAGTGTACTCAGGAGTATGTACTCAGATCTTCAAAGAAGAGGCTGGGCTTAACCAGGTTAAGGTGTTCAGCTTTGTGCATCTGAGCATTCAGGAGTTTCTTGCTGCTTTATATGTGTTCCTGTGCTTCAACAACCGAGAAGGAAACATGCCTGACCAACAGCAAACCTCTCAGCTCTGTACTCTGTTCAGAGCTACAACACTTCATGACTTACACAAGGCTGCAGTGGATCTGGCCTTACAGAGTGAGAACGGACACCTGGACCTTTTCCTCCGCTTCCTTCTGGGCCTCTCACTGGAGTCCAATCAGAATTTCTTAAGGCACCTTCATCTACTGACAAGAAGCGAATCACAGAGCTCAGAGCAAACAGTCCAGTACATCAAACAGAAGATCAGAGATCAGAACAACTCATACAGAAGGATTAATCTGTTCTATTGTCTGAATGAGCTGAATAACCATGCTGTAGTGGAGTACACTGACAGGAGCTCAGAGAGTCTTTCAGTAGTCATGCTTTTACCAGGAGAATGGAAGATTAGGAAATTTGAGTTTAAGATGTCAGAAGAGCAGCTGGATAAGTTTGACCTGCAGAAGTATATAAAGACCCCAGAGGAAGATCTGACTGAGCTCCTCAGTCCAGATGAAGTTCTTAAGAAGCTACTGCCAGTGGTCGCAGCATCCACATCAGTTATGTAAGTACAATACTGGTAGAAGGTGTATATCTTGGCTGTGTATGTTGGCTGTTTATGTAGAGGTAATGTTGCACAACGCAAGTTACATTGGTGCTGTGACCCGGATAGACCTTTGAAGTTCGCCTACAAAAAAGCTACCATCTTTGACATCCGGTATCTGCCGATTTTTCCTATGGGAAAATAACATGGGGATTTTGAATTATCGCACCTGTTAAACTCTCGCGGGGAAGAAAAAGTCTGAAATGCAGACGATTTCCTGAACACACTTTTGTCCTCTGCCTTCGAGTGGATACTGTGATCTCCGTGAAGGCGGCACACTTAGATTTTTGCTAAACGGATCTCCTTATATGGGCAAAGATGGCCGTTTTGGTTCTTTTTCGTAGGCAAACTTCAGAGGTCTATTGGGAGTGAGGTTTAATCTTTGAGTGGTAGGTTTCTCCAGTGTTTCAAATACACTTGTTTTCCTTGAATGATGATTTTGTTTTACTCAAACTGTCCTAGATTGATGATTTTATTGATTGATTGATTGGTTGATTGATTGATTGATTGATTGATTGATGATAAATAACATTCAAACTACATTGCAGAGGAGACCTATGTAACAATTAATCAATTAACAACAATAAATACTTCTATAGTAGTACTATTAGTCTATGAGAAGGCAGAAGTTTAAAGTGTTGTCGAAGGAGATATAGGTAAAGTGTAAGTGGAGAGAGGGAGGAAAGGGAAGTGAATGATCGGTGCATTTTAGGTGTGTTGGGTTGATAAAATTGTTAGGTCAGAAGAGTTGGACCTTTAAGAGCTATTTGAAGGTAGAGAGGGATGCCCCTGTTCTGGTAGCACTTTGTAAGTTGGTTCACCATCGGGGAACTACAAATGAAAATAGTTGGTTGGGAGTCAGTGCTAAGTCTATGTGTGTTGTGTATTTCTTTTTGTTACTATAATACCAGCTCATAGGGCTCTTTTCAGGCTTTAGCCACAATCATAATAAATAATCAGTCATGTGATTTTGTTTCTCCCAGGCTGATGAGTTGTTCCCTCACAGGGAAAATCTGTGCTGCTTTAGCATCAGCAGCCAGCTTAACCTCCTGGAGTTTGAAGGAGCTTTTCCTGAGTGGCAATCAACTTCATGATGTAGGAGCTCAGTATCTCTCAGACCTCATCATTAATCCCCACTGCAAACTGGAGAAACTAGTGTGAGTGTTAGATTGGTGAACTGTATAGTATAATTTGGTGTGTGTGTGTGTGTGTGTGTGTGTGTGTGTGTGTGTGTGTGTGTGTATCGTATAGGCAAATATGAATGTATTAATGAAATGCTCAATTGTTTCTCCTAGGCTGGAGCGCTGCTCCCTCACAGAAAAGAGCTGTGCTGCATTAGCATCAGCTGCCAGCACAAGTTCTTGCTCTTTGAAGTACCTGAGCCTGAGTGAAAATAACATCAGTGATGCAGGAGTTCAGTATTTTTCAGACCTCCTCAACAATCACCACTGCAAACTGCAGAAACTAGTGTGAGTGTTCTGTGGGGGTACCCTTTCCACTGACATCCATAGAAACATCACAATTAAGACCCCCCTCATGTTTACCATCCGACGTGGACAATAGCTAATTCAATTTTAATTTAATTTCACTTATAGAGCGCCAAAACATTACACATGTATTATGGTGTTTCACAGTGTTTTCACATTCAGGGAGAGCCCATGAGTAACAGGGGCGATTAAAAACTGGAGATACATATAGGAAGAAACATTGAGCAGAACCACGAGTCAAGGGCCTGACCCATCTACCTAGAGTCAGTTACAGGGCAGTAAGGTCTGTATACATGATAAATTAATAGATTAGTCAGGTGTATGATGTTTAAAGCCACCTGAGGTATATGTTACAAGGAGGTAGGATGGTTACATAACCAGTATGATAATGCATAAATCCTATTTAGTGTCAGAAAATTGAAATAGCCCAGTGTAGGGAATGAATTGTCCATAGAGATTAGGAGTTGTCATAGGGCAAGTAGTGGGTCGCTAGGCTACGCAGGCCAGGAATCCGGGCAAGAGGACAATAGCTAATTCAAAAGCACATGATGTCATCCTC
The DNA here is from genome assembly GCF_046254945.1 of Alosa pseudoharengus. NCBI lineage: Eukaryota > Metazoa > Chordata > Actinopteri > Clupeiformes > Clupeidae > Alosa > Alosa pseudoharengus. The sequence goes on from NW_027468598.1 coordinate 27,252,774, forward strand.
TTCAGCGGTAGTGTGCCAAATCTTGAGCCCGTGTCTTAGCATAAACTGGGTTAGGGATCTTTATCCTACTCTCCATTTTCACACAACCACTGTCTTAAATGTATACCTCCTTTTCATTTATTTCAATTATTCATAATTGTGTGTTTATATGTTAGTGTGGCCATGTAAATATGCATCATGGAATCTATCAGCATAATATGTAATTGGTCATTTGGGAATCATTATGTTTCGCCCAGGCTGTTTCGTTGTTTCCTCACAGAGAAGAGCTGTGCTGCATTAGCATCAGCTAGAAGGTCCACCCCCTGCAGTTTGAAGGAACTGAACCTGAGTCACAATGAACTTCATGATGCAGGAATTCAGCATATCTCAGACCTTCTAAAGAACCCCTACTGCAACCTGGAAACTCTAGTGTGAGTGTTATTACACAAAAACGTCTGAGTGTGAAATGAAGGATATAGTAATTTACACAATAATAGATGATTGACAGTGTCATTATCTCTGTGGGGTCACCCTGAGTTGGCAGCAGGCCCCCCATATTCTGACTCATTGTAATTTGACACAGAGTCCCCCATACGTAAGGAATAATGTATAGAACGCTGGTCATTATCGGAAAATAAGTCCGCGTCATGGCTTTTGCTGAGAAACAAATAGTCCGCAACACACAATGAACTTGAATCAAACAAATGGGAAATCCCATTCAAGTCCCATTCAAGTCAAAGGAGCGTTCTACTAGCATTATGAAGAGCCGTATAATAATCACAGTTATCAGCAAGTGTGTGTAATGATGTGATAGCATAGCCTACAGTAGATCACTCAGTTGCTGTCCACATGGACCTGGTGCTGACTTACTGCCATCATTGCTCAATTAGTTTGCTAACTTAACTGACCTTGAAAACCCTGTATAAATTCTCACATTCCACCACATCGGACATCAAGTTGTTTCAGGCTCTTGTAAATAAGGATACTACTGGGGGCAGCCGTGGCCTACTGGTTAGCACTTCGGACCTGTAACCGGAGGGTTGCCGGCTCGAACCCCTTCCAGTAGGCACGGCTGAAGTGCCCTTGAGCAAGGCACCTAACCCCTCACTGCTCCCCGAGCGCCGCTGTTGATGCAGGCAGCTCACTGCGCCAGGATTAGTGTGTGCTTCACCTCACTGTGTGTACACTGTGTGCTGTGTGTGTTTCACTAATTCACGGATTGGGATAAATGCAGAGACCAAATTTCCCTCACGGGATCAAAAGAGTATATATACTATACTTATACTGTACTTATATACTTACTGCAAATGTGAAAAATATGACACCAATACCCTCTGACATGACACATCACACACAAGAGGTGTTTTGTTTATGTCCATATGTTTCACTGGCAGTGGTATGACTAATAATGAGATATGTCATTATGTTTTCCCAGGTTGGGGAATTGTTCATTAACAGAGAAGAGTTGTGCTCATTTAGCATCAGCTGCCAGCTCAGCCTTCTGCAGTTTGAAAGAGCTGAACTTAGGAAGCAATGAGCTTCATGATGCAGGAGTTCAGCATCTATCAGACCTCCTCAGGAATCCCCACTGTAAATGGGAAAAGCTAGTGTGAGTGTGTGCATGTGTGTGTAGGTGTGTGTATAGGTGTTTGAGTATGTGTACATTTTGTGTTTGAGGTAACCCTTAGACCACATTTGGTTCATTATAGGTGAACTTCAGTTTATGTGTGTGTATTTGAAACATGTTTCATGTATGAGCGTGTGTGTGTATGTGTAAAACTCTCAGGGTTTATTGCTTAAATTTGTCATATTAATGTGTGTGAATTTAAGACACTTTGCATACAGTATGCGTGTGTGCAGATGTTTGTGTGGCATTGTTGAACACAAACCCAAAAACAAGTAGTTCATATCTTTACTCTAAGTGCTTTCTTGAGAAATTGGTCAAAAATGGGCCGTAACTTATTTGCTTGAAAATTTTACCTTGTGAGATTTGGCAAGCAGTATAAGAAATGCAACATGTATACATGCAGTACATTACGTATTATGTGTGTGAGGTTGATTATTTGTGTTACCTGCATTATAGGTTGAAATAAGTGCAGTAATCAGATGTCATTATATTACCCTCAGGCTGAGTGGTTGTTCCCTCACAGAGAAGAGCTGTGCTGGTTTAGCATCAGCTGCCAGCTCAGTCTCTTGCAGTCTGAAGGAGCTGAATCTGAGTGACAATGATCTCCATGATGCTGGAGTTCAGCACCTCTCAGACCTCCTCAAGAGTCCCCACTGCAAACTGGAGAAACTAATGTGAGTATTAGCACACAGCAGACCACTAGGGGGCACCATTTGATGTATAAGGGATACATAACTATTTGCCAACTGTGATGTAAGTGTGTATGTCTTTGTGCATGTGAAATGCTGTGAAGGGTGAGATACTGTATATTGTCTATGGGGACACTCTGTGATAGTTAAAAGGTATGTGTGGGGGATAGGAATGGGCGCCAAAATCCGATAGCTGTAGATATTAGTGTTAATTTCGTCAGACGAGACGAGAGGAAATATGTTCGTCAACAACCTTTTTTTTCATGACTAAGACGAGACGATGACGAGACGGCAGTAATGTCCTGAAACACTGACTAAGACTATCTTAAGATGCATTATTGTTGACGAAAAAAGACGAGACTAAAATGTTTTGCATGAAATAAAAACTAAGATAAAATCTCTCTTCATTTTCGTCTACAAAATGAGAAGACAGAATATCTAGCTGTTACGTTTTCAAAATATTCCGAATGAGTTCATACGCAACAGCTTTCCTGTAGGCTAGTCTACCTGCTGTTGCTGCAACCCTGTGGCTGCAACACGAAACTACATGGAACAAGAACACTGGAGATTTCTGCCAGAGTTAGCAAACTACCTAAGCTTTATGCCACAATGCTACATACCCAGAAGTTGAAGCTTCTCTCATACAAATAAACATCCCCCAGAATGTCCACACGAAAATGTTCATCATGTAATGTCAACTATTTAACTAGTTAGACTGATGATGCAAAGTTTGCTAGCAAGTAAGCTAATATGGAAAGTTCGCTAGCAAGTTAGCTATGGCTAAGATGGAGAGTCTGTTTGGGGAATGTGTTGTGTTTGGGCGCATATCGCCATCTAGCGAGGCGGAGTAAAACATTAATACTTTGGCCTACGACAGTGTTTCTCAACAAACTTTTTCAGTTTCAGGACCACTTAACTAACCCTAGCTAAAAAAAAAAGATTAGACCTACTTCAACAGTAGCCTATAATTAGTCTACACAATAGGCTTACTCACTGAACCACTTTGCTTATTGTGTGGATTCATACTGTATGATTTAAACTGGCATATCATACATAGACAGTGTTGCAGAACTGTTTTTACATACAAGTTGGTTCAATATTGCAAACAACTCATCTATATTATATTTTACCACGTCTGCTCGCTGACCACTTGGGATAGCTTGCGGACCACCAGTGATCCCCGGACCACACTTTGAGAAACACTGTTCTACGAATATGACAGTGGTCCAGTCAAATCTTTTACTGTCTATGGTCAAATCCCAGCCGAGCTATAACTGTAGCTCGACTTACCTGTGCATGTAAACATACTGACTGACAAAAAATCAGAATGAGTAATTATAACAGACGAGTAGCCCTGTGGACACACAATATTGTTGGAAAATTGAGATGTGTGAAACACTATTTGACTCAAATGGTAATCAGAAATAATTTGTTATAAAAAAAAGACTAAAATGTGTTGACTAAAACTGACTAAGACTAAGATACTTTTAGTTTTCTTTTGACTAAAACTAGACTAAAATGACGAGACTTTTAGTCGATTAAAACTTGATTAACAAAAATGATATTTGAATGACTAAATATGACAAAGACTAAAAAGGACATTTCGTCACAAGACTAAGACTAAGACTAAATTAAAAATAGGTGACAAAATTAACACTAGTAGATATACCCTATATGACCGATTACATACCCTATATTCAATCCAAATGCTATGCAAAACATATTGAGACTGTAACAACTGATTGTAACAACTTCACACGACTGTAACAACTTCATTATGATTATCTGTAATTCAAATAATGACTAGTGAAATGCTATTTCATATATTTCACACTATGTTCCAAACTTTTCTCATCTGTTGTTCCTTGTTGGTGGAACGCACTGCCAGTTCCTACAAGGGCAGGGACATCCCTCTCCATTTTCAAAAAACTCCTGAAGACCCAGCTCTTCAGAGAACATAGCACTACTTACAACTAGTCTTGCTGATCCTAGCACTTACCACCTGTCTTGAACTGACATTCAACTGTTTAAAAACAGCACTCACTGATGCACTTATTCTAACTGTACTCTACCTTTTTTAAAGAATTAAAACTTAAACTGTTTACCATGTTGTTAGTCGCGTTGGTTAAAAATGTGTCAGCCAAATGTAATGTAATGTAATGTAATGTAATGTAATGTAATGTAATGTAATGTAATATTGACTAAAAAAATAAATAACAAAATAAATATTGGTCCAGGCACCATTTAGACAACAGTACCAGTATCAGTTAAGCACCAGTATCAGATACAATCCAAGTGACACTCAACCCAAGTATCGGGGAATTCATAGTGATAGATGAAGCATAGCTTGTGTGTATACACACTATGATTCAAACATAAAATCCTAAAAAATATGGCAACCATTTGTTATGCAGTGGTGTGCTGGGGATGCAGCATGAAAGTCTAGGATGCTAACAGACTGAAGAGGCTTATTAAGAAAGCCAGCTCTGTCACAGGGGGTGATATTCAATTGGACATAATATTGTATTGGAGGTGGTGGCAGAGAGGAGGATGCTTCACAAGCTGATGAGCATCCTGAACAACACCTCTCATCCCCTAAATGAAAGGCCTGCTGAGATACACAGAATGTAATTTCTACCAATGGCCATCAAACTAAACTGATGACTGATGTGGCTTATGTTTGGTTTTTTTTACTTATTTTACTTTTATATATGTTTGTTCAAATGCACAGGACCGTGCTGTTGTGACAGTCAGGATGAATAAAATATTTCTTATATTATCTTAATAATATTTCCTTTCAAATTTTGCCTTTCCATTTTCGTTTCTTTCAAATATTTACATTTGGATTTTTTAAGTGACTATTTTTTTGAACTGAAAGTGTAGATATGTAAGTGTAATAACCAGGCATGTAATTGTGTTCCTCCCAGACTTGGGGCTTGTTCCCTTACAGATAAGAGCTGTCTTGCTTTAGCATTAGCTGCCAGCTCAACCTCATGTAGTTTAAAGGAACTGATCCTGGGTAAGAATGATATTCTTGATGCAGGAGTTCAGAATCTCTCAGACCTCCTTAGGAATCCCCACTGCAAACTGGAGAAACTAGAGTGAGTGACACTGCTACAGACCTGTGTGTATGTGTGTGTGTGTATATGCTTCATGGTGGGTGAAGTACTTTCTTTAGGTGGAGAGTAATGGAGTGTAATGTCCAGACATGCTTGTTTCTAACAGGTTGAATTGGTGTTCACTCACAGAGAAGAGCTGTGCTACATTAGCATTAGGTGTCAGTCCGGCCAGCTCCAGTTTGAAGTGGCTGAATCTGAGTGACAATGATATCCATGATGCCGGAGTTCAGCGTCTATCTGACCTGCTCAGGAATCCTCACTGCAAACTGGAGAAACTAGTGTGAGTGTTATACAACAGATACCTAGATACCTGGTGTAGAATTGTATGTGTGTGTGTGTGTTGCATAGATAGAGATATGTGAGTGCAATTTTCAACAGATGTGTCATGTTTCTTCCAGGTTGTGCCGTTGTTCCCTGACAGAGAAGAGCTGTGAAGCTTTAGCATCAGCTGCTAGCTCGACATCCTGTAGTTTGAAGGAGTTGAACCTGAGTGACAATAAGTTTCATGATGCAGGAGTTCAGCACCTCTCAGACCTCCTCAAAAATCCCAACTGTAGCCTGAAGAAACTATTGTGAGTGTCAATACACAACAATCCTTGGGCACCCTGTGATGAGTGTACTGTATGTACACACACACACACACACAACACAGGTCTATTGCTGTGTATGTGTACACTCATCCCACAAATTAGAGAAACTAATATGAGCAGTAACACACTAATATTAATTTGTCTTCTAGAGTGGATGTTCGGATCTTTATAAAGGAGACTCCAGCACCAGCTTCCACTAGCTGCTCACAGTCCTCAGATGCTGCAGAGCTGCACCTCAGAGACAAAACCCAGCAGGATCCAGGAGTGGAGCTGCTCTCTGTGGACACTCCAAAGTGAGTCTGGTGAACAACTGCACACCAAACACACACACACACACACACGTCCACCTTACGGCCCGTATAACTGATAATTTTCGCTCAGACACTCTTCCCCATAACCTTTTACCAATGCCCAGGACACAGAAGCTCACAACAGATTTTAGTATAAAAAATACAAGTTGCTTTATTTCTAATAAACACACACACGCACACACACACTTGTACTCTTAAGGCCTATTCACACCAAGAACGATAACGATAAATATAACCATAACGCTAAAAGCGTTCACACTGAACAACGATAAACAAAGTCTCTCCTTGTGTTAATGAATGTGACGGTTAAAATTCTATGGGTTCTGATTGGCTATTAGCTTTTTATCGTTCTGAAAATCGCTCGGAAAGTGATCCCCAACCATATCGTTCTTCATGTCGTTATCGTTATAGTTTATGTGTGAGCGTCGTCATTCATATTAACGAGAACGATATCTATTTATAGTAGGGCTGTCAATCGATTAAAAAAATGAATCTAATTAATTACATACTCTAAATTAATCGCATATATAATATTTGCTGTAAAAGTATTTTAAATATTTAAATTCAAATGAATCATTGAATAATCAGCATTAATGACATTAAAGTTCAAAAACTATTTTATTATTATTTTAATAATGGCCATAATAATCTATGATATGACCTAATATGCTGAGGAAATAAATTCAAAAGTGCTTCGGGAAGAAGTTTTTTCTCATATACAGTACAAGGTATTTCAGGCCACAGATATAACCTAAGGGACACAATGAAAATAAATGAACACTCCCCTCAATGTCTATTTCTTTGCATTGATGTGCGACTTTAGAGTTGATGAACTCCGGTGATATGCAAATTCCTTGTTGCAGACATTGCAGTCCAATCAATGATCTAGACATTTTCTTCTCTCTCCTTCTTTTTACAGTCTAATGGTAACTGACTACAACGGCCCGGGGTCAAAGGTCATACAGAATCGATTAATCTGCGTTATTTTTTTTAATCAGTTATTTTTTCTCAAATTAATTAATCGAAATTAATCAGTTATTTTGACAGCCCTAATTTATAGCTATCGTTCTTGGTGTGAATAGGCCTTTACACTGTATAATGACACTCAGGGGTGAAAGTAAGCCGGTACTGGCCGGTACGGAGTACCACTAAAATATTTGGAGAGGGTACGCCGTACCGGAAAGAAAACTATACTGTCTCTGAAAAATATTGCACTTTCAGCATGACAACACAACTGCTAACGTCAAATTACCAGAAGCAACACGTTTCCCCCAAAATATATTTCATATACATCGTTCTGAACTGTATCTAAATTGTGTCTAAACCTCCCGTGCAGCTGGACAGACAACGAGCAAGCTATAGCGCGCGTACAGTAGCCTAATTGCGCCAACGTGCACTGGTATCCAAAGTGTTTTAGCAGACGGACGTTTCTTGGAAAGTCTCCGAAATAAATAAAAAAACATACAGGCTAAAGAAAAATATGTTGATGTTTCAATAGCCTATTCTGGTTTTATGTGTGCAGTGTTTCGCTGGAGAGACAGAACAGCCTCCGGCTCCTCAGCCGATGGTCACGTTCCGCCGCAACATCCGGAACCTGTCTCCAACGCACTTTTCCTCTGTGGTTGCCTCCGGTCTACCTCCACTCAACACCTTCTCCTCTCTGGAGGTTAATGAGGCCACAGACTCGCTCTGCTCCACACTGAGCTCGTGTCTAGACGAGCTGTGCCCTCTTACCACAAGGCCAGCTCGATCCAAACACTCTCATCCATGGCTAAATGATACCCTCCGATCGCAGCGCACCAAACTCAGAGCCGCGGAGAGGAAATGGCACAAATCCAAACTAACTGATGACCTCAAAAACAACCAGACACTCCTGACCTCCTTCTCAGCCAGCATCACTGCTGCTAAGACAGCTTTCTACAATGACAAAATCAACAGCGCTACAGACACTCGAAAGCTTTTTTCAACCTTCAAATCGCTACTCAACCCTCAGATGCCTCCTCCTCCATCCAACCTTACTGCAGATACCCTCGCCTCATTTTTTACAAACAAAGTGGCGGCAATCAGCAGTCAATTCTCTACATGCCCACTCAACGCATCTGACTCAGATACCGCACTCCTACAACCTCTAGGGACTGCTAGATCATCTTTTTTAGCATTCACGCCTCTCTCCGAGAATGAAGTATCTAGACTCCTGACATGCAGCCGTCCTACCACATGCTCGCTGGACCCTATACCTACGAGCCTACTTCAGTCCATCAGCCCGACCATCGCACCAGCTATCACACACGTGATCAATGCCTCGCTAACCTCCGGCACATTTCCAACAGCGTTCAAAATGGCCCGGGTAACACCGTTACTTAAGAAAGCTTCTCTCAACCCTGCTCAAGTCGAGAACTACCGCCCTGTCTCACTCCTGCCTTTCCTATCCAAAGGCATTGAACGAGCAGTCTCCAAACAGGTCTCTGACTTCCTTTCACAGAACAACCTTCTGGATCCAAATCAGTCTGGGTTCAAAAGCGGCCACTCTACCGAAACGGCTCTGCTGTAACAGAAGCCTTAAAAGAAGCCAGGGCGACCGCTCGGTCATCAGCACTCATTCTGCTTGACTTATCGGCTGCCTTTGACACGGTTAATCACCGCATCCTTCTCTCTATACTCGCTAACATGGGAATCTCCGGTTCTGCTCTCTCCTGGTTTGAATCCTACCTCACAGGACGCTCGTTTAACGTATCATGGCTTGGTCAGCTATCTGCACCTCACCATCTCACCAGAGGGGTCCCCCAGGGCTCAGTACTGGACCCCCTTCTCTTTGCTATCTACACCACCTCCTTGGGACAGATTATCCGTTCGCATGGCTTCTCATACCACTGCTATGCAGACGACACACAGCTCTATCTGTCCTTTCCACCTGATGACCCCTTGGTTTCAGCACGGATCTCGGATTGCCTCTCAGACATAGCTACATGGATGAAGGCACACCACCTCCAGCTGAACCTCTCAAAGACTGAACTGCTGGTCCTCCCAGCTAAACCTACCATACACCACGACATCAACATCAAATTTGACTCCCTGTCTGTTTCACCTACCAGGACTGCAAGAAATCTAGGAGTTGTTCTCGACAACCAACTAAACTTCTCAGATCATGTTGCCTCAGTCGCCCGGTCATGCCGTTTCGCACTCTATACGGAAAATCAGGTCTTACTTAACTCAAGATGCCACCCAACTTCTGGTTCAGGCAATAGTCATCTCACGACTCGACTACTGCAACGCCCTCCTGACAGGTCTCCCAGCCTGCGCAGTGAAACCACTTCAGATGATCCAGAACGCGGCGGCGCGCCTGGTCTACAACCAACCCAAGAGGGCACATGTTACCCCGCTACTCATCCAGCTACATTGGCTACCTATGGCGGCCCGCATCAAATTCAAGGCTCTAACGCTTGCCTACAAAGTAGTCTCCGGTTCTGCTCCCACCTACTTGAATGCCTTCATACAGACATACGCTACCTCCAGACCGCTGCGCTCCTCAGACGAACGACGTCTAGCTCTACCTCCGGTACGCTCAGGCCAATCCAAACTTTTCTCATCTGTTGTTCCTCGTTGGTGGAACACACTGCCAGTTCCTACAAGGGCAGGGACATCCCTCTCCATTTTCAAAAAACTCCTGAAGACCCAGCTCTTTAGAGAACATCTCCTCTCATAGCAACACTTACAACAAGTCTTGCTGATCCTAGCACTCACCAGCCGTCTTAAACGGACACGTAACTGTTAAAAACAGCACTCACTGATGCACTTATTCTTACTGTACTTATTCTTATGTTTTTTAAATTGTCCTAATATTGTTGAGAATTGCTCTAAAACTTAAACTGTTTACCATGTTGTTAGTCGCTTTGGTTAAAAATGCGTCAGCCAAATGTAATGTAATGTAATGTAATGTAATGTAATGTAATGTAATGTAACAAGAGACAGACAGCGCATGTACGGTTTAACCAGATCTTGCGCAGCAATAATGAAAGTGTTTTAGCGGACAGAAGTATTGTAGCGACCGGCTGTCAATCAGTGAGTGCCCGCGCTATGCATAACCCCGGGCACGCTCATGGTTGGCAGCCTGGCGAGAGGGGGGCGGAACCCCCGGAGAATATAGGCTACTGTTCGAGAAAGTTCTGCCTCTTTCGGTTCTGGGCCTGACACGGCCCGCTGTGTTATATGCTGCATTGTGTGCTTTGTGACAATAAACCAGTTCATGATAGTGAAACGCTACAGTATGTTGCAGTCTCCCAAATTAAAAGGCATGACTCAAAGAAACGTGTTTCATGATATACAGTAGCCTATATAAAAAAAAAACGATTGGAAGTGGGAGCGAGCAGAGTAACTAGGCTAAATAAATAAATAAATGTTGAAATTAAGTGTTTGCAATTTATTCATAATCAAAAACAGATACAGGTGGGTTAAAGATATCTAGTGATACTAGGTGAAGTCCTAGTGAATGCTTGATAAGTAGACTATAATACAGTAAATAAACAAACAAATAAATAATAAATAATTAGGCTAAGTGAAATTTTCGGCGCGCGCTTTGCGCGGGCATTATAACTCTATATCATAGTACCACCAAGAAATAAAAACTACTTTCACCCCTGATGACACTGGAGTGTGTTTGCAGCTCCAGTCATCTGACACAAACAGCAATTAATTACCCTCTGGTCATATTGTAATTTCCCAACTATTAGCCGTGGCTTATACATTGATTTTGCTAAATTTCTTCAGCTGTGAGGTTAATACACGGGGGCAGATAATATGATATTAATATGGTTTTGTTTCTTTTAACCTGCATAAAACACTGTCCTGCGGCTTATACTGTACACAATGTGGCTCATACAGGAAGTTACTGTAGTTTCATTTCTATTACTGTAAACCAACCTTTGGAAATGTGTAGCCATCACTGAAAGAAGTCATCAGTTCCGGTGACAGATATCCTTTCGTCGTGTGTGTATATGTGCATATCTGTGTGTGTGTGTGCGTGTACTCTTGCATGTATGTGTGTGTATTTGTGCTCTTGCATTTATGTGTGTGTGTGTGTGTGTGCGTGTTTGTGTTCCTGAGCAGTGAGAGATGGAGCTGCCATTCCTGTGCCCACATCACAGACCCTGCACACTGGACTCTGGTGACCCCTTCCATCTCCATGGAAAACGGTTTGTGTGTGTACAACATAAACTCCCCTGCAGGGAGCTATGAGTGCTCAGAGTCTGGTCTGCGCTGGGCATGTGCCGGTCCAGTTGCCCTCCAGTACCACTTCATCAAGGACGAGCTGTTCTGGGCCCAGCTGCAGATGTTACGGTATCAACCCGCCGGTCCTCTGATGGACATCAAGCTTCTGTCAGGCGAACTGGAAGAGGTCCATCTGCCCCACTCCCTCTGCCTGGGTGGTTCTGACCCGTCTGTGCTGGGAGGTGCAGTCAGGACCCTGCACAGCGATGATAGTGACAGTGGTGTTTCCCTGGAGACGTGTGAGCTGAGTCGTTTCCACGGCAAGCTCCTGGGGAGGCGGTTCTCCCTCTGGCAGCTGGTGGTAAATCTGGGCATCCCAGTAAAAACCCACTGCGAGGTCCTGATTTACCAGTCCTGCCCCCAGCCACTGATCCTCAACGCCTTCCTGGTGCCCGCGCCCTCCACAGCCAGGCAGGTGGTGGAGGAGAGGTGGAAGAGCCGGGGTGCTCTCAGCATCTGCAAGCCACCCCCCGATGACTCCCTCTGGGTCAGTTCCAGATTCCAGCTCTGGACCTCCTGCTCCTCGGTGATCACTCCCTCGGCGATGACCCTCAGCTACAACACCTCCCCAACCTTCTTCGAAGTGTGCCTGGAGAACCCACCAAAGAACTTCAACATGGAGCTTAGACCCAGTGAAGGGAAGCAGTCTGTTTGGACAGCTGTCATGTGGCAGGGAGCTGACTACCTCCGAACTCGAAACCACGCAGACCTGACAGAGCCTTCTGACGCACACACAGGTTGGGCAGTTGGGGATTTTTTCTTTTTTAAAACAAGCTAATTGTGTGTGTATGTATGTGTGATGAAATGGTTGATCAGGTGTTTGTGTGTGTGATAGGTTGGACAGGTACATGTGTGTGCATGTGTGTTTGTATGACAAGTGATGAAATGGTTGGACGGGTTTGTGCGTAAAGGTTAAACACTGAGATAATATTATACTTCAGTTCAGGTTGGTGGTTGTGTACTAGATCGGTGATTCTATTTGGGACTGCATTAGACTGGTGATAGATTGTGTTTGTGACTGTAATAGACCGGTGAATGCGTTTGTGACTGTAATAGACTGGTGATTGTACCATGGTGGTAGACTGATGATTGTATTTGTGACTGTAATATATGAGTGATTGTGATTAAGACTGTAATAGTGATCGTCTTTTTGATGGCCGTAATAAACCAGTAACTGTGATTGTGACTGTAATCCTCCAGGTCGGAGGAGGAGTCAGAATGTGGCATCTTCAGTATATCTTAACCAAGTCCAGAGAGACATGAACATTGCAACAAATACTCAAGGTGAGTCCAGTGAACACAAAAAGGTAAAAGCAAGTGATTGAATGATTGTAGAATATTCAGACATTTATTCAAGTAACTTCTACAGAACTCTCTATCCATACTCATATAGCACAGGTCATGAATTCAAAAGTTGGCCAAATTAAAATTCACAGTAAGTTATTTCCTTTGTTGTTTTTATTTTTGAAGAGGCAGCAGCGTTTGTGGACAGGCACAGAGCTGAGCTCATTGCCAGGGTGGGTAATGTGATGCCCATCGCAGATGCGCTGCTCTCCAAGGGACTGGTCCACCCTGAGAAGTATTCAGAGATCAGAGCAGCTGCCACCAGTGAGGCAAAGATGCGAGAGATCTATGAGTGTCTGCGCTCAGCTGGAGCTGAGGGGAAAGCAGCGTTCTATGGAGTTCTACTGCAGGAGGAGCCCCACCTGCTCCAAGACCTGAGAACACCTGCATTATAGACTAGATTAAACCTGCATTTATAACCTGACCACACCTGCTGTAAAGACTGCATAGTTGTTTTGAAGACCTGAATGCACCTTGAGGAGAGATCGGAATATCACAACTCATAGAGGATTTACTGTGAGGACATCAATGAACAAAATAAGGCAAGAATGTTTGCAAATTTAAAATGAACTCTGCCTTTAAAGGGTGCCTTCTCGAAAGAGCCGTTAAGATAATCTCTGTCAAAGTTTAATCTGAGCACAGGTCTATTTTACATAAAATGTAATCTAAGAACTGAATTACTCTGGAATGAAATGGATGGATGTAGGGGTGCTTTTAGAAAATGTGGCAGACAGACAATGACAGACAATAACTCTGGGCCTCCCGATTGTATTATCGGAAGCTGTATCCAAGATGTACAGTATATAAGTACTACCACCAAGATTTAATCTTACTAACGATGTTGAGTGGTGGGCCTGAGCAATGACTGGAGGTAGCTCATCTCGGGAGCGTGGTGGTGGGCACTCGGTAGTTACACCGTTTGGGGCCCCCTGTCAGTGGCCCTTAGAATCCCCCCCCCCCCCCCCCCCCCTGCGGTGCACCTGGATGGATAACAGCTGCACTGTGTTGTTATATTTGTATATGTTTTGTGTTATGGCCTCTTCTAGCCTTCTTTCTGTTTGTTGACCAACTCACACTGTCTTCTCTGCAATACCTTTACCATTGCTAATCTGTAATACTAGATAATAAAATCCAATTTCCGACACCGTCTGGTCGTGAATGGTTTACTGCGCTGACGATGTGGTTTACTACACCGACAATGGCTTCAGACTCATTCACACCCGTTCAGTATGGACGTTAGCATTCAACTCCTCGTGGGAGCGGGCTTGTGTTCCCACAGCCCTATGCAGAATGAGCGGCTAGGACACACTGAAGTGAAGTGATGATGGGGTAAAGACACAGCAAGCAGACGTGGATTTTGGTGGAAAATGCAGATTTATTTACAGAGCAAAAATAGTGCAAACAAATAGCAAACAAAAAGACTTGACGACAAAACAAAACAAAAGTTTTACACAACCTCACAACAAGTTGTCACATCCAAAATGCACTCTCTTAGACTTCTCTCACCGGACTTCTCTCAAGACTCTTCTTCCTCTAGCCTCTTTCTTGCAGGGGGTCATCCCTATGTTCCCTGGGTCCTATGTTCCACCGGGTCCTATGTTTCCCGCTCGGGGTTAGGGTTAGGGTCCTATTTTCTCCAGTCCCATACAAAGCGGGGAACATAGGACCCGGAGAACATAGGTACGCTCCCCCTTGCAGAAAAACCCTGGCTTTAAATAAAGCCAACCAATTGGGGTTAATTGGTTGATACCACTATGACTAGGGGGATTCTACCAAGCAAATGTACACTGAAACATTTAAACACACATTGAAACATACATTTCATTGTAAATGATAATGACAGTATAAAACTATAAATACATACTAATCACATCACTGGAACCTAAAATAATAATTAACATAGAACACACAACCTAACACCACACAACTCTGCCACTTTCCCATACCCAATCAGGGCACAAATAGACCTCTGAAGTTCGCCTACAAAAAAGCAGCCATCTTTGACATCCGGTATCTGGCGATATTTCCTATGGGAAAATAACATGGGGATTTTGAATTATCGCATCTTTTAAACTCTCGCGGGGATGAAAAAGTCTGAAATGCAGACGTTTTCCTGAACACACTTTTGTCCTGCCTTCGAGTGGATACTGTGATCTCCGGTACGTGAAGGCGGCACACTTAGATTATTGCTACCCCAGAGCTAACTTGCAATGCAACTTTACATAAGTAGTTAGCTTCAACTAACAACCGGATCTCCTTAAATGGGCAAAGATGGCCGTTTTGGTTCTTTTTTGTAGGCGAACTTCAGAGGTCTATAACCCATTCACAAGGTGCACTGGTTCCTTGGGAAAACAAGGTTTTGCAGGACCAGAAAGTTAAAGTGTGCGTGTGAGGGTGTTTCAGTGTTTGTGTGTGTACGAGAAAAAAAGTTTAAATGATCCGAGAAGGGTTGGGGAAAAGGACGAACTACCTTTTCACAGATGTCTTTAGATCACTAAACATATCAGATGTGTCAAGGTGAATTACTCCAGTCTCCGTATTTTTTGACGTTAATCACTCTTATGATGTATTACTATTGTCTATCCAAAGTAAAGTGCCCGTTTCGAAGTTAACTGATGGTCAAATCAACCAAAAATCTGATATTGTTTGCACCTATGAGCTACCTAATGTTTAACCTATTTAATATCTGTTTTAAAGATTTAAATTCTGAACTTTGTCTGTGACGGCACAATGGTGTTTTAAGCCCCCAACGTCTTCTTCCAAGCAGCGCAGCACTGCATGGAAGGCACTAGGGTTAGTGTGGATTAGGGTTAAGGTTAGAGTTAGGTGCCTTGAAGTCGACGGTGGGGGCTTAAAACACCATCGAGCTCTGTGACGTTGGTTTCAATTCCCTCTCTTATTGACATGGAAAATCCAGTTTCACTCATCTCTAGCTAAACAAAACTAACTTTCTGGTGTATCTGCCAGGTTATTACCCTGCTTTGATTGAAATATTTTTAAACCTACAGTGCCTCTCTTGAAAAAAATAACAGGAGGTGGGATTTTTTTGTGTTTTATGATGCTTCAAATATTACCTACAATTATCACTGTAAAACTGTTTGTTTGAAAGTCAAACTCACATCAGTTATCATGAAAGGAGGTTGTGCAGTTGTCATAGCTCCACAACCTAGCAAACAGCAATACAACCTGAAGACATCCTGTTATGCTAAACTTATATAGGCCTATTGTGCAGTATAACCACAAAAACTGTGTCTGCATGACATACAGGTACATCCTGTTTTCAGATCTTCTGACTTCCTCATTGGCTCAACTGGTGGTCAGAATCAGTAGAATGACAACGTATGAAGAATCCAGTGATGGGGGACTAATAAACAGGTATGTGTTCAAACTGGCTGTTTTCAGGCCATTTCACAGAATTTACACATGTAGCAACAAATCTGCTTTCAAACAGGTAATTTCAATACTAATGTCTTGATAAATACCAAAACTGCTTTGATACCTACGACTGATTTGATTATGAACACATGGTTAAAAGAAGACAGTCAGTGTTTCCCCTAGAAATCCATCAGTAGTGCTGTCAGTCGCAGAGTTGGTAACCCAGTTATGCCGGGCCTTAAGAAAAAAAAATATTTTGATAATTTGACAGTATATTTGCATCTGTAGAGATTTAAAAATTAAGCACATTTTGAGCTGGTAGTGTACTGTTTTACACAGAGTATCATTGATTCATGAATATCAGTGGAAGTAGTGATTCAATGCATTTTGTATGAAAGCAATACAAATGTATCTATAGTTTAGACATTTGCCACACAAAGTCTACTGATCTGGTGAATATGTGTTATTATGCATGTATTATGTGTTAAAGGTAGCCTGACGAGCCAGACTCGTAGGGTCTGGGCACTCACCGTTTGCAGTGCTCAGGCGCCAGGCGCCTGAGGGGCGGGATAATCGGTTGTCTTTCAAATTCCCTCTGCACGCAATAGGACAGCGCTATGAGTCCCATGCGTTTCCCACCAGCAGAGCTAGTTGGCTAGTTCAAACTTTTGCCAACTTAATAAAAGCTTAACTCGTGTCACACTGTTCGCCAACAGCAACATCCATCTTATTTGTTTTCAAGTAGCAGGGAATTCAAGCCAAACCGTTGCAACTCTGCCATCAATCATGTTAAGCCTGCCTAACGACTCTATACACGATTTGATTGGCCTGATAGAAGTTTAATTTTTCGAGCTCACAAGCCAATGGAGAGTTGCTAGAGCTAGCGCTAGGGCGCGTCTAGATTTCTAGGCTATGTTAAAGGAGTAATCCAGCCAATTTTAACACAGAGCTCACTTGATCATGTTCAGGGAATTATGGGTTTGCACGGCATGTCATCAGAACTGGACGTCACCATATTGGAGATACTCGCCTCATTAGAAAGCATTAGATGCTGAAGTAAATCCCTAACATCATCAAGGAAAATGGTTAATTATTGCCATGTTTTAGGTTGTACCGATAGGCCAGACTCAGAAAAACATCTGGTGTAGATATCAACTTCCAAAAGTTCTTAAAAAACCAGGGAGAAAGGAGAATAATGCCAGAAGTTATCAGAGGAAGGGGGGCGCTTGTGGTTGAACTTGGTACTTCGTCTCCCTCACCCAACTCATATGGATCTGCGCTGCCAATAAACCGTAATTTCTCAAAATATTGTGCCTTTTCTTGTGGTCCAAGTCCTGCCCGATATGCCTTTGCATCTTAGACGCATTTTGATGAGCTTTTCTGTTGTTTAGACAAGGCTACAATCACGTAAGACCAAAGTGCATAATACTCCATTGTACTTCATTCACTGAGTATTGCCAATATGGCCGCGTGTGCTGGGTTACCATGGTTACCGGCCAGAACGTGACGTCCGTGCAACCCCCTAATACTGGGTGTCAGAAAAAACATGAAAAAAATCGGTGCTGTCTAACACGAGTTAGCCGGCTAGCAGCTAAAGCAGCCAAAGTGCTAGCAAGCTAACCAATTACTGTAGGTAATTGTGAAAAGTAATTAGGCCTACCAGTTTGAGCAAACTGTAGATATATTTATTTATTTGTAGCCTACATATCTAATTTATTTCTTCATTTATTTATTTATATTCATCTTTGGTCCTCCATATTCCATTCAGTAGCATGCAGCTCATCTGCAGCTTCCATGTTGTTACCGTCAGTCATATTAAACATTGCAATGCTGAATAATCGTTATTTTGGACTACTATAAACTTCACATTTGGTCTCCGTGGAAATGGGAAAAGGTATGAGATCGACTTCGGTATGGACTAGTCTACAGCAGGGGTCTCAAACTCCCGGCCCAATTTTTAATTGCGACAAACAACGATACTGATTAAAATAGACGATAGATCCAAGTACGGTGACAAATCTCATTTGTACTCTCCTCCACTATTTGCTAGATATCCAGAGCTTGATTCAAACCCAAAATCGCTGCACAAAGTTTTCAGGAAATACTTGTATTACACGCGAGAAACACAAAGACGTGCATTTGTAATGACACGGAAGCATGCAGGCCATAGTTTTGCACAAATTGAAGCAGAAATAGGATTTAGGGAGGTGATTATAATGGAGGCGAACTGAGCTAGCATGCTAGTTGCCCGTGTAAATCCTCTCACACCCCTAACCTTAAGAACGCTTCTAACCACTGAGTTGGAAACCTGGGCTAAGAGCGTTCGACTCCCATGCCCGTGTGTGTCAAGGTGGCGGGTTCAAGGGCCGTGAGCGGCGGATGAATTACGACCTCTGTTACTAGGTTTACCACACATTCTGGTTTTCCTGGGATTATTCTCTTTTTTTAATGTCTGTCCCGGAAATTTGACAATCTTTCCCGGGACACCAAATGTCCCGTTTTTGGTGCAAAGACACTTCTATTTTTTTTAAGTATTCCCCAGTTTCACTTTAAATAAAACCTACATTCTGCTCCTGCAATCCTACTATTTTTGTTAAGTTATCGTGATTGTATCCTACTGTTGGATAGCCTGGCTAACGTCAGACCTCATCTCATTGAGATGGGGTGGGAACTAGACATTAATTTTCTCGTATTTGAAACGTGTTTTACGAATGCCCAGAGCCGTTTATTGGGCGCTACGAATGTCTATCAAATGCGTCTGTACGTAGCTCATAATGGCTTCGGTGTGTCGTCATCGTCTCGCTGCCCTCCCTCCGTTCTGTGATTGGTCCCCTAACTGAGGCGAAAATTTGCTCCATAGAATCCAGGCTGCAATGAAATTGCGCGCGTAAGGCAGCATGGGAAAAACCACTCATTTCATGTATAGCGCCACCTAGTTAAACACAAAAAAGTAAAAATGAGGTGTTGTAATCGCAGGTATCTGTGACCTTACATAGTCAAAACTGCACGAAATTGGAAGTGTAGGATCATTATGACACCTTCTGAATGCACGCCAAGTTTCATGGAATTCCGTTCATGGGGGGCCACACAATAAATTGATTTATATTACTATACACCAACTGGACTGTAGGTGGACGGAGACAGTTTTCTGTGAATATCTCGAAAACCGTAGGGCCTAGGAGGACCAACTTTTTTTTGTATGTTGGTCTTACAAGCATAATACAAGCATTATTCCATTGTTATGTTTGTTAATCCCTGTTAATTATCTTTCCATTGTTCCATACTGTATTGTATATGTTTAGATGCCACGCATCACACACCTGGAGAGCCGTAGATAATGCTCTTGGACCTCGCTGAAAATGGGGAATTTGAATTGTTGCCACAAGCCAGCTGGAGATTTGTCTCATAGACATGATCAGGTTTATGCTCTATTGAATCCACGGTATCAAGGTTGCTCTCAGTCTTCCCACTTTGATGTTCTTCAGTGGCCAGATGCAGAAGAAAAGGGGGGCGCTTGTATTACGTCTTCGACTTCGTCTTCTGCACAAACACACAAAGATGTGGAGTAAGTCTCTCTCTTTCTTTCTCTCCATCTCTCTCACACACCACCCCCCCCGGGATCTTTTATATTGTGTTTTTATTATTATTATTATTATTATTATTATTAAGTTCAAGTTCAAATTCAAGTAGTTTATTGGCACTCATAAAGTGCTTAAGAGCCAGCTTAACTTTAAAGAATAAATGAATTATTAATATTAATTAGTAAATAAAAATGTGTATTGTGTGTGTATGGGGGGTATGGTGTGTGTGTATGGGGGGGTAATAGGAGGGGGATGATGAAATGGTGTGTGTGGGGGGTGTTGGTGTGTGTGTATGTGTGTGGGGGGGTATAGTGGTGTGTGGGGGATGGGGTGTACCTGTGTTTTTGTGGGGAGGGGGTATGTTGTGTGTGTTTGGGGAGTAATGGTGTGTGTGTTGTGGGGGAAGAGGGGGGGTATTGTTTATGTGTGTTATATTATTATTGGTTATTTGATTGTGTTCTATAGTCACTTTTTGCATCATGAAATGTTGAGATGAGGGATAGGGTGTACCTGTGTGTTTGTGGGATGGGGTATGTTGTGTGTTTGGGTGGGGGGGGCGATGAAATGGTGTGTGTGTGTGTGTGTGGGGGGGGGGGTAATGGTGTGTGTGTGTTGTGGGGGAAGGGGGGCGTAGTGTTTATGTGTGTTGGGGGGTGGATTAGGTTTAGTGGGGTGTGTGTGTGTGTGTGTGGGGGGGGGGTGTAACAGTTATTATTATTACTCATATTATTATTGGTTATTTGATTGTGTTCTATAGTCTAAAGTTTTTTTTGTTTGTTTTTTTTTAAGTGTATTTTTTGGGCTTTTATGCCTTTTAATGGGACAGGATAGTGGAGAGTGACAGGAAGTGAGTGGGAGAGAGAGTCGGGGTGGGATCCGGAAAGGACCACGGGGCGGGAATCAAACCCGGGTTGCCGGCGTACGGTGCAGGTGCCCCAGCCAGTTGCGCCACGGCTGGGGCCTATAGTCTAAAGTTTTTGAAAGTTGCTTTGGACAAAAGTGAAATTTAAAAGTGAAATGTAATTCAGGATTCATTTTAAATGTAATGTGGTAGAGTTTTAATTTAACATAGCTTATCCCTCAGTGTCCTGCCCTGGGATAGATGGCAAGAGGCAACCCTGCTATAGACAAATTTTATCAAATGATCTGTACAATTCCTCTCCATTCTGTCAAAGGGTGGAGTCTTCAGGCTGTAGAGCCCTGTGTCACAGAGATGACTCACAGAGGAGATGTGAATCTTGTGCTAAAGTTCCAGACACCAACCACTGGGTCCTGGTGGAGCCTGATATCTCTGTAGGGAACGATGTCTCAACCTACAGCCTGAGCTCTCCTACAGGGAGCTATGAATGTTCAGAGACTGGTCTGCGTTGGTCATGTGCTGGTCCAGTCACGTTGCAGTACTATGATTTGCAATGGGAACTCTACTGTGAAGAGATGGCAAACACACATTACAAACCAGCTGGTCCTCTGATGGACATCAGGCTCATGTCAGGAGAGCTGGAGGAGATCCATCTTCCACATTTCCTGTGTTTGGGGGATTGTGAAGCATCTCTGCATGATGCTGTGAGGGTCCTGCATGGTCAGAACAGTGGAGTGTGTCTGGAGGTGTGTGAGCTGACCCGACACCATGCCAAGCTCACACACCCCTCCTTGTCTCCTCTGGGCTTGCTTCTGAAGACTGGCATTCGCATTAGAGTCCACTGTGAGCTGCTGCTCTACAAAACCATCACCTCTCCCCTCACTCTCCATGCCTACCTGGTTCCCAAAGAGCAAGCAGCACTTCGAGCCGTGGAGGACCAGGAGAGGAGCAGTGGGGTGAAGATCTCCAAGCCCAAGCCAGAGAGATCCCTCTGGATGAAGAACTGGTTTAGCATGAGGACCTCCTGCCCATCCTTCATCAGCCCTGAGGAGATCAAGCTGAGGTACTGCAGCTTCAGTCCAAACTTCTTTGAGGTGTACTTCAAGCATGCAGCGGAGGCCTTTGAGATGGAGTTAGTCTGCGTGTCCACCAGCAAGTCTGTTTGGAGAGCTGAGATAAGGAGAAATGATTATAGCCAGACCAGTTGGAAGGATAGGGCCATTTTAGAGGAACAGAACAATGATCAATGCCAAACCAGTGGTAACTACAGGGACACCTCTGAAGAAGGGAAAAGTGATATTTGCACTGGGGGCAGTACGCACATCACAGAGATAAAGAGAGATGATCACTACCCGACCAGAGGGATTGACAGGAACATCTCAGATGCAGCAGCATTTGTGGACAGGCACAGAGCTGAGCTCATTGGCAGGGTGTATAACGTGATGCCCTTCGCAGATGCGCTGCTCTCCAAGGGACTGGTCCACCCTGAGAAGTATTCAGAGATCAGAGCAGCTGCCACCAGTGAGGCAAAGATGCGAGAGATCTATGAGTGTCTGCGCTCAGCTGGAGCTGAGGGGAAAGCAGCGTTCTATGGAGTTCTACTGCAGGAGGAGCCCCACCTGCTCCAAGACCTGAGTACACCTGCATTGTAGACTAGATTAAACTTGCATGTTTACCTGACCACACCTGCTGTAAAGACTGACTAAGTAAGAGATAACGGCCGCCGAGGTGTCCTGATATACGGAATTAATGGGCGAGGGGCAAAAAACTCCCCGACGCGCAGCCCGAGTCCATTCATTCCGTATAACTGGACACACCTCGAAGGCCGTTATCCCGCTTATCACCCGGTTGCCACTGTAAACACTGGAAACACGCAGTTCTGTTTAAAAAGAAGCTCACTAGTTCAGCTTGTTGTACAACTTTAGCATGGACAGTTAGCTTGTTTACAGTTGATTCCATTGTTGGGAAGCCTGCAACCAAAGATTCTAGAGCACTGCAACCGTCGTCCTACTATGGTTGTTATAGTTACCATTCATAAGCATTGATATGGAACGGTGTCCTGTTATTAAGAATTAAAGGCCACCCGCCAGCCAATCAGAAAAGAGTATTTCTTCTCTCCGGGTGATAAAGTTGTTTTTAAGACCTGACTGCACCTTGAGAACAGAGGGGAACATCACAACTCATACAGTATTTTCTTTGAGGACATCCATGAATGATTACAAATTTCAAATGAACTCTGCCTTTGTATGTATTTCATGTAATAGCTTCTTCTAGCCTTCTTTCTGTTTATTGACCCACTCACAATGTCTTTTCTGCAATATCTTTGCCATTGCCAATCTGCAATACTAAGGAATATACTGTATGCAGCATGTTCATATGATAAATTACTTTTAATCGACCAATTCGTTTTTCTCCAATACTAATGCGATTTTTAATTGTTTTTCTTTTGTATTGTTCTTTTTTTATTGCACTCTATTGCAATTAAACAATTTAAACATACACATATCAAGTACAGCATAATATTTGTGTATGCCCAGTGCAGTTATTTTGCTAATTGTTGTTGTGGTGTGGTTACTTACAGTAAGAATGGTGACCCACTGTGTGTGTGTGTGTGTGTATTTATTTACTTAGAATGATTAATTATTGATAGAGATGAGGGTCATGCTAAGGGAAGTAAGAGAAAAGGAGAACACTGCAGTTCTGTAGCAGATTTAATTTTGTACATCTGTCCACAGGGGGGAAGCAAAAACCAGTACATGGCGTTTAGTTTTCTTGTCATTATTGTTCTTCCTCATTCTTAGTTTCTCTTTTTTCCCTCCCTCCCCTTTCTCTGACTCTCACTCTGTCATGTTCATGTTCCTCCCTTTCTCCCTCAGGCACAGCTCTGTTCTACCCCCCCTCCCTTCCTCCATTTAACCTTGGTCCTCTCCCTATCTCTCTCTCTCTTCTTTCCCTCACTTTTTTCTGTCTCTTTCTCTCTCTTTCTCCCTCTCTCTTGCTCTCTCTCTCCTCCTTTCTCTGTTTCCATTTCTCTCTCTCTCTTTTGCCATTGTTTCCCATGGAAACCTGATGCACAGCAGTTCAGAGAGATTGCGATAATAAAGTGTAAGACAGCAAATGTATTACCATGTCCTCTACGGAAATACGTTGATGGATATTTGTCGAAGCAACGCATAACTTTAATCCCTGATCATTTCTGCAGAGGGAGGGAGAGAAAAAGAGACAAAAAACGAGGGAAAGAAGAGTGAGAGGGAGCGATATGGAGAGCGGGGAGGGGGCGTAGAACAGAGCTGTGCCTGAGGGAGAAAGGGAGGAACATGACAGAGTGAAAGTCAGAGAAAAGGGAGGGAGGGATAAAATAATAGGGGATACCGCAGCCATTTCCGGTTTGGCACAAGTCAGTGAAAACAAACACATGGACAACTGATTCAACTGTGAATTCAAAAATGGCACCGAATATCCGGCCATTTAGTTGGGTATTTTTTCCATGAGCCAGCTGGTAGTTTGTAGGGACACTCATTCAATCCAGCTGTTGCGAACATCAGACTGTAATGCTTTTGGCCTTTTAACTAGCTCATCAGAATATCTGTATGACATCTCCAGTGAACAAATACAACCACATGGTTTTGTTTTCAATGAGTACAGTTCCATAGACTAAAACTTGAATAAAGATGTCATAAAGACTTGACCACACCTATTTGAATCCTCTATACCAGTGGTTCTCAAACTCTGGTGGTACGCGAACTCTCGCTTGTGGCACTCAGGTAGTCTCCAAGGTGTCTTTTCATAAAGACTTGACAACACGAAACAGTAGTGTACAATGTAAAATATGCAGAGGTGGACGAAGTACACAATTCCTTTACTTAACCATGTCAAATATTACTCCAATACAAGTGCAAATTGCTAAGTCAGATTTTTACTTAAGTTGAAGTACAGAAGAACTTGCTTTTAAAAATACTTAAGTGTTCAGAAGTACAAGTATTTTTAATGTATTGTAATGTTTATTTGGTCATTAATAGGGTATCCTTAGGTCGGTCATAGGACTTGAAGAGACCTTTAGTTCCTTACATGTACATCCAACAAAAACATTTTACCCATTTTCATAACTTTGCAACTGTTCAAATGGACCCAATAATATGATTTAAATCATTATTCATTCTCTGTTCACAAATCTAAAATATTTTTGCTGCCGAATTCAAAACCAGATAACTCAATTATTATTCTTGAATTCTTGAATCTATCTATCTCTTATAATTATATTATTTATTGTTTAATAATGTAGGCTAGAGATCTAGCTATTTGGTGAATGTCAGGTAATTGTCTAATTTCATTTCAATTTCTCATTGATAATGGATAGCCTGGTTAACACCAGACCACTTCTCTAATCTCAATTGCTGACAGGTTCGTCTGGGTTCTCCCAGGCTACATGGATGATGTTCTGAGAATCTGTTGTCACCATTACCACAGCCAATTCAGCCAAGTTCATATTTAACTATTGAAAAAATTAACTTGAAGATGGTCTATCACATTATTGCATTTAAAGAATCAAATCTGGCAAGTACTTCATGCTCATATTTCAAATGTAGTGGAATCAAAAGTACAGTATTTGTCTTTCAAATGTAGTGAAGTAAAAGTCACAAGTTTCCAAAAATATTTATACTAAAGTAAAGAACAGATACTCAAAAATCATACTTAAGTACAGTAATCAAGTAAATGTACTTAGTAACTGTCCACCTCTGAAAATATGTAGTTGAATTGGCCTGCACACCTGTATTTTAACGCCGGTCATAATGGTGGTACTACATAATGGTGGACCCAATTGTTTTTGTGGGTGGTACTCATTGTGAAAAGTTTGAAAACCACTACCATTGGAGGGTTCTAGAACACATCAGTAGATTACTGGGAATAAATAAAGTCCTTTGTGTTTTGTGATATTTTTATTGACAATGTACAAAAGAGATACAAAAAGTGTGCCTTTGGACACTACTGTCAAAAGGAGAATTATCCTGTAAACAAAATTAAACCCAGATAAATAAGCCACAGAAGACCATTCAACCCAGAGAAAGTCACATAACCATTCCAATGACTGAAGCTGTTAAGTTAAGGTAAATTAAGCTAAAAAAAAAACGGCATAGTTCCTTTTTGAAGATCTGACCTTCCTGAAAGACCTGACTTAACCTGGGTTTAGACACCCGATTGCATCTGAGTTCATTTCCCATCTCTCTCCCTCACTCATTTCCTCTCATCTCCTGACTCGCACATGGGTCCCCAATCATGCTAGTCTACCCTGGAGAAGGTGAAGAAAAGAGTACCCAGTAAAAAGTGCCCCCACATACTGAGGTGTCTGATATTCCTGACTCCACTCTGCGATCCTCTGCAGTTCGTTTTGAAGTCCCAAGATTATCAAGCACCACATTCTCCTAAAGATGATATAGTCGTCACTTGCCATATCCTGTTTTGGGCTTTGCCCTGTCTTGGGGACATTGCTCACAAAGTTTACATTTAAGTGTCCTTACTCCTTACCCCCAGACTCGCGCTGTCTCCCTGGCTAGTGTGCCTCTGATTTAATCTTAATGCCCTACAATGGACTGAGCCCTTGGCACTAGAGATCGATCATGGTTGGGACTCGACCCCCCCTTAGGAATCTCTGTGAGTTGCTGCTGTGTTCTGGCTGGATTCCTCCTCTCGTAGTTTGGGCAGTGAAGTCTGTGTAAATCTTTTAAGAAAAAGAAGTGACTTAATAAGACATGTATCTTTTATACTGAAATTCCTCATACTCTGGTCTGTTGCATGGTTATAATAACTCCTCAGAAAGAGCGGAAGAAAGTTATTCACACATATTCACACAAAAGAATTAATTACATTATATAATAAATAGGCCTACATTCTAATATACCATCATAGACACACCTAACTAGTTTACTAGCTGATGTATTTTGACAATATATTTGGAAACATTTTGCTTTTCTTACGTTTTGAAAGGGCTTCTGAGCTGAAGCACAAAACTGCAAAGTTTTTAAACCTTACAGCCTTACAACTCTCCAAAATAAACCAGCCTTTATAAACCAGAGAAACAAAATGAAACATAGACCCTCTATATGGAGTAGGCTTACTTACTTGAGAACTTTTAGTTTGCTCTGTGGAAGCTGCTTTACTTTTTCAAGTTCACGTAAGCCCAATTCTCCAGGCTCGTTGTAGCTGATGAAGAGCTCTGTCAGGTGGCTGCAGGGGTTTGAAGCTAGAGCTGAGGCTAGAGCTCGGTAGCCCGTCTCTCCCACATTACAGCTACTCAACCTGCCACAAGAGGGACATGAAGCAACCAAAGATCACATCATTTAGAGAAGCAAACCCACTGTTTCACAAACAGTAATTATTCTTCATCAGTGTGAATGGTCACATGCTGAGTTGCCAGTTAAAATAATAACATCAAAATGGCCAAACAATGGCCACAATACCTACCTCAGAGAGCTAAGTTTGCAATTGGAGTTCCTTAAACCATGACAAAGTTTGTTGACACCTCTATTCTCAATGCTGTTTCCACTCAAGTCAAGATATCTTAAACTTGAGTTTTTTGAGCCAAGACCCATAGCTAACAGTTGACAACTGTTATGTGTGATGCTGCAGTTGATTAACCTGTTTGGAGAAACAGACATAATAGATAATGTAGCATCAGTATTTTAACCTCTGTGTTTTTTTTTTTTTCAAAACGATCAAGGCTTCTCATAAAAACAATTCACCCTGACGGATTCATAATTCAGCTGTACTAGTCTGACTACGTACTTTAGTTCATTTATGCGACACTGGTGGGTCTGAAGCACTTCAGACAGTCGACTCATTCCACTGTGTCCTGGGTGATTGTTACTCAGATCAATACTTGTCAGATGACTGAGATTCCGTAATATGGCCAACAGAAGAGATTCACAGCCACTGGGTCCAATTCCACATTTCGACAAACTGTAGAAAAGATCAAAGGCCACTCAGATTTTAATGCTATTGTATCACATCATTTCAAGGACCTTGAACCCTAAGATTTGTTATGGAAACCTACTACAGTTTCAGGATCATTTCCTGTCTGCTGTTAGCTTGGGTGAACCCAGACGAACCTGTTAGCAAATTTAAATTTGCTCTGCAGGTCAGTCTGAAAATGATCCCATCTTTGTAAATCCTTTGATGAATTAAAATATTTAATTTGTTAACTTTCATCATGCCTTCCTGAGTCTTTCTGGTTGAACTATGTTTTCCTTTCAATAACATTGCTGTTAATTTCATATAACTCATAAATAGAAGTTGTATCACAGTTTCATACTTGCATACAGTAGGGCTGGGTAATGAACCAAAATTCATATCCTGGTATTTTTAGACTGAATGGTGATATATATATATATACGTTAGTGGTATTTCCTACTAAATGGGTAAAATGTGCATTTGTAATTCCAACTCACATTTAAGATGTCATCAAAATAAATAACATGTAGACAGGGTTTCCTTTGATGCTTGATATATTGTATAATCCAAATAGCCTATCAAAAAGAGGCTTATCTGGAAATATAACCTCTTTGATGGAAGAAACAAATTTATGCATCATTGCCTATAATATTCAAACATATTTTTTTAATGAATGAAGGGTAAATAGGCCTATGTGTTTTCTTCTAAAATCCAGTAATGCTTTATTAAACATTAGGTTGGTCAAGATGGTTATAAATGCTTTATTAAGCACATTTAGATGGCCTCACCTAAGTTTCTCTAGCTTACAGCTGACTTTCTCAATGCCACTGGAAAGCAATGCTACTCCAGCATCCTGAATGTTATTGTCACTCAGGTCCAGCTCCCTGAGGTGAGAGTTGTGTGAGCTGATGACTGTGGCCAGAGTTTCACAGCTATTCTCTGTCAGGTTGCAGGAAGCAAGTCTGTCAATGAAGACCAGATGATTACAGCACACAGATGTACTGTTACGTATCTACCTTGTAACATAATCTTCCCATTTCAATTGCATTTAATAACTACAAATGTAGTTCATATGAGAGAGCATTTACATAAAAAAAGAACTTGGTTATAATGGTTATCATGCCATAGTTAGGTGAAGTAGTACTCTATGCTCAGAATCCCATGTTCTTGGGATTGGTTTGATTGCAAAGCAGTAGGCCTACACGTTTTCAGAAAATACTGTACATGCTATATCTGCACTGTAACTGTACTTAGATTAAATGTCTGGTAAGTGAATGAACAGGTGTGTAATGAACAGGTGTGTATGTAGATAACAAAAGTGAACAAGGACATGACTCACTCAGCTCTTCTGCTCTCCCTCAGCACTGGACGCATCCGAAAGAGGCTCTTATCTGACGGACGTGCCGAGTATTTCCCCAAGTCAAACACCTCCAGACTGCTCTTGGACATCAGCAGCACAAACACCAGTGCAGACCACAGTGCTGGAGTAAGAGTGACTTTCGACAGGCGTCTGGACCTCTGGTACTCCTGGATCTCCTCCACCAGAGAGTCGTCATGTAGTTCATTTAGACAATGAAACAGGTTGATGGACGGCTCCGGGGACTGGTTGATCTGAATTCTGGTCTTGATGTAGTCGATAACAGCAGCATTGCTGGATGAAGTGCTCCTGATATGTGGGAAAAAGGACTGCAGAAGAGTTTGGTCAGGCTGGAGAGCGCTAAAACAAAGACCCAGAAGGAAGCGCAGAAACAGGTCGAGATCTCCATTAGGCTGCTGTAAGGCTTTGTCCACTGCGGTTATTTGAAGGTCTGAAAGAGTTGATGCGGTGAACAGACTAGCCAGGTTGGAGTTTGGAAGTCCCTCAGACTCCTTGGAGTAGAAATGCAATAAGACATACAGAGCTGCGAGAAATTCCTGAATGCTTAGATGCACGAAGCAGAACACCTTCCCCTGGTACAGTCCACACTCCTCTCTGAAGATCTGGGTACACACTCCTGAATACACTGATGCCTCTGTTACATCAATGCCACACTTCCTCAGGTCTTCCTCATAGAAGATCAGATTGCCCATCTCCAGCTGTTGGAAAGCCAGTTTCCCCAGTTTGAAGATTATCTCTTCTTCATCTGTCTCTTTTCTCTCTTTGTACTTCTTTTTGATGTCTGTCTGAATGACCAGAAAATGTTTGTACATCTGTGTCAGATTCTTGGGAATGGCACTAACGTCTTCTTCCTCAAACAATCTCTCTAGAACAGCGGCTGAAATCCAGCAGAAGACAGGAATGTGGCACATGATGTGGAGGCTTCTCAGTGACTCAATGTGCGTTATTACTTTCTCAGCAAGAGTTTGATTTCTGATCCGTTTCCTGAAGTATTCTTTCTTCTGATGGTCACCAAACCCGTGGACAGCTGTGACCCGGTCCACGCAGTCTTGGGGTATTCGGCCAGCTGCTGCTGGTCGTGAGGTGATCCAGATGAGAGCAGAGGGAAGCAGGTGTCCTTGAATGAGGTTTGTTAGCAGAACATCCACGGATGCAGCTGTTGTTGGTTTGCACAGTTTCTGATTTTCCTTAAATGCCAGCGGAAGCCGACATTCGTCCAAGCCATCAAAGATGAGCAGAACCTCATGATGACCATCTTCCAAAACTGGAACACTTTCGAATTCACCAACAAAGTGTTTGAGAAGCTCGGGCAGACTGAATTGCTTAGCTTTCAGTAAGTTTAGCTCGCGGAAGGACAGTGGAAATATATATTTGATATCTTGATTAGCAGTCCCCTCAGCCCAATCCAGTACAAACTTCTGCACACACACAGTTTTTCCTATGCCAGCAATGCCCTTTGTAAGAACTGTTCTGATGGTTTTGCACTCCGGTGGTAGTGGCATAAAGATATCATTGCACTTGATGGGTGTATTTTCTGTATTTCCCCTGGATGCTGCTTCAATCTCTCTGACCTCATGCTCCTCATTGACTTCCCCCATGTCCCCCTCTGTGATGTAGAGCTCGGTGTAGATCTCACTCAGAAGAACAGGGTAGGATGGACCTTTGAGGACATGCTGTAGTTTGGTTCTCAGATGGGACTTAAGTTGCTCTTGGATTATCTCCTCAGAGAGTGTAAAGTCAGATCTGTCAATCAATAGACAATAAAATGTATTTATTTAGTGATATCACTACTTTTGCTGAAGATACTGTATATGACATAAGACAAGTGCACAATGCTTGGTAAATAATAATATATGAAATTCATATTAAGTTCAAACTATACTGTGTGAAAATATAGATGTTTAGAAATTCTTAATTTCCTATTTGATGCTAAGCACACAAACTGTACCAAATAGAGTAAGGGAAACCAAGCTACCTTTTAACAAAGGTACCGTTAAAGCATGCTACAGTCAAAATGTCAGTTTTCAAAATGTCAAAGTTTCTGTAATTTTCAGAGAGGAAAAATTTTAACTTTTAAGTGCTGTGCAAGATTTGACAGGAATATGAAACAGGGACTTATGATCACTGACTATACTAACAATAGTAACATGCATTACAACTATCAATGATGCAATCTGTTACAACTAGCAAGCGTAGCTAGCAAATGAAATAGATTATGGATTTTGTGAATAGACTAAAGTATGATAACTAAAATGATCTTCATAAAAAACACTAATGCTGTTTTACGCAAAACAAATTTACAGATAGACATGCACTAGATTAGGAAAATGACAACGATTTATATTACACGGACAGTTATAGACAGTACTTGATTTATAAGCAACTATTTCATCTGTATTTTGAAAACAAATTAGAAGACAAACCCACATCCACCAATATTATTGGTTTTGAATGATGCATGGCTATTGCTGTACATTTGACTTTAACCCTTAATTGCCTATGGACACTGTCACAACGGTCCACAACACAGGGACAGTTTAACAGAGTGACTATCTGTGTTTTGATGAGAATTTGAGAAAAGATTACTGGTAAGCAAATGTGTTTTAAATTAGTGTTTAAAATCCAACACCCTAAATGACCTAAATGCAATCACCTGGAATGATTTTAGTCTCACCATATCCAGGTGCCTACTTAAACCTGTGCTTGGCCAGAGCATCTTC
>NW_027468598.1:27289555-27342055 GCF_046254945.1 Alosa pseudoharengus
TAACCCCTAGGTTCATTTTCCGCCGGAATTGTCCTTTAAGGATACGCACAACACAGTATCTAGCCAGTTGTTTTGTTGTTGTAATCCTGAGACCCCTAGTGACCAGCCTATGTACGTACTAGCAGGTACAAGAGGCTGGTATTTCACCAGCTTTGTTAAATAGGCTTTCTCTAGACATGGATGAAAACAACAGCCTACTTCCAGTATGAATACATTCTTATTGCTCTCATGAATACTGTATAACAATATCAGGTCTGATGGCATTTGTGTCACAAAACACAAGCATCTCTACATGGCACAAATAAAGAAAACATTTGGGGCTTAACAAAGCAGTTAATATGTATTGACACTGTAGGTGAAAAGATGGATGGTACACTTTCTGACATAATGTCCACAATCGCTCACAATGGTGTTTTTGTCTTTGATCATAGATTTTGAAGGGACGACATATGTGGTGTCTGCTTGAGACAACTGTAGGTTGACACCTGTCCAGTTGCAAAGGTAATTGAGATCAGGTCAATCATGAGATCTGACCCCAAAGCTGATGGGTGGCTCTAGTGTTGTTCGCCATTTGGTTTCTATCAGAAACCCAGAAAACTGGGGATTTCTTGAGCTCAAGAAGAAGAGTCGCACAGGCCATTTCTCTGACTGTGTTATCATCGCTGTTAAGCTTGCTTGTTAAATGCACCAGTCTTGTGGTGAGGTAAGTCCTCTTGAAGTCTGGAACACCCAAGCCCCATTCGCGTCACGCGTTGTGTGGTTACTTAGGCCAAGCCATTTTCTCACTGTCTATACTTTTTTGTTGTTTAAATCCTGCAAGACTTTTCTTGGAATATTCATTCTCTGAAGCATCTTGCATCTGTTTGCATTAACGACGACAGTTACGATGGGGGTGCAGGATGAGTTGGGGTTGTTTAGTGGAGAGACTGTGTGTGTCTGTATGTGTGTCTGAGTGTCTTGTTAGTGTGCCAGTCATCTAACAGCATGCATCCTGCCTGAAACTACAGACACAGACCGATAACCCACATCCTGTTCATAAATGTGGTTTTTGACAAAATTAATGTCAAAATTGCTACACATTAGAGAGTAGATAAGATAGATTGTTTGATTTATTATTGTTGTTGTTGTGCTGAGATGTAGTACATTTTAATGTCATATGGATTGGGAGTCTAGGTGTTGCATACACACATAAGTAGGTGCAAGACCTTATATATTGCAGGGTTTCTCAGCTTGGTATAAGTGTCAATCTTAAGTCAGTGAAGGGAGTTAAAGGTCCACAGCATTGCGTAGTTGTAGGTTTTTAATATCCATTACTCCGGCAGAAGACACAACAGTGTGTGTGTGTATGTGTGTGTGTGTGTGTGTGTGTGTGTGTGTAATAATGTCTTACATTTTACTGTGTGTTCATGACCACTCTACAGTAATTTGAAAGTAATTGCAGTAACAGTTTTGGCCACAATCTTACATATGGTTCCTTTAAAGGTACAGTTCTCTCTTGCTACCGATCAGCCCAGCCCTGATATCAGCCCCTCATCCTCATCTGGAAATACTGTAGGACCACACACAACCACTTACTAAACTACAGGTTATACATTGCAGATGTTTATGTTTGGAAGTGTATAATAGTGTATAAGCCTACTTATTAAGTAACCATTAAAAAACGTAAGTAAAAACAACCAGCCTAAACCTGAACAAAGATGACATCATCATTTAGCGTGATCAAAATCTGGGGCTTGACTGACGGCATTCATTAACTTGCGTTTATTTGTTCAGTGACATTCAATTTAAACACCACATCGACACCATAAAGTGAAGTTTCAGAAGAAGCTTGTTGTAAACGGTCCAACCCGCCTAAGCTTGCTTTTATCCTGGCACAGAGTCATCTGGCAAGCATCCATTTCACATACAGTATGCCTGACGTCTGTGGTGAAATTCGACATTCATTTAAAGTGGCCATAAATGACAACACCAGATCCATATGTATGGACTCCCCAGCCAGCCGCCTCAGACATAGTCTCTCTCTTATCTCACTGTGTGGTGTGTTTGTGTTGGTACTCACCGTGTGTGCTGTGGAACTCACCCGGCTGTGGCAAAATGGAGTCTCTATCAACAAGGAAACTTTGCCCTGTGTTGAACTGAGCTCCTCCTCCTCCTCCTGCCCAGGAGTGAGAGGAGTGACAGAGGTTTCCATGGGAGACAATGGGGAGGGAAGGAGGGAGAGAGAGAGAGAGAAAGAGAGGGAGAGAGAGGGAGAGAGAAAGAGAGAGAGAGAGAAAGGGAGAGAGAGATATTAAGGAAGGGAGGGAGGGAGAGCAAGAGGGAAGGAGAGAGACAGAGACTGAAGGAAAGAGGGAGAGAGAGAGCAGAGAGAAAAGAGTGAGAGGGAGATAAGACGATCAAGGTTAAGGGGAAGGTGATGGAGGCGGAGGTAGAACAGAGCTGTGCCTGAAGGGGAAAGTGAGGAACATGACTGAGTGAGAATCAGAGAAAAGGGAGGGAGGGGAAACGAAACTATGAATGAGGAAGAACAATAATGACAAGAAAATGAAATGCCATGTACTGGTCTTTGCTCCCCTCTTGTGGACAGATATAAAAAAATAAATCTGCCACACAAATACAGTGTTCTCCCCTTCTCTTAGCATGGCCCTCATCTCTATGATTCATTATTCTAAGTAAACATGCACGCACGCACACAAACACACATACACACACCCACCCACACACACACACAGACACACACACAAGAGATTCAAGAGATCCCTGAGTTCAGGTATCTCTTAAAATAACGTTTAAATCATTTTGATGGCAGATACACCCTCAATATGGCGAACAGCACTTCTAGCACTCGCTGAGCAGGTCTTATCACTTGTAAAACAGCCATCTCTTTGCTGTCAGTGCATTCCCTCTATATTGTATCGAATGTATTTTTACACTTTGTTGCAAAAGACGCATATTTAGTTAATTTGTTATTGTGATCTTAAACTGTAGGGGGACCCCCGAGAGAAAATCTTCTTTAGTGCTGCTTAAAAAGTGCCCTCAAGAAGGCACCTTTTAAAGGCACACACACAATTCATTCATTTGTTTTGTACTTATTGATATCCTCACAGTAAATACTATACGAGTTGTGATGTTCCCCTCTCTCCTCAAGGTGCAGTCAGGTCTTTATTCAGTAGTCAGGTCTTTAAAACAACTTTATTCAGTCTTTACAGCAGGTGTGGTCAGGTTATAAATGCAGGTTTAATCTAGTCTATAATGCAGGTGTTCTCAGGTCTTGGAGCAGGTGCGGCTCCTCCAGCAGTAGAACTCCATAGAATGCTGCTTTCCCCTCAGCTCCAGCTGAGCGCAGACACTCATAGATCTCTCGCATCTTTGCCTGAGGGGTGATTGCTGCTTTGATCTCTGAATACTTCTCAGAGTGGACCAGTCCCTTGGAGAGCAGCACATCTGCAATGGGCATCACGTTACGCACGCTGCGAATGAGCTCAGCTCTGTGCCAGTCCACAAACACTGCTGCCTCTGAGATGTTCCTGTCAATCCCTCTGGTCTGGTAGTGATCATCTCTCTTTATCTCTGTGATGTGCATACTGCCCCCAGTGCAAAGATCACTTTTCTCTTTTTCTGAGGTGTCCCTGTGGTTACCACTGGTTTGGCATTGATCATTGTTCTGTTCTTCTGAAATGGCCTCCTGACTGGTCTGGCTATAATAATTTTTCCGTATCTCAGCTCTCCAAACAGACATGCCAGTTTCCACGCAGACTAACTCCATCTCAAAGGCCTCCTCTGCCTGCTTGAAATACACCTCAAAGAAGTTTGGACTGAAGCTGCAGTACCTCAGCTTGATCTTCTCGGGGGTGATGGTGGATGGGCAGGACGTCCTCATGCTGAACCAGCTCTTCATCCCGAGAGATCTCTCCGGCTTGGGCTTGGAGATCTTCACCCCACTGCTCCTCTCCTGGTCCTCCACGGTTAGAAGCGCTGCTCGCTCTTTGGGAACCAGATAGGCATGGAGAGTGAGGGGAGAGGTGCAGGTCTTGAAGAGTAGCTCACAGTGGACTCTAATGGGAATGCCAGTCTGCAGCAGCAAGCCCAGAGGAGACAAGGAGGGGTGGGTGAGCTTAGTATGGTGTCGGGTCAGCTCACACACCTCCAGACACACTCCACTGTTCTGACCATGCAGGACCCTCACAGCATCATGCACACATGCTTCATAATGCTTCACAATCCCCCAAACACAGGAAATGTGGAAGATGGATTTCCTCCAGCTCTCCTGACATGAGCCTGATATCCATCAGAGGACCGGCTGGTCTGTAATGCATGTTTGCTATCTCTTCACAGTAGAGTTCCCATTGCAAATCATAGTACTGCAGCGTGACTGGACCAGCACATGACCAGCGCAGACCAGACTCAGAACACTCATAGCTCCCTGCAGGAGAGCTCAGGCTGTAGGTTGAGATATCCTTCCCTATAGAGAGTTCAGGCTCCACCAGGACCCAGTGGTTGGTGTCTGGAAACTTAGCACAGGGTTCACAAGTCCCCTGTGAGTCATCACTGTGATACAGGGCTCCACAACCAAAAGACTCCACCCTGTGACAGAATGGAGAGGATGTGTACAGATCATTTAACATCATATGTCTAAAGCAAGGCACTTTTTCCCAATTAGCAAAACATTAGATTAAAGAACACAGTTCAATAGACAATGATATTACTATGATGCATTGAAACAATATTACTACTACTAATAATAATAATAATAAATATAGCTGCAAGCAGAATGAACGGGGTCCAAGCACTGTCTGAACTGTGCATTTTTCTGGCAACAGCAGGCCCAAAGACTTTTGAGAATTGAGATGCTAAACTAAATCCTGCAATGCTTGGGAATTGAACCTGCGTCTTCCATGTTGTAAGCTACATTGCTAACCACTCAACCAGCAAGACAGGACAGCCCATCAGCAGGTCGTAGCAGACCAGACTTATGGTCTCTCTATTTTGTCAATTTTTACATACTTCTATAAATAAATCAGTATCTTCTGGATTGAAACGATGTTGTTAACTATTACATGATAGAAGACACTCTAGCATAATTGACAGGTATTTCAGGAAAATGTATAGTGTTTTTTTTATCCTTGAGTAACACCACATTATATCTAATTGTTCAGATTAGATCATTATAGGCCAACATATTGCATTATATCATCAACCCTGCATACATATACAGTAACTACAACCCCTGGTCACTGTGCATCATGTTAGTGGCCCCTCAATTAAAGTGTTAACAAGCATGTGTTTAGAGAACTGCACAAGTTGTTTTCAAATTAGGAATTTGAGTAATGATGACTATATTTTTGGCAGAAAAAGAAATCATCATAATTTTGAATTAATCATAAATCATAACGATATGCCCACCATACTTAATGTTTTAGTTGACATGTTGTTCATACTATTAACAATTCCTGATGATTGAGCTATTCAGGAATGAAGTAATAAATCATGAATTAATTCATGTTAATTCATGTACCCTTACCGTAAAGCAGTGGTCCCCAAACTACGGCCCGCCACCTCATTTTAGGTGGCCCCCGAAAACATGTCCGTGGTATATAGGATCCGGCCCACACGGGAGTACGACATCGTCAAACTATAACCTCCGTAATTTCCCCCATTCATTCTCTATGGCGGGTCTTAACAGTACACATGTAATACTATTTTTGTCCACTGGTGGTTGTTTTGGCGCTGTTTCGCGTTTGCCATCGAAAACGGAATGAAATGTACCTGCAAACAATGTAAGAGGCCTCTGCTGACTGCATCAGTGCTCAAAGTATTCTAAAAGTTTATCAGTTAATTGTTAATAACTAACTAACTTCTATTCAAGTCATAATTCTGGAACTTTCTGGTATAATTATTTATATTTTTTATTCACAAAGTTCTCATCAGGTGAGTGAAAGTTAGAATGGTGGTCATTTCAGATGTTTCTGCCACCACTTCATAAAACTCATAGTTTGAGAACTTTAAATTATTTGTAGGATATTGCTTGTTTACAACTTCAGCTGTGTATGCAAAGTTCAGAGTTCAAAATATACTTTTGGGACTCCCTGCTTATAGTTTTGAGAATGCTATTATTAGTATTATTTCATTTCAGCTACATTTTACACTGATATGGCAAGATGGCAATATAAACACAGATAACAATGGTATTAAATTGCAATAGCCTATAGATTAAATGTAATTGAATATTCAACTAAGGTAGACTGCCTTTGTTCACAGCGCTAAGCTATTTATGGTTACTGATATACTCTGAGTCTCTGGCCCTCTCTTAGAGCCAGGCATAGTGAGCTGGCCCTCGGAAGAAAAAGTTTGGGGACCACTGCCGTAAAGTGTTACCCACCCTATCACTTGTGCACATCATTAAAGTAGTTTCTCCCCATCTTGAACAAATAGCAATATGTCATGTTGGTCAAAATGCACTACACAGATTTCCTTGTGTCATTACATGGAAATGTGTTGAACTAGCTGTCATAACTAGTTGTCATAGTCTGTCTAGACAGACAGGAACGTCAGGAGGTACAGAAAGATGTGCAGTGGTGCACAGCTCTGACCAAAGGGTGTTTTACTGTATATTGGTAATTTTTCATTTGCACAATGCTGTAAAAGCCTGTTTTCTTTTTACCGTCTCAATGTCTGTCGACAGAAAAAAACTTTGAAACACATCCACTGTCTTGCAATCAACCCTCTCCAAACACAATAATGTGTATTTTTGTAGTTTGAAATAGAAATAGAAAATAGTGCTGCTTTGTGCATTTTTCCTTAGAAAACGGGCACTGTGCCCAGTCAGAAGGGAACAGGAAACAGGGATTGAGAAAGACAATCTGAGGAAGCTTCAGCTGCTGTCCTATTTTGACCTCAGAAGTATAGTAGAAGTGAGACTTGTTTTTCTGGTCCCCTCCCTTGAAGGGCCGTCAGTTGGTGGGTTGTGCAATTAGAGAATAATGTTTATTTGTCTTATTTTTTTATATTTCAGTTTGTTAATCTGCATACACATAAATTAATTATGATCTCAGTCAGACTTAATTTAAAAACACAAAACAATACACTAATGCAGTGTTCCAAAGTCCCAAAGACTGGGTCGCGACCCACGGGGTCGCAGGAGATTTTATTTGGGTCGTCAGCGCAATTTATGTTGTCCAATAGGCCTAACTTATACCATTTAGCCAGGAAACTATCAGTTTTTTATTAGGATATAGTTTGTTTACCACAGTCACGGCCCTCTGTGCAATTTTGCATTTAGAATAGCTCTGAAACTGGGGGGCGAACACATTGCACAGGGGACAGCCTGGACATCTCTCGCAAAATGAAACATTTCTGTGGGGCGCCTGCCGTGGACCTCGCAGTTGCAAAATGCAAGGGACATGAATCAGCCTATTTGCACGAACATTAACGGACATCACCTGTTCAACTTGACCGATTAAAATCTAGTCAACTAAAGCAGACATCCATATACCGGTGTTCCAGTTTACATGGTGAGCAGTTTAACTGGTGATATTTGCATAAAATCAGTGAATATTCAACAAGACCCTGCCTACTTCTTAATTTGCTCTGCCTCCGATAGTGCAGGTTTATATTAGGCTACATTTTCACGAAGTGTTTGCAAGTGTGACAATATAACAGATATCGCTGAAAACATCACCAGTGTATGTCTAATACATGTCCGTTTAAGCATTATCCACAAATATGACACATACTGAATGAATGGAAAAAATAAAACTAGCGATCTAGCTGGGATTCGAACCACGCATGGACAAGAAAGATGATTGGATTATCTTCTACATCGTCTATACCACTACACTACGAGCCGCTAAAATCAATGCCAGATTTCTATGTATATATTGAACTGTTAGTCAAAGTTAACACAGGTTAACATAAGTGAGAAATATACGCCCATGTTAACTGGTGCCATCACAATTTAACATGGGCATATGCAAACCTCAAAACAACAAAATAGGTTCATCTTTGCCTCACATACCAAAACCTAACTGATGTACAACAAACTGGCATGTCCCACTAACACTTTATTCCGTTTTGGGGGTTATTAATAATATGAAATACGTCAGTCATGTGCAAAAATGATCATAACTTGTGTCATGTCTCGGTGAAGTTATGCAGTGAGCTGTCTAATGATTTGAAGTGAACACATGAAACTTATTTTCTCCGAGTTAAATATTATTTAATTTGTTGGTCCTAATTTGACGACACAAAATGGTTATCATGGTAGCATATATTACAAAACTTTGATGAGAGAGTTTGATGACAGATGTTGCTGTTTCAGATTCCCACGTAGCCTAAATTAGAAAATAGTTTAGCCTACTTACTGCTCGTTCAGCAGCCTGTTGCAAAACATTCACTTAGCCTAGATGTTTGCTATAATGAATATCTTGATCAATTGACAAATAAGCTGTCACAAGACAACATAGACCTACATTAATTTAATAGGAATACCATGCTATTGCATAGATACAAAATACCCAGTGGTGCAATTGGTTAGCAGGGTGGACAATTGCTGCTATTTTGCTATTTTAGTAAGCAGTTCGAGGCCTAAGTGATCTTCATAATTTTTGCTTTCTGCACAAAAAATGAGCAACGTCTGATGGGGTCATTTGTTACTGTTTGTGATGCAAAATTACTGAGGCAAAATTAATCTGCATTATTCAAGGCATGCATTCGCTGTGTTTGCTCATGTTATAGGCTATCACCAGTTAACATGGACATCAGGATAGCTAGTAAGCTAGTAGACTAGTCTAATAGACTAATAACAAGCGTTGCTCTCTGTGGCGTAGTGGTGATAGTGCTTACTGCTTAGAACATTTTGCCTCAGTGAGACTCATTTTCGAAACCCAACAAAACCTTCGCTGATTTACTTTGACACATTTCCTGTTTGCACAACATTTTGTGTGGATGCTTAATCAGACATGCATTATACATAGCGATTCCCGCATGTTTTCGGCAAGATCTTGCTTCATATTCTATCAAGCACTGTAGGCTTGTGAAAATGTGAATCTCCAGCACTGGAAGGGCGGAGGCAGAGCAAAGCGTTGTTAACAAGTAGGCAGGGTCTTGTTGAGTATTCATGGATTTTATGCAAATATCACAAGTTAACCTGCTCACCATCTAAACTGGAACACCGGACATGGCTATTCAATTTGCGTCATAGGCTGTAGATTTTCAATTGTAGATGCACTCTTTAAAGTTAATAGTAACCTCCTCACATTCCTTATTATTTCGGATTTAAAACGCTCAACAGTGCATTATATTAGGCTACAATTTAAATGGACGCTATTATTATTAATAAACGCTATTATTTCCTCTCGTTTTCCACCTTGCAAACTCTATAGGCTACAGTAAAGGCGCATTACTTTTGACTATTGCGCAAAAGCCTCTTGTTCTGATATTTATTCATTTCACATTCTTACAACATAGCTTGTCACATAACATTAATACACGGCCTTGGTATACGGCCTACAAACAAACGTTTAACTCCAGAGGAAAATGCAGACTTGAGTTACTTGCTATGTTTACATAGGAATTGACGGTGTTATGGATCCATTTGTCTGCAACGCAACGTAGCCTACAACATCACTCTTTACAAATACAGGAACAGCTTACTATATGCTGAAGAGTGACGACTGCGTAGCATACAGTACAAGAATACCCCCAAGAAAAGTTTGAGAACCTGTGGCCTAAAACAATATTGTTGCATGCTGGTTGCATGTTAGATCTGAAGTGAAATGGGTCGCGATGGTCTGTCATTTTTAAAAAGTGGGTCCCCAGAAAAAAAGTTTGGGAAACACTGCACTAATGAATACACTGGTCTAAGCTGTTTTGATCTCTCCCTCACCCTGCACTCACTAAGCAACAAATCAAAAAGTGCACATGTTACGTTCTGGGGTTATAGAGATGGTGTTTCTGTTGCAGGTATGTGTGGATATACATTGGGAATGTATGCAATTTTCAAATTTGACGTATGTAGATGGAATTCAATTTTAAATAATTTAAAGTTGTGAATAATAAAAGTCTATGATTATTTTATTTATTCAGAAAGCAAATATGCACTTTATCATTTACTGAAGTTCCTGGAATAGTTTGTTTTGACCACTGAGAAATATTGTGAAATGTTGTGTGCAGTTTTGCTGCCTCAGCATATCCTCTCTGAGATGGGCTGGGCTGACGGCTCACGGCTGGACTTCTCCACTAGATGCACTATATATACACTGTCCATCTCACCATATGCACCATCCCACTCCACCACAGCACCAACCTACCCAGCTCAGCACAACAGAAGAGACACAAGCACAGCTTGTCAGACCTGACATCGGCTAAGCTCACCGGCCTCCATCATGGTAATGTAAAGTCATTTATACTTTAGGAAAGAAACTGAAGAATGCCCCCATGCTGTACTTTGATATTGATGTTTGATAGTGTGCAATATTTTATTTAGCTTTGGAAGGCTTTTGGGTCGAAATAGAGTGTGCATCAAAAAAGTATTTTGCATGATCTTCCTTGGGATAACAGGTCTTAATGGTCTGTGTGTGTGTGTGTGTGCGTTCGTGCGTGCTTGCCTGCTTGCGTGTGTGGTTTGTGTTTCTTATTTAGGTGCGCACTGGAGTCCTGATTGGACTTGTCCTGCTCTCCCTGCCTTCCTCAGGCCAATCTGCAGAGGTGGATCTGAAAACCCTGGCGAAAATCACTGGAGTCTTTCAGACCAAGTAAGCAAATGGGATTCCCATCATAGTCTGGCCATTTGCTCGAGTAAAACAACTCGTTTTATTTCAACTTTAGATTAATTAATTACAGAGTCTGTAATTGATCATTCAATTTTTACATTGCTTGACAGTCCTATTTTAAAGTAAATCTTCGTAAATAGTAAAAGTTATTGCTTATGGCCAAAATGTATGATTCTCATGACTCTCATGCAATCTATACTGTAACTATCTTGAAGGTGAATTCAGCAAGGAATTCCTGACTGATATAAAAAGAATATTGCATTGTGCCAAACGGGGAAAGTGCAGCATCAGCATTGAACTTCACTGAACATGTTCGCACCCTTTGTTTTCCTAAGGTATCAACCATCTGGACAGACCAACAGTGGCGATGGTGTCCAGTATGCTGTGGCCATCAATGTCCCGGCAGACCAGTGTGGGGCCACATTCAGTCAAAACTTCCTCAGCCAAGAGGACGAAAGAACAGTCAAGCAGGAACTCACGGCCAAGAATCTCTACCAGGGGCCACAGATGGTCGCTGCCACTCCAAAGGGTGGGAGTTCCACATCTAAGATCCACTCCGAGCGCGCTTTGCTCATGTGCACGGGCTTCAACCAAGCTGTCACTCCTGTGCAAAACCTGCTGAACAAGGACAAAGGTGGCTGTGTGGTGTTCTACACCTACAACTCGCCGTGTCTGGAGTACTGCCTGAACCAAGCAAAGGACGAGAACGAACGGAACCGTGAGAAGATCCAGACAGAGAGGGCCGAGAAAAAGGGGAAGCCGGTCAACGTGGCCCCTGCTGTGGCAAAGTGCATCCTGAACTCTCTCAGCACGCTCTCCAACCACAACGGTCCCAAGGCCTTCGTGTTCAGTCAGGTCTACAGGAACGATATAAACAAGCCTGAGCTGGCAGCTGCCCTGAAGAAGGTTGCAGAGCAGGTTCCCCTCTACAAGTGTACCACCAACTCCTGTGTCAAGTGTCTGAACAATAATGACATTGTCAATCAATGCCTGTCTTAAGAGATAAACATTGCAATTACTGTACGTTGAGATTTTCTTTTAATATTAATGATGACAATCCTTGTGACTTGATTTATTAACCCATTAATACTTCTTAAATGCTAACTGCTGTAACAATTGTGATTTGTAATATTTTATTTGCAAAAATACAAATCCCAGCAACAATAAAGATGTTTGTCTGTGTTGTAAGATATGTGTTTGGATATGATAACTTGTGTGTGGACATGGAAGTCTGATGGACTTAAATGAAAAATAAATATAAAGGACTAGAATTTTGAGGCATGTGTAAATGAAAATCGAATTGGACAAATAGTTTGTCTTGAAATTCTGCTTCACCAGCAGGAGATGGCATCACTCAGAGCTTAATGTCTCATAGCATGTCCCCATATGCAGTTAGATCTACTCCTGTTTAACCACACAACACACATACGGCATCTTACGTTAACTCTTAAAGTATATTTTACACAGTATTCTCGAGTAGGTCACATATCAACACATCCCCTTCAAGCTGAATAGAATACATTTCTAATGAAGACCTTATATTTAGTACCAGACGAGGAATTGGTTTGTCGAATCAAGTCAACACTCAAGGCACAGGATGGGGGTGTACGTGTACTGGTCAGATGACACGTGCACATTGTGTGTTTTCAATACCAAGAGCAATGCCAAGATTGAAAATGACTAATATATCTACAACAATACAACAGAGCACAAACAACTTTGAGTGTGTGCAGCACTATCAGTCAGCCCGATATGTGTTTGTGAAGTAAAACTGAATTTAGAGACATGCATGAGTGAAAACTGAATCAGACAAGAAGTCTACCTTGGAACCACCAGAAGATGGCAGCACATAGAGCCTAATATTTCTTAGCATGCCT
Source organism: Alosa pseudoharengus (assembly GCF_046254945.1). Taxonomy (NCBI): domain Eukaryota; kingdom Metazoa; phylum Chordata; class Actinopteri; order Clupeiformes; family Clupeidae; genus Alosa; species Alosa pseudoharengus. The sequence goes on from NW_027468598.1 coordinate 27,302,202, forward strand.
CCATCTACAGTCAGACTCACTCCTGCTTAGCCACACAATAAATACAGTAGGGCTGTCAAAATAACTGATTAATTTCAATTAATTAATTTGAGAAAAAATAACTGATAAAAAAAATAGCGCACCTGTCTTTAAATTATAGCAATTTGGCTTTAAAAACAATAGCATGTTACAAATAACCAAATGTAAGGTCTATTTTTTAATGGTAAATAGTTACATGGTTTTATAAAACAAGTTTCTATTTTTAGTAGGCTATTATAGACTTTTCTGCAAATGTATTACATTGAGCAAAACCTCCAGACTTTCCATAATTTTGCACATCTGGAAAACAGTTTCATAACTAGACCTACATATCTTCCCTGACTTCCCAGACCTAAATTTACATTTATTTACATTTACATTTATTAATTTAGCACGTTCTAGTCAGTAACCATTAGACTCTAAAATGAAGGAGAGAGAAAAAAATGTGCTGCCTAGATCATTGATTGGAACATTTACTTTGAAAAAACGGCCTGATGGTGTTGATAAAAATAAAGTGTTGATTAAAATAAAGTCCTCTGCAATGTCTGCAGCAAGGAATTTGCATATCACTAGAGTTTGTCAACTCTAAAGTCGCACATCAATGCAAAAAAATAGTTTTGACATTGAGAGGAGTGTTAATTTATTTTCATTATATCCCCTAGGTTATATGTGGCCTGAAATGTCTTGTATGTGAAAAAAAAAACTTGTCATAGACTATTATGGTCATTATTTGAACAGTGAAAATAATAATATTTTGAATAAGAGTTTTTGAACTTTAATGTCACTAATGTTGATTATTCAATGATTCATTTGAATTTAAATATTTAAAATACTTTCACAGCAAAAAATAATATGCGATTAATTTAGATTAATTAATCACAGAGTATGTGATTAATTCGATTACATTTTTTAATCAATTGACAGCCCTAAAACACACATAAGGCATCTTACACAGTACCCACCCTCAAGATAAACAGAAAATAAATCAAATGGTGAACTCATAAGTAGTAGCAGACAAGGAATGGCCAAGGAAAGTAAAGGCCAGACTCTAGGCACAGGGTGGAGCTGTTCCTGCTAGCTCAAAACAGCACCCTCTGGTGGACAAATAATGTTTAGTAAAGTCTACCTAGATTCACAAATTTGTTTTCCCATGTTAGTGTACAGGTATGATGAACTGTGCACATTGCGTGTTTTCTCAATACCAAGAGCAAAGCCTAGAGTGTAAATAACTGCTCTACAATAATACAACAGCGCGCGTGCAACAGTGAATGTGGAAAGCTCTATCAGTCAGTCGGTGTGAGTATGTGAAGAGTCTGGGTGCACAAACAGTTCTCAACAGGAAAGGAGAGGTTTTTTTTTTTTCTTCCTTTCCTGTTGAGAACTGTTTGACTCCCTGATGAAGGCGTCGGAGTTTTTTAAAAGGTTTAAATGTAACCAAGCCAATAAAATAAAGGCTTTTTAACCTTTGAGAATTGAGAGTGCCTTGGAATTCCCTGTTCGTCTCATCTACATTCTTCCATCCAAAGAGCACCTCAAACAAACAAACTTGAGTCCAGGAAGCGCTCCTAGACAGACATTTTGTGAATACTTGGATGGTTGTTCATGGGACTCCACAGCTAGATTTGCAGGAGTCTGACTACACCTGCATGTGTGTAATATGGGCTGTATCCTAATTTCTCTTATGCACCTTTCCAGTCATGTTAGGGAAAGAATGCATATTATGCAAAGACTGCAGTGTCCCAACAGCACCCAGACCCAGAGCAGTGTGTTGAACATACATGCAGAGAAGGATGCCCAGTAAATAAAGTCCAAAAGGAGCATGCACAATGCCCTTGCTATACTGTATAAGGAGCATGCACAATGCCTTTGCTATATGTATTCTGTTTACAGTAAGTTCTAATAATTCTAAGCCATCTCCGGTGTACATCACGGGTGTGAATGTCATTTCACACCTTGAATCAACAAGTCCAGTTAAGAGCCTTCATGTCATTCTCCTATCAGCCACAGATAATCTATCGGCATCTACTCATTGTGGGTGTAAAAGGGTCTCTATTTCTACTCTACTCTGCCAAGATCTCATCTGGTGTCAGAATGACAAGTCACAAGTGCTAATACACACACATACACACACATACACACACACAGTGATGTGTTGCCACACAAACACACACACACACACACACACACACACACACACACACACACACACACACACACACACATTCTCCTGAAAGAATATTCTGAACATATTGAGATAATGCAAATAAATGAAACTGAGTTAATTAAACTGAATGTCACTCAAGTAGTGCGTCATATGAACTAAATCAACTCCCTTGGTGTCATCTGTGTGTGTGCGTGTGTGTGTGTTTGATCTCAGTGCTGATGCAAGAGCTCTGAAGCATTCCTCTCCAATGCAGTCTGACAGCCTGCACAGAGAAATAGGAGAATCATTCATCTTAATTTCCTTTTTGACAATGAAATTACTGTGAAGTTTACAATAATCAATTACATAATGTTGTCGATAATGTGTATAAAATAGTCTCTGTGTGTGTGTGTGTGTGTGTGTATAGTGGCAAATCCAGACATGGGTTTCCCATCTTGTGGGAGGGCAGCACAAGTGCTCACAAAAAGATATTTGTTAGCTTTCATTTGTGCCAACCGGTTAAATCAATCATATGATTATGTCACTGTCTGGGGAGTGGGCACCCTATATTCTGTCCAGGCATGTGTGCTTGCTGCTGAGAAGGTCTCACACACAGAGGTTGAGAAGGGGAAGGGAGGGAGGGTCTGCCTCTTGTCCTCCTACTGGACCAGGGGAGCAGGGAATAATGCACACCTACCGCAATTAGTAGCAAATAATAAGGTTTTCATAATACTTTCATAATACCTGTGACTGCTTGTACGTCCCCTCTCAAACTGCTGTCCATGAGAACATGCTTGCATGTCACACTTATTTCAGGCACTGCATCTGTATCTCTCTGCATCTCTGCGTTGTGGGTATAAGAATGTATATTTATGTGCCTGAGAGGAACATTAACTTTTCACACAGTCTTAGGGTGACAGGAACAAGGCGTTAGCTAAAAGAATATTGCTTTGAAAAACACTGCAGAGGACATAATAATCCATATGCCCAAATCCTAATCCAATACTGGACAATAGGCCTATTGGAAATAGGAAATGTGACATGTCAGTTTGGCCCTTCATTTACGATTTCTGTAATTTATTTATCAATAGCTCATGCATTCATAGCACCTCAGTGAGCCTCCTCTGACAGATTGGGTCAGTTTGCGGTCAGAAATGTGAAAAGCCTTGCATTTTCCATTATCATCTATTGTGATACCTGCTACTGCAGTTCTTAATGCAGTAGAGTCACTGACTGAGGACTGAAATGAGCATAAATCTCAGGTACTGACTGAGATTTATGCTCATTTGACGTTGCTGGAGTGGTGGTAAATGTGCTGGTGGCACTCACTGAAACGAGTCCGAGTGTGCAGAATCAGTGTCAGTCCGTCTTATGTTTTATTTTCAGTAGGCTAAGTCTATAATGTAGGCTACTGAGAGAACTCAGTTGGGGGGGCACACTGGCCTGTTTGGACGGGCCTGGCCCCATAAGGCCCGCCCATGACACCGATGCTGTTTGCATAAGTGACAAAAAAGGAGAAAAAAGGAGGATACCGGTCTGTATAAATGTAGGAGAAGATCACTGCCATATTCACTTCACCGCATCCAAACTGAAGAGATCAAGGTCGAGCCCTCTACTGAAATCAATCTTGTTGGGGGAATTCACAACCACATCCAGCAGCTATCAGGAACTATGGTGAGCCTCCCTCCCTTTGTCACCTTCACTACTCTCTCTCTCTCTTTGCTCTTTCATTCTCTTGTTCGTTCTGTCTTTCACATCTTGCTTACCATATTGGCCCGAATATAAGACGACCCCCCGTTTCATGACAATTTTTTTGGGGAAAGGATAAAATAGCCTAACTAGAAGCAGCTTTTTGTAGACCAAATGTTGTTTATATAGATTTTTTTTTTAAATGCTGGTGATAACACGATGATGATTAATTAATTAATTCATTCATTCATGCTTGTGACACTGCTGTGAAGAAGGTTGGTGGCTGCTCACTTAATTCATAACACTCGTTACAAAATATCGATACGGCGGCGCCATCTACGGGCTTTTCCTTTTTTTTCTAGACCGCGAATATAAGACAACCCACTTTTTCAGACATATTTTGAGGAAAAAAACTTGGGCACAGTAACTAGGTTCCCTGTTAAATCCCAAGATAAAAATGCTAATTAGCCAACTACTATATTCTTACTACATCAAATGTTAACATAGCCTAACATATCTCAGTCTCAATCTTCCACTTGCTAGCTAGCATTAACGTCAGTGGTTTTTGCACAGTGATCTGTGTATAGGCTACTCGCCTCCACTTTAAGCTTGTAAGTTTTGAATATACCCCTCCATAGCATAATTAAGTCCCTTTTGATTGCTTGGAGGAAATGAAATCCTGCTTTGACTGTCAGCTGCCATTTTCCATAATGTATTTCTAATCAAGTCTGGTTTGTTTGTCCAAGTTTCACACAGTAACAATGGGGGGGGGGGGGGGGGGGGGGGTTAGCGACAGGTCAATTGTGTGTAGTAGTGTTTTGAAAAAAGTGTGTTTGTTTTAGAACTGCAATTTCAGTGTAGACCAGGAATTATGCTTGTAGTTTGGCAGAATTGGTTCAGGTTTGTCAGGTGTACTGAGCCGACTGCTCCTGCTCTCTCTCCTCTCCCCTGGGACTACTGGTGAGACGCAAGTGGATGTCAACGCACTCGGAAAAATCAATAATTATATTGAGAAAAAGTATGAAACTACCATGCCATTTTACATTAAAACTACGACATAGGATAGAGAATTCACTGTCATTATTTGTAACTGTCTTTTCTCCCACAGTTACCTCTTAAAATCTGGTCGCAAGGTCATTCAGACTGCTGTTGCCGTCCGATTCCCCGCAGAACAATGTAACCCTAATAATAGGCTGAGCTTCGAAGACCTGCCATCCCATGAAGATGTGATGGAAAAACTCAAAGACACATTGAAAGATCGAGTGTTTGTGGGGAAAAACCTGGTTGCCGCTCGACCTGTTGGTAAAGGGAAAACAGCTCAGCATTCCGAGTACATTCTGCTGGACAAGAACAGGGATGATATAAAAATGACTCCAATGAACTACCTGACCTCGGGCCACCTTAACGACTGTGTGGTATTCTACACCTACAACTCCCCCTGTGTGAATCAATGCCTAAATCAAAACGAACAGAAATATATCTTACCAGCTGTTGAAAGACTTTGGAATACTCTCAATGGCCCAGTGGCCTTTGTGTTCGATGAAATCTATCAGGGAGAACAAAATGTGGAACACCTGCTGCCTCTGGCAGAAAAGGTGTACTTGTATCGCTGCCAGGAAGAGGAATGTGTTTATTGTGGAAAAACAAATGAAACTCTTAGAGCTAGTGGATGTGTCGCATAGGGAGAGTAAATCAAGAAATCAGAAGGATATCAGCACAGTTCATTTTGTTGTTGCTGTTTACATTTACTTAATTTCCGTCTCTTTCATGTCATTGTCTCTGCACTGTACACCTTCATAGATTAAAAATGTTAGGTACTTGCGCAGCCTGTGGAGGTCATATATGGGTTAGCCCATATGCAAATCTATCCAAGTCTATGTAGAATCACAAATTTGTCTTGCTTCACATTCTTTGTTTCCACACATGTGAAAGTAAATAATAAAACAACTGTTAAATACAGCCCCAAAGAGTCTATATACAATCAAACTTAAGATCAAATAGATCACCTTGCTGTTACTGTGTAAGCTCTTCAAGGTTTTCAGTGCTGTCTTAACTCCAACACACATACAAACTGTAAGCCTTGCAGTGGGCTCAGGGTTCAAACCATGTTTCTTCCATAGATTGTCAAAACTCATTATTTTCTAGATGTGATGTTCAAGTTCAGAATGTGTAAATATATTTAGGCTACATGTTTCGGATAGGCTATATTGCGTTGTGCCTGGTATTTATAATTTAATCTCAGTCGCACAATAAACGGGGTTACCACAACAGATTCATAACCTCAACTAGATGTACCGCAGAGCGGTACAAAACACAACCGCCGCCCAGTCCAGCACTTTTTTTCCACAAAAATAAGTCACATTTGTCAAATTGTGTTCATTTCCTACTTTGTTCCTTTTTTTGTGTTTGTAATTGGGTGTGTGCAGAGTGTGTGGTTGTTTTTTGTATATGTGTGATTCTGTGTGTGTTTATTGAGTGTGTGTGCCTGCATGTAAGTTAGTTTTTTTGTGTGTGTGTTTGTGTGTGAGTGTGTGTATGTGTGTTTATGTGTTTGTGCGTGTGTTTGTGCGTGTCCTGTGTGTGCATGTACTGTATGTGTGTGTGCATGTGTAGTGAGCTATCCAACAACTTTACCAATAACCTAGCCCATCTGTTACAATAATGTATACAGAACTGGTTCCTTCAAAACAAGATACAAAAAAAGGTGGTCCTCCTAGGCCCTACAGTTCTCAAGATATTCACAGAAAACTGAGTCCGGCCACCTACAGGCCACTTGGTGTACAGTAACATAAATTCATTTATTGTATGGCCCCCCATGAAATTCCAAACTTGGTGTGCATTCAGAGGGTGTCATAATGATCCTACACTTCCAATTTCATGCAGTTTTGACCATGTCAGGTCAGAGATACCTGCGATTACAACATCTAATTTTTGCTTTTTCATTTTTAATTAAAGTCAAAGTCAAAGTCAGCTTTATTGTCAATTTCTTCACATGCGCCAGACATACAAAGAGATCGAAATGACGTTTCTCACTATCCCACGGTGAAGACAAGACATATGTTACCAATTAAGTCCACAGACAAACATAACATTCAAGTAAACAAAAAATAAGTAAATAAGAAGGCACATACAATGAAGAAAAAAGAGCAGAAAAATTTGGTTGAAATTGTGCATAGACAGTCAATAAAATAGTAGTGCAAGTCAGGCCAATAAAAGGCTGAGGTAGTTCTGTTTGACCTAAGTAAGAAAGAAAGTGGCATAGTGGTGCAAGTTATGTAAGAGCAGCAGAAGTGTTGTGTTTTCAGGACAACAACAAGTTGCAAAGTGTGCAAAGTGTACAAGTGTGCAAGTGTAGTGCAAGGCGGCCATTGTGGGTCCAATGTCCAGGATGTTATGTAGCTGAGGGTGGAGGGGGGAGAGGGGGGAGAGAGTTCAGCATCCTTACAGCCTGATGTATGAAGCTGTTGGTGAGTCTGGTGGTGCGGGAACGCAGGCTTCTGTACCTCTTCCCAGAGGGCAGTAGATGAAACAGATTGTGAGCGGGGTGACTTGCATCACTCACAATTTTGGTCACCTTGCGGGTGAGGTGGGTGGTGTAAATGTCCTTCAGGGAGGGGAGTGAAGCACCAATTAGGTGGCGCTATACATGAAATGAGTGGTTATGAGATGGGTTGACATGGCCCCTTAAGACCAACATACAAAAAACGGGTGGTCCTCCTAGGCCCAACAATTCTCGAGACATTCACCGAAAACTGTGTCCGGCCACCTACAGGCCACTTGGTGTACAGTAACATAAATTAATTTATTTCATACCATGGTCTAGGTTAGAGGGGGTAGTTTAAAAAGTGATATACTACACTATGGGCAGCCGTGGCTTGCTGGCAGCTCACTGCGCCGGGATTAGTGTGTGCTTCACCTCACTGTGTGTTCACTGTGTGCTGAGTGTGTTTCACTAATTTACGGATTGGGATAAATGCAGAGACCAAATTTCCCTCACGGGATCAAAAGAGTATATACTTATATTTATATACTTATACTTATACCTATGAAGTAGATCTGGTAAAAAAAAGTTTAATCGCCGTTCCATATCAATGTTTATGAATGGTAACTATAACAACGATAGTAGTACGACGGTTGAGCCTGGAGGCAGGCTTCGCAACAATGGAATCAACTGTAAACAGCTGAAAAAACGAACGATTTTATCTCTAAAACTCATTTAGTATTAATAATTGATAATTAATAATTTCATATTGATTTATTTCCTAAGTGACCATGGTATAAACGGGATAATGCCCTTCCATGAGTCCATTATCAGAAATAAATGGACTTCGCGGAAGCAACCGTCCTCCGCTTCATGTCGGACGGTTCACGCCTCCGCGTCGTCCATTTATTTCTGATAATGGACACCTCGTCGGGCATTATCCCTTACGTATGGCCCCCCATGAACGGAATTCCAAAAAACTTGGCATGCATTCAGAGGGTGTCATAATAATTCTACACTTCCTATTTTGTGCAGTTTTGACCATGTCAGGTCACAGATACCTGCGATTACAACATCTCATTTTTGCTTTTTCATTTGTAACTAGGTGGCGCTATACATGAAATATGTGGTTATGGGATGGGTTGACATGGCCCCTTAAGACCAACTTACCAAAAAAAGGTGGTCCTCCTAGGCCCTACAATTCTCAAGATATTCAAAGAAAGCTGTGTCCACCCTCCTTTCGGGGGTCCAGTCCGGCGGCGGAGGGGGGGGGGGTTATGGGGCGACGGATCAAAACCTTACCTTTTTGGTGAAAATCGCCGTTTTGAACCCAACTATGAATTGTGAAGCCACTATTCGTCAGATAACTTACTACTTTAATCGAGGCCATTCTTATAATGTCATAGTTGACATGATGGTCACCTTGCATGGGGTTAAGATTAGTCTGCGCGGTTTAAAAAACAAACTTAAAGAGGCTGGACTGTCTCGTCGCAAAGGATATTCCCCAAGGAATATAGTGAGGAGAGCGATCAGGCTGGAATTTCGTAACCTGACAATAGCCAGATGAATGTCGTTCCGCTTAGCTCCGCCTAGCTTCACTCACATCCATCTGGGACCTCTTCCATTGAGAGTGATTTCTGCAACCGACTTTATGGTTCAGCCAATCAGGACGCAGGGCGGGAGTTTCATAGATGGGACATAGCGTAGAAGCGACTGTGAGACTGTTATTAGCGTCACGGGTTGGCTTCGATGTGAGTGGTTGAAGTAGCACGTCAATAGATGACGGACAAGTGGCTTATTCAATCATATGCAAGCACTTTTTGATTAGGCCCAGCCTTCTGAAGCAACACTTCAATGGATCGGTTCCAGATGGATGAGTGGAGCTAGGCGGAGCGAAATTCATCTGGCTATTGTCAGGTTAGGAATTTCGTGGGCCAGGGCAACTTTTTGGCTACAGAACAATGTAGCAAGTTCTGAAGCAAAAGTACCAGTTGACAGCTCACGCAGCTTACCAGGCCCACGCTACTGTTCGCAAAGACCTCACTTCCTGTAGCCACTACTTCCGCCTATTGTACCTACCCTTACATTTGTTTAAAAACTTGTAAATTTGTTCACTTATTGTCAATTTGTTTAAAAACTTGTAAATTTGTTCACTCATTGTAAATTTGCTTAAAACATTGTACATTTGTTTAAAAACTTGTACATTTGTACATTTGTTTTTAAACTTGTACATTTGTTTTTAATCTTGTAAATAATTAATTTACCATTGTTATTTTTTTTGCACTTCCAGGCCACCATATTCCCCAGACCCACTCTCAGTTACGACTGAGAAGGGTCTGGTTTCAACCGGGCTACACGAGAGGAGCAGAAAGACACCAACCTAATGTAACGGATGCCAGCTAGCTTAGCTGTGCTTTAGGAACGTTGGTAAATCTCACTCCCCAACGTCTCAAGAGTGCTGCTGGCATGCGAGCCATTCGCCTTGGCTATTGGCTCAATTGTTAGCACGCTCGCCTCCCGATCCGAGGTGCTGATGTTCGGGGTTCGAGTCCGGGCGTGTGCAGGACTGAATCGCGCAGGTTCAACACAACGCAGGTTACACTAACATGAGGGATAGATGTATGTCTTCACAAAAAATATAAAATAATAATGGATTGAAAAGAGGCACTAATAAACCAGACATACTAGAATAGAGACCAGAAAATGGATATCCAGAGTCCCTTTCTATCAACACATAGTGATTTTCATAGATAAGAATTAGGCTTTAAAACAGGGGCCGGTTTCCCAAAAGGTTCTTATCGCTAAGTAGTTCTTAACCTCTCTCTTAACGTTATGGCACGATTCCCGACACGTTTGTACGCTAAGTATATCTTCTGTATGTCACACTTTCGTAAGGTTGGTCTGGACCATTCGTAAGCTCTCTCTTAACGTTGTTTTAGCTCTCAAGACGCTAGTCGCCACCACTGTGCAGCAGTCTTTAGAAATCAGTGCAGCGCAGTACAAGTCAAACTATGGTACAGTATGTTGATTATGTTGTGGCTCAACGATGATTTTATGTTATGGACATTTTAAGACTAATAATAAAATATGTTCGCAATGGGTGCAGGCCTATGTACAGTATGAAGTTTACTTTATTTGGTATCAGAACTAATATGGTGGTAATTAGCCTAGGCTATTTCGTAATGTCATTAAAGCGTTCAAATTGGCAATCACTTAATCACTAATTAAAAGCTGGCAAAGAATTTGCCTCTAAATGGCTAAGATCTATAAATGGGTAAGCATGGTGGTGTCCAGTAAGCGACCAACTAGGCCTATGGCAGCGATCCAACGTGTCCTTGTATTGAATCAAAAACGGCACTGGTAGTCTGAGCGCGATCCAGGATCCAGATCCGGCCGCCTTGTTTTCTCGATTGATTGCTCGACGTGCACACATACAAATCTTTTTGCTCCTATTATATCACCTAGCCAGGAGCAAAAGTCACTCGTCACTCGTAGAAGCAGATTCGAGCACTTGTATCAATTGACTTGTAGTCGTGCAAGAAAATCAAAGCGATCTGTAGAATTTTATTAATGAGAAATTATTTCACAGATGCACAACTTCGGATGCATTAGTTCACATTTGGGTTTACAAATGCACGAATGTTGTGCATGTTCTCAGATTATGAAACACGGATGTGCAAATGTGTTTCGCACCAACTGCGCTGCAACGTTTGGAGCAAAAGTGTCGAGTGCGTGACTCTTGAAAGTTGTGACTCACAGGATAAGATTTGTGTACCTGTAAAAAGGATTTGTGAACCCGTAGCCCCTATTTTGTGTTAACAAGATATAAAAAAATATGTACAACTTCAACTTTACTGTTACACATTTACGACTTTAGTGTGCACATGCAAAATCTGCAGTTAAATGTGCTCGCCACTTTTGCACCCAATATACCTTCATAATAACTATGTTAAAATAAATGTTACTGGAATAATTTGAGGAATGTTTCATTTGCATAGAACATGTTGTCTTTCCTAACGCCGTCATGCACCTTCGGGTGAAGTAGAAAATCGATTCCTGAGCAATCGATGCCAACTAATTCAGCACCTTCACTTGGGACAGCGCCTTTGTAACGTCGAACATAAGAGGCAGCGTGATAAGAAGCTTCCTAAGGGAAACTTCGGGGAACCACTTAGGAACATAAACAACTTTGGAAAGATATATCTTTTGAGTCTTCTTAGCGCGAGTGAGCGTTATCGGGGAACCGGCCCCAGATTGTCAATTATGTTGTTTGGGCTGTTTTTGGTTGCCAAGGCCAATGTTTTTTCTCTGGTTTGAGGTAGTACACAAGCAATTTCTTCAAGGATGGCAGGTCTGAAAATATCTTCTCCATCATCAAGTTATTCAATTAGGTTAAACATGGCCTTAACTCAAAACAGCTGGTAAGCTGCTGTTAGGAATATGTCATTTTAATATGTAAAAGTTTCAAATGCAGCCATGCTTAAATTCTGCTTACTGCACGTTTATTATAATATAATAATATTCAATATTCAATATTAATTATTGAATGAAAACATGTGGTAGCCAGTATGGCCTACTTCAGGTAACTCTTGCACTGAGCCAGGAAAATAAGTTAAAAACCCTTTATTTAAAGCTGGGGCATATAGGCTAGTAAACGCCAACCGGTTTCAACCCACATCGGGTCTTCGTCAGGGTGTGATACGGAAGAGTCCCATTTGTCAGAGAATTTATAGAAAAGGCAATAGTCACATGATCAATTAACATCAATCTTAACAATTTCTCTAGAGACATGTCATTTTGCATATGTAGGCTATGTAGGTCCATTTAAATTAATTTAATTTAAAATACTGTACTGGTGATGCAAAAAGGTTACATGAATAAATACAAAAAATAAATAACAACATACATTAAAAAGTCATGACTGGTATTCTACAGTATTGTAATTCATATTTTCTACAGAAAAGGTCTAAAATCTATCTCCTCATTGAGGCCAGGATGTCTTAATGCATCAAATGTATCATTCCAGTATGTTTCTCGTTGAAGTAATTTTTTGAGGCACTCTCCACATCTAGGGGGCAATTGTACTTGTTCCAATCCCTCAACTCTTAACAGATTAGCATCATTATAATGAAAACTATTAAAGTGCCGAGTAGTCTTCATTGTTATTTCTAATTGCATATTTATGCTCAGCTATTCTATAAGACGCCTTTTTGTTCGTCCGATATAAAAACAATTACGGGGCAAATGAGACGGTACACTACAAATGTTGTGTTACAATTAATGAAATGTTTACTTCTAAATGTTTCTTGTGTTTTAAAATCGTTAAACTCTTTATGTTGTTTAATGTTCGCACAGTGATTACATGATGATTGCAAGCACTTAAAAGTACCCACTGGTCTCTTTAACCATTGATCTTTTTTCTTAGCAGGGAGGTAACTATGAGTAAGACTGTCTCTTAAGCGAACTCCTAGCCTGAGAGACAGTCTTACTCATAGTTACCTCCCTGCTAGTAAGTAAGTTTTTTTTACTTCAAGAGCACCTGGCACAAGAGGAGTTTACTGACGTTCACAACAAGAGCACTCAGTTTTTTCCTTTTCTTATTCATTATTGAATGCTTTGCAGGTCACAGGTCTATGGGCATGCAATGTGTTTATAGTAATATGATGATAATCAATATTCATTATTGAATGCTTCTCATGTTGCAGGTCCCTTCATTTACGTATTAAAATCGGAAAAAAATATATTTTAAAATCTTTCCTCTGGGGTGGGGTGGGGGGGGGGGGTTGCTTTTGGAAAATATGTCACCTTTTTCAGCCGTTCTGAGTTTGCAGGTATGCTAAACGAAAAACAATGGTTCCATGCTTTCCTTGTGGGGCTACATGCCCACCAAGTTGCACCCCAGTCTTTCAGTGTCCCGGGAATCCTTGATGGAAAATTACACATGCGAAAAAAAAAAAGCAAAAGAAACGGAAGAAAAAACTCTGACTAAACCTATATGAGCGCCGCTTCGCTGCGAGGCGGTCATAATTCCACCCCTCCCTTTCATGTTGATGTTCCTGAAGCAATATATTGATTTTCTGCAATAGTGATTGATTCCACCGGGACAGTCTGTAGCTTACTCTGTGTTGACTCAGTTGAAAAAACGCTGAACAAAGAAAAATAGTAACTTTTACTATTGTCTTCAACACTGTTTTGGTCTCTGGGCCCCTGTGCATGTGTGCACTGACAATTTCATCCAACTGACTACTTCCTCTGTGGTCTTTTTCATCAGCCGTTACACCCCAAGTGCCATTGCGGGTATGAGAATGTCAGCATAGTTTAACTCCTGACAATTACTCGTCTCAGACAAGTGTAGAAGCAGCCACATGCGCCCCACATCACATACTTTTCACCATATCTCACGACTGGCATGGGGTACTTTCCATAAGATCATCTCTCAATGCAAATCAAACCAGCTATTAGGCTAACTAAAATATAACACTGCCAATCTCTAGGTATGTATGGTGAAGGGTATGTGATGTGGTGTTTTAACCCATTTTGTATGCTGCTGAGACCTTGAATTTCCCCTGGGGATCAATAAAGTATCTATCTATCTATCTATCTATCTATCTATCTATCTATTTACTCCTGAAATGCCTGCTAAAAAGGCCTATAGAATCCTATGGCATTCTAGACTAAATAACCTTATTTCCTGAGGGTTTTCTGAAAAAATACTAAGAATTGTCAACGTCTACCAAAACCTTACTATCTAAGCCTCTGTACACCTAGAAACATGAAATAAAAAGCATGCTGCGCTACGCAGCATCCAGCGGGAGAGTCAATGCTGCGCTATGCAGCAACAGGCGGGAGATAGAATGTTGCGTCGTGCAGCATCCAGCACGAATGGGTTAATTCCAAAGGTCAAGGGAACTTTATCAGGATGCATAGTATCCTGGATCCATTACAGTTTTTTTCAGTCGCTAACAAGTGTTTGTCTAACCAGTTGTCACATTTTCAAAACTCTAAACACAATTAGCACAGCATCGGTCTTTTGTGGCCATACCATTCACACATTTCATGTCGTTTTCACACAATATGCAGTCCGTGAACACATTTCCACAATGCTTACATTTTCTTAACAAACAAGCTATACCAACCAAAAAAATTATGGATTGTTTTTGCAGTATTTACAAATGTTAACACACAACATCCCACAATAGCAAAAACAATATTCCAAACCTTAGATACAGTATAAAAACCTCTGCTTCTGCTCTTGCTACCAAGCGGTTTTATCCCATCACCTTGGATATTGTAATATCAGATGTGATGTTTATGAAAACATGTGGCCTAACCCTGAAGATCGCAGAGATTAGATACAGTAATTTTGTGCTTTTTTTTAGACCCCCCCCCCCCTTTTATCTGGCCTTTTTGCTGTTGTATTTTTGTTCAGAATGCCCTTGTGTGTTTCATGGATATTTTGTTCACTGTAAGCAATACTGTAAACTAGTAAACTAGCCTGGAAATCGAGAGTTCTCGCGAGAGCACAATGGAATTGTCTCTGCGAGACACTCTGGCAAATGATGCACGTTACTTTTACCCCAACATTCTGGGGAACCAGCTAAACTGATGAAGACAGCGCTGCAACGTTGGAGGACAGTACACATTGGTCGTAGTGTTATCCGATTGCGTCGAAGTCCGAAATCATTCAGGGTAAACATGATCTAGTGTTATCCAATTGCGTGCAGTGAGATTTTTAAATGCATACTTGTTGCCGCCCCTCAAGTTGGGCCATTACATTGTTCTTGGCTAGACCCTTAAAGGCACACTATGCAGGTTTAGCTTAATATGCAAGTTTTTTAGCTTAATTTACCTTCATTTACCAGCTTCAGAGTCATTGGAATGGTTATATGACTTTTTTCGGGTTGAATGGTGGCCGTCTCACTTCCCCCTAGCGCCTGTGAGCGGAAAAACCACCCATGCAACTGTGGGCCGGCGGGCCGACGGCCTCAGTGTCAGAAAGTATAACGAGTGTAACGAATTGCTTTACTGCATTCAAATACACATACACGCCAGGCACCGGCTAGAAAAAGGTAGCGATGAAGTTTCTCAGCCATTCGTCATGACAGAGCAAGCGAAAAACTGCATAGTTTACCTTTAATCTTTCTAGATTGTCAGGGTCTGGAAACTGATTTGCTTTTTACTGAAATGCTTTTGAATGTGAACATTACATGTGGACATACAGTTCTCAACCAAGAAATTTAGTGTAAAAACGGTGGATTGCATGTTTTGCATGCAAATACCTGTAAAACTGAAACATAAAAGTATATGCAGTTTTAGTAATGTCAGCAATAGCCAGTATTTTGAAACCTGGTGTACTTTGATTGACTGCATGTACCTTGTGAAGTGAAAACAAGTGTTATTCTTTGACAGAATTTCCAGAATGAGAATGATTTCCTGTGTTTTGGTAAAATTAGTGTGTGCAGAGAAAAATGTGTTAGTATATATTAAACAAAATGTGTTTTTGAGAAGAAAATTATCCATTTGGCCAATTGTGTTTTGTTGGTGTGAGTCTGTGTTAAGAGTTTAGAAAAAGTATCTGAATTATGGGTAAGCGCTTGTTAGCGATTG
This sequence comes from Alosa pseudoharengus, assembly GCF_046254945.1. Lineage (NCBI taxonomy): Eukaryota > Metazoa > Chordata > Actinopteri > Clupeiformes > Clupeidae > Alosa > Alosa pseudoharengus. The sequence goes on from NW_027468598.1 coordinate 27,318,140, forward strand.
AAAAAAAAACTGTAAATAACTGGCCTTTAAAATAAAAATCTGCCTGTCTCGATGGGAATTTAACATATGGGTGTGCTTACTTATGCCCCCGTATTTTACTGTAAGGTAGAACATTTATTTAATTACGATACATTATACATTTACAAAGACAATTGGTGTCGTTAAAGGAACACGTCACCGTTTTATAAAATTGGGTTATTCACCGTCTCCCCTAGTGTTAGATAAGTGAGCAAAAACATTTTTGTCTCTGTGTATGCATTGTCGTAGTCCGGCAGCGTCCCCGCTAGGTTAGCTTACATAGTGAATGGATTCCTTTGTAACCGGATAGCAAAAAAAATCCCGGTAACACTTTATTTTAATATGTCGCTGTTACAGTGTACCTACCTAATTAGGTACAGTGGTACAACCTGTGTAACAACATGTACTATCAGGTACTATCATTGTACTTGCATTATGTATTTGTGGGTACCTATAGTTGTTACATTGTAATACTAAGTGCTTTTACAAAACTTTGCCAATTTGCCTAAATTTTCATCAGAGGCAAAGAGCTGACCTCATGATAGATTTGATATACAAAGCATTCTTAGCTCCAGTCAAGGCCTCATTGTCTTCAGTGTACATGTAACAGCTGTGCTGCTACAACCTTGTTACTGTTTGATACAGTGGAATAAACCTATTAAGTGTACCAGTTAATTACTTACATGTACATATGACATGTATGTTATGTCTTCGATGTCTTGGAACAGGTCTACTAATTCACTACATAGTACATATATCAACTGTGTTGGTACACACTTATTGCTCTTTGATACAGTGGCATAAACCCATTAAAATGAATTGTACCAGTTAAGTACTTACATCTACATATATACATCCTGTCAATGATGTTATGCATCCTGTAATTGATGTGTTGAAACGTGTCTGCTGTTACACCACACAGTACATGTGAATTAGTAGACCTGTTCCAAGACAAGACCTGTTCCAGTTTATTCCACTGTATCAAAGAGTAACAAGGTTGTAGCAGCACAGCTGTTACATGTACACTGAAGACAATGAGGCCTTGACTGGAGCTAAGCATGCTTTGTATATCAAATCTATCATGACCCGATTTACCCCATCCAGCAGGTTTCAGGTCAGCTCTTTGCCTTTGATGAAAATTTAGGCAAATTGGCAAAGTTTTGTAAAAGCACTCAGTATTACAATGTAACAACTATATGTAGGTACCCACAAATACATTATGCAAGTACAATGATAGTACCTGATAGTACATGTTGTTACCCAGGTTATACCACTGTACCTAATTAGGTAAGTACAATGTAACATACCAAAATCCCTTATTACTTCTTGTGGCCTCTGTCTTCACAGCGAGTACAAATGTCAATGCAGGTTGAGAGGAGGTGATCTCCTAAGTATTGACTTGGGACTATATTGGGGCGAAGCACAGGCGAAGCGCTGCTACTTGGATGCTCACTTATCTAACTCTAGGGGAGACAGTGAATAACCCAATTTTATAAAACGATGGCATGTTGGCTCATTTCTTTAATTAAGGCATTAAGATCAATTTCCAAAAGATGATTTTTTATTCCTCTTTTTAGCCGACTTAACTTATGCTTAGCACTGTATGTACTGTACACTGTCCATCTTACCATATACACCATCCCACTCCACTAAGGCACCAGCCTACCCGGTTCAGTACAACAGAAGAGACAAAGCTTGTCAGACCTGACGTCAGCTCACCAGCCTCCATCATGATAATGTAATTTATAGAGGAAAAAATGAAGAATGTCCCCATGCTTACTTTGATATTGATGTTTGATAGTGTGCAACATTTTACTTGGTTTTAGAAGGCTTATGGGTCATAAAAGAGTGTGCATAAATTCTGAATTTGTTAAGTTTGGATTTGGATTTAATGTGCACACATTGAATAGTTTGTATAAGTAATGTTTGATTTTTGTTGTTGCTCTAGACTCTGTGTTTGACCCTTTTTGGTGTGTTTGTAGACATGTGATGTTTTTGTCAAGCAAATAACTTGCTCTTTATGTATAGAATTATAGAATATGGGCATGAGTAAGTGCAGTGCCAAGATTTAAGTTGTTTGGATTAAGAAATCCAAAATTTATCGGTAAATATATTGGTAAAAGAAGCACACACAGGCTTTCACCGCTCTACTGTAGTCACACCCCGTCTCACATAGCACTGTAGGCTACCAGAGAGGATATAAGCTGGGTTATTCATCAAGTTATGCAATAGGCTAAACATATAGCCTTGACTCAAAACAGCTGTTAGGCTTATGCCATGATCTGTAAAAAATGTCACATGCAGCCATGCTTAAATTCTTCTCACTGCACAATTACTGTATATTATTATATTAATATTACTGAATATTATAATATAATATTCAGTATTCATTATTGATTGCTTAGCTGGAATGATGGTTTTCTCTATCATCCTATTTTTCAACAGAACCAGGAGCAGGTCAAGAGAAAGAGGGCCAGGAACAAAAATGAGGATCTGGTCAACGTGGCCCCTGCTGTGGCAAAGTGCATCCTGAACTCTCTCAGTATGCTCTCCAATCACAACGGTCCCAAGGCCTTCGTGTTCAGTCAAGTCTACAGGAACGATAAAAACAACCCTGAGCTGGCAGCTGCCCTGAAGAAGGTTGCGGAGCAGGTTCCCCTCTACAAGTGTACCACCAACTCCTGTTTTAAATGTCTGAACAATAATGAGATCGTCAATCAGTGCCTGTCTTAAGGGATAACATTGCAATTACTATATGTTGAGATTTTTTTCTTTTAATATTAATGATTGCAATCTTTGTGACTTGATTTACTAACCCATTAATACTTCCTAACTGCTAACTGCTATAATTGTAATATTTTATTTGCAGTAGGCATAATACAAATCCCAGCAACATACACAGATAAAAGATACAGGGCTGTATTTTGGGTCACCAGCGCATGGCGTAAAGTTCGTTATTCACCGGCGCGAAGTTGAATTCGTTATTTTGCACCTTTATCTTTTAAGCATTGCGCCCAGGGCTGTGGCAATTAACAACCTAGGGAGGGACCTGGCGCGTTGTCTAAAAATCGCTATCATACACCACCTAAACCTGGTCATAAGTCAATGGCGAGTTGTTCATATGCTATTTTAAGAGCGCATGTCAACAGTCATATTGGCAGGTGCACGCACCATCCTTCTATCATTCATGAACGCACACCAGCGCACGTCCATGCAAAGCATTACAAATTGCACGATTACAATGGTAAACATAAATATAGCTGCAAGCAGCAATGAGGGGGCCAAGCAGGCAGTTCAGCAGTCAAAATTTGTCATGCAACTCAATGCAGTTGCATCAGGTATATAGCATTAAGCAGTCACAGCAAGTTCCATGCCAAACAACCCAAAATTGGCTGAGTTACAAGGTAATTTCCTGTTTGGCGGCTTCGCCACCAATTTCGATTGGCTGTTACGGGCGAATGCTTTTGTCAATCATTGTAGAAAAATAAACACTGATAAGGCATGGTCTGAAGATGGTCTGTGCCAATTTTGGTGAAAATCCGATGAAATTTGTGACCTGTGAAAACTTCTTAGTGTTTTTGATTAAATCCAATATGGCGGCCGAATCAATTATGTTGACATCACAAGTTGGCCTGGGTCAGCCTGAGGACATCCAAAAGTACTACCACACACCACTAGTATGTTTTAATTCCAAACACATCAACAGCTACAGGCCAAAATGCATTTTCGCTAATTACAGCGCCCCCTAGAGGTCAAAGGTCACCAGATTTTTTGAGTGCCCTACTGATGGGGTTATAAGTCCATGTACTAAGTTTGGTTATGACAGATGAAAGGGTTGCTGAGATATGAGCTCACTTCCTGTTTGGCGGCTTCGCCGCATATTTCGTTTGGCTGTTACGGGAAAACGGTTTTAGTTCCGAAGATAAAAATCGATAACTTTTGTGCGGCTTGGTCTGAAGATGTTATGTGCTAAGTTTCGTGAACATCGGACAAACTATGTGAGGCGTGAAACTTTTTAAAGGTTTTTGACAAAATCCAAAATGGCGGAAAATCCATCATGGCGGAAATTGACGTCATAGGGTGCGTTGAACTCGGCTTGGTCAAAGGATTCCAACGATACCACATTTTTGACAATCGGGTCAACGGGTCAAAAGTTATGTGCGTGAACGCATGTCCAAATTTGGCCTGTTGGTGGCGCTAGAGGGTTCGACAGGGAGACATGAAACTTGGTGAAATAAAATATTGGAGTGTCCCCAATCAGTGTGCCAAATTTCACAACTTTTGACCAGACGGTTCTATGGGCTGCCATAGACTCCCATGGCGGAGGAAAGATGTTAAATAATAATAATAAATATAACCGCAAGCGGTGATTTACGGGGTCCGAGCAAAACAAACATGAGGTAGCATAGCTTTTTAGTTTTACATATGCTTTGATTGTTTGGGCACAATTGTTCAAAAGAAATGTGATCGGATTTCGGTGATCGGATTTCAGTTACCGGATTTCGGCTATCGGATTGGATCAAATCTTGGAAATGGGTTGTTCAAAAGGAAACAAGGATCCTGAAATTGGATTAGATCACATAATCTATTCTTGGTTTTGATCTGGATAAAACCTTTGTGTTGTTCAAAACTTTTGAGTTAGATTGGAATAAATTTGATCCATAAAATTAGGATTACCCTGTGCTGTAACGTTATAGCGTGCTAACCTCCACAACCCAAGAGTATTCTAACAATACTTGATTCTACAGGACTATTTATTTGTTGTGGATAAGATGAAGGGTTTGATAATGGAAGGCAGTGTTTCCCACAGAATTGAATTGCATTTGTGGTGGTGGGTTCTGTGTTGGAGTCAATAAGATAAATAGCCTATAATTATACATTTATACTTGCCTTGCACTACAAGTCCATATTGACAAGTAGCTGTAATGCTGTAATGTTATAGTGTGCTAACCTCCACAACAATCTATTCTAGTATGCTAACCTCCACAACCCAACAGTATTTGAACACTAATGCTTCAGGTGGGATTTGAACTCTCAACCTAAGGATGACCAGTACAAGGCATTATCCCACTAAGCCACTGTCAATCCTACATCTTTGCCAGTCACATTCACATGGTGAAAATGTGTATTGGTAAACACACAAGAAAAACTCCAAGTATACATTTGACAATAAAATGAAGGGCTTTCCTGAAAGAGTACACCTGAAAACTTTTGAATATTCTGGGGCAATTAGACATTTATAGAGAAGAACAGTAATGGATGAAATATAAATATGATAGACTTAATGATGAAGGAAAAATAGTAAACAAAGAAGTTCCCCTATATGTCATAGAGTGTGTCAGCATTCTGATTCTTGGCAACTAATGAGTGTGAATGTTAATTGCCTGATGTCATTCAGGTGCTGTTCAATGGTGTGAATCTTCAATAACCAATAGCATGTGCATCTTGAGCCTCAAGCTCTAGCAGGATTCGAACTCTCAACCTAACAAACACCAGCACTAGGCATTATCCCACTCAGCCACTGACAATCATACACATTGAGCAGTCACATTCAAATGGTGAAAATGTGTGTTGGTACACACAAGAAAAACTCCAAGTATACATTTGACAATAAAATGAAGGGCTTTCCTGAAAGAGTACACCTGAAAACTTTTGGATATTCTGGGGCAATTAGACATTTGTAGAGAAGAACAGTAATGGATGAAATATAAATACGATAGACTTAATGATGAAGGAAAAATAGTAAACAAAGAAGTTCCCCTATATGCCATAGATTGTGTCAGCATTCTGATTCTTGGCAACTAATGAGTGTGAATGTTAATTGCCTGATGTCATTCAGGTGCTGTTCAATGGTGTGAATCTTCAATAACCAATAGCATGTGCATCTTGAGCCTAAAGCTCTAGCAGGATGCGAACTCTCAACCTAACAAACACCAGCACTAGGCATTATCCCACTGAGCCACTGACAATCCTACATATTAGGCAGTCACATTCACATGGTGAAAATGTGTGTTGGCAAACACACAACATCAAGAAAATTCCTAGCATACATTTGACAGTAGAATTAAGGGCTTTATAAAAAAAGAGTACAGATCTGAAAATGTGCATTGTTAATGGTATCCACCTAAAGATGGTTGTATGGTTGTTATTCAAGAAAAAAAATACTCATATAGGAATATAGGTGATCTAGAAAAAAAGGCCTAAGTGGTCTAACTTTATTGGCCTACATCTCTGAAATGGAACAAAATATCAAAATTCTGAGCTACGCTGCTCGGACCCCTAATAAAACTTAAGAACAATAAGTGTGCTTGCAAGCACACTTAATTATACAGTTATACTTGCCTTGCACGACAAGTCCTGACTAGCAGCTGTAACGTTATAGTGTGCCAACCTCCACAACCCAACAGTATTCTTAACAGTATTCTATTCTAGTATGCTAACCTCCACAACCCAACTGAAGGAACTGTAGGGGGCGATGTGGGTCGAGGTAGAGTGAGTGTGTGGCGAGCAGGCAGAGCCTCGGTCAGAAGGCTCAATGGTATGGAGTGATGACACGGAGATGGCAGGTTTCGGTGCAACACAAGTTAACTTTATTTGAGTTTCAATTCATCTGTTCTTTTGTTCTTTACTTGTATGTGTGCTGCATCAAAGAGGAAACAAACAGAAAATGGAGTAATCAGTGAAATGGGGTAAATCAGTACAGATCCCAACTCACAAACAAACCAATTGACATTTGAACAATAAACTGAAATCATATGGCTATATAAGGTACAACTAAACAATACTTGACATCCCAAGTCAACCAACATCACCTAATCATCTCTCACATGGGACTCCAACACACCAAACCAACAAACAAAGACCTTAACTTTACACATGATGGCAGAGCTACTCTACAAACTGATAAACATCACAAAAGTCATAGTGAGGGTGATTAAAGTGATGACTTACGTTAACTCAAAGACGCACACAGAGCAGGACACACTGGAGTGCTGGGTTGAGATGAACAAAAGAGCGAACTGAGGGCGAGCAAACAATTTATCCTGGTCTGAGCCCCTGCTCCGGAGCTACAGGGTTTCCCAGCAGGTAAACTTTGGAAAGATTTGCAAAGATTTGGAAAAGATTTTTGAAAGACTACAGTCTCAGACCCTCTTACATCTAAAGACAAGTAGTAGAGTTTTAATTCACAGACTATGATTTTGCAATGACTAGGGATCTTGCAGGGTCACTATTTACAAGACTGCAACACGATTCCTTTAAATTATTACCCATTGTGCAATAGATAAACAGGAACTGAAAATTATAGCCTACTAAACTCAAAGTTGTATTTTCGTGTTTCTGCAGCATTGTTTCATGCGTGACATCCTTAACCGATATAGAGTTGTTCTGTCAAGTGGAAGAGCCGACTAAATATGTATAAGAAATGACAAATATTATAAGAATAACAAATAATTATAGGCTACAGCTTATAATTATACAGTAATACTTGCCTTGCACTACAAGTCCATATTGACAAGTAGCTGTAATGTCATAGTGTGTTAACCTCCACAACCCAACAGCATTCTATTGTAGTATGCTAACATCCACAACCCACTAATGCTGCAAGTGGGATTTGAACTCTCAACCTAAGGATCACCAGTACAAGGCATTATCCCACTGAGCCACTGTCAATCCTACATGTTGGCCAGTCACATTCACATGGTGAAAGTGTGTATTGGTAAACACACAACAAGAAAAACTCCAAACATGGAGGGGCAATTAGACATTTGTAGAGATGAACACTAATAGATGAAATATAAATATGATAGACTTAATGATGAAGGAAAAATAGTAAACAAAGAAGTTCCCCTAAATGTCGTGTCTCGGCATTCTGATTCTTGGCAACTAATGACTGTGTATGTTGATTGCCTGATGTCATTCAGGTGCTGTTCAATGGTGTGAATCTTCAATAACCAATAGTATTCGAGCTAGAGCCTAAAGCACTACCGGGGATTCGAACCCTCAACCTAACAAACACCAGCACTAGGCATTATCCCACTGAGCCACTGACAATCCTACATATTGGGTAGTCACATTCACATGGTGAAAATGTGTGTTGGTAAACACACAAGAAAAACTCCAAGTATACATTTGACAATAAAATGAAGGGCTTTCCTGAAAAAGTACACCTGAAAACTTTTGGATATTCTGGGGCAATTAGACATTTATAGAGAAGAACAGGAATGGATGAAATATAAATATGATAGACTTAGTGATGAAGGAAAAATAGTAAACAAAGAAGTTCCCCTATATGCCATAGAGTGTGTCGGCATTCTGATTCTTGGCAACTAATGAGTGTGAATGTCAATTGCCTGATGTCATTCAGGTGCTGTTCAATGGTGTGAATCTTCAATAACCAATAGGATGTGCATATTGAGCATAAAGCTCTTGCAGGATTCGAACTCTCAACCTAACAAACACCAGCACTAGGCATTATCCCACTCTGCCACTGACAATCATACACATTCAGCAGTCACATTCAAATGGTGAAAATGTGTGTTTGTAAACACACAAGAAAAACTCCAAGTATACATTTGACAATAAAATGAAGGGCTTTCCTGAAAGAGTACACCTGAAAACTTTTGGATATTCTGGGGCAATTAGACATTTGTAGAGAAGAACACTAATGGATGAAATATAAATATGATAGACTTAATGATGAAGGAAACATAGTAAACAAAGAAGTTCCCCTAAATGTCAGTGTCTCAGCATTCTGATTCTTGGCAACTAATGACTGTGTAAGTTGATTGCCTGATGTCATTCAGGTGCTGTTCAATGGTGTGAATCTTCAATAACCAATAGCATATGCAGGTTGAGCCTAAAGCTCTACCAGGATTTGAACTCTCAACCTAACAAACACCAGCACTCTGCATTATCCCACTGAGCCACTGACAATCCTACATATTGGGTAGTCACATTCACATGGTGAAAATGTGTGTTGGCAAACACACAACATCAAGAAAATTCCTAGCATACATTTGACAATAGAATTAAGGGCTTTATAAAAAAGAGTACAGATCTGAAAATGTGCATTGTTAATGGTATCCACCTAATGATGGCTGTATGCTTGTTATCCAAGAAAAAAAAATTACTCATATAGGAATATAGGTGATATAGGAGAAATGGGCTGAGTGGTCAAACTTTATTGGCCTATATCTCTGAAATGGAACAACATATCCAAATTATTTTGATAACTTTTGTGAGGCTTTGTCTAAACATTGTCTGTGAAAATTTTGGTGAAGATTTGATAATTTTTGAAGCCTGTGAAACTTTTTATGATGTTTGGCTTTTCTCTGAAATTGTGGCAGAAGTAAACATTTTTAGAGCATAAGACCAGGGTGAAAAAGATGCATCTGAATGTAGAGATTAATATGATGAAAGAATTTTGAGTCTAGGTCAATCTGGTAAGGAGAAATAAGCGTTTTTGACAAGAGCGCCACCTTTGGGTGCAGTACCCCAAATTTGGGTTATGGGTAGTGGGGGGTACTGGTAACAATACTTGAAAATGTCAAGTTTCTAGGACTTACGGTTTATAGGAATATAGGTGATCTAGGAAAAAAGGCCTAAGTGGTCTAACTTTATTGGCCTATATCTCTGAAATAGAACAAAATATCAACATTCTGAGCGATAACTTTTGTGAGGCTTGGTCTAAACATTGTCTGTGAGAATTTTGGTGAAGATTCGATTATTTTTGAAGAGTGTGAAACTTTTTATAATGTTTGGCTTTTCCATGAAATTGTGGAAAAAGTAAACATTTGTAGACCATAAGACCAGGGCCAAAAAGATGCATCTGAGTTTAGAGATTAATATTCTGAAAGAATTTTGAGTCTAGGTGAATCTGGTAAGGAGAAATAAGCATAATTAACTTTTTTTTTCAATAGCGCCACCTTTGGGTGCAGTACCCCAAATTTTGGGTTATGGGTAGAGGGGGGTACTGGTAACCATACCTGAAAATTTCAAGAGTTTTGGAGTTACGGTTTAGGCTGCAGTATGACTTTTACAGAATTTTGGCCAAAAAATGAACGGTACAGAAACAATAGGGTTCCTGCAGCTACGCTGCTCGGACCCCTAATAATAAGAATTCATAGAATCACTAAGGGTTGCCTCGCAGCTTCGCTGCTTGGCCCCCAATTAGAATAAAGATATTACGAAATACTGTACATCTCATGATGAGTAGTTATTCACCATCATTTGCAAATTGGTAATGACGGTTAAAAGTGATTAGGGGAGAGAGGCGAGAGACACGTATGGAGCACAGCTGAAGACGCACTGTCACGAGATATAAGCAACTCCTCTGCAGGATAAATGTTGTTTTATTCAGTCGTTTGAGCAACATTAGGGTAAGTGTTGCTTTTTCCAGCCTATGTTTTCGATGGTAACCCATTGTCAGTCAATAGTGAAAGTAACTGCATATAACTGTCTTGTCGTTGACTGACTCCTTGGTGAAGTTAGTTTCACTTTGCCAATGAGTTCAAATAATAGAGGAGTGCAAATGCTTGAAGGCTATGCTAGGTTTTAGTAATGCATGGTTTAAGAATGACTATTCCATACGGTCTCGCAAGCAGCCTCCTTCAAATGCGCCGTTGAATGGCAAAATACCGATGCATTTATTTGACATATCGCGCGTTGCGCCGTTAAAGGGAATGACAGATGTCATTCTCATTGGTTTAAAATGATGTTACGCCCCAAACACACCCATATGACTGATTAAAAGACCTAGGAACACGTTGTTACGCCATGCGCTCCACTTTTGAGAACGAAACCCCTCCCAATGTGAACTGGACATCCTACTAAATTTGAATAGACTTTTGACGAGTGACGATGCACTTTAGAATGTCATGATAGGGCCCACAAAGTGTTTGGAAATTATGAAATTATACTTGGAAAGTCACACAGCAACACATCCCTTTAAGCTGAATAGAAAATATTTCAAATGAAGACCTTATATTTAGTACCAGACGAGGAATTGGTCTGTCGAATCAAGTCAACACTCAAGGCACAGGATGGGGGGGGGGGTGGGGCTTTGTGTTCTAATGTCAGTGTACTGGTCAGATGACACGTGCACATTGTGTGTTTTCAATACCAAGAGCAATGCCAAGATTGAAAATGACTAATATATCTACAACAATACAACAGAGCACAAACAACTTTGAGTGTGTACATCAGTCAGCCCGATGTGCGTGTGTGAAGTAAAAATGAATTTAGAGACATGCATGAGTGAAAACTGAATTAGACAAGAAGTCTGCCTTGGAACCACCAGAAGATACACAGTACACAGAGCCTAATATTTCTTAGCATGCCTCCATCTACAGTCAGACTTACTCCTGCTTAGTCACACAATAAATACACTAGGGCTGTCAAAATAACTGATAATTTCAATTAATTAATTTGAGAAAAAAAACTAATAAAAAAAATAGCGCAGATTAATCGATTCCGTAAGACCGATAGAATATCCCGAGAGAGCCGTAAAAGCGCTGAAAACGTTTCCCACCACGTATCAATGCGAGGCCGGGTTTTCGGCAATGACTGCAACTAAGACCAAATTGCGCAATCGACTGGACATTTCAAACACACTGAGGGTGTCACTGTCTTCCATCACCCCCAGATGGAAGCTTCTTGTTGCAGGGAAACAAGCAGGGCTCCCACTGATTATATTCGTAATGCACGTTTAGTTCCCATGTTTTGTTCCCATATTTTGTTAAGCATGTTCACACTTATAGATGTAGCTTCAAGTTGTTCAATATTCATAGTTCATATTGCTCAATTTTCACTTCTTCAAGTTTATGTTTTCCACAAGAGATTGTTACCTTCACTGTTCATACATAACTGGAGCTAGTTATTTTCAAGTAATGCATGCACAACACATATGGAACATGGACCCCCCCCCCCGCCGGTCCGTGAAAAAAAATAGGAATCAAACCGGTCCATGGTACATAAAAGGTTGGGGACCCCTGCCCTAGGTTATATATGTGGCCTGAAATGTCTTGTATGTGAAAAAAAACTTGTCATAGATTATTATGGCCATTATTTGAACAGTGAAAATAATAATATTTTGAATAAGAGTTTTTGAACTGTAATGTCACTAATGCTGATTATTCAATGATTCATTTGAATTTAAATATTTAAAATACTTTCACAGCAAAATATATATATGTGATTAATTTAGATTAATTAATACCAAGAGCAATGCCAATCACATGTATGTGATTAATTTGATTACATTTTTTAATCAATTGACAGCCCTAAAATACACATAAGGCATCTTACACAGTACACACCCTCAAGATAAACAGAAAATAAATCAAATGGTGAACTCATATGTAGTAGCAGACAAGGAATGGCCAAGGAAAGGAAAGGCCAGACTCTAGGCACAGGGTGGGTGGAGCTGTTCCTGCTAGCTCAAAACAAATAATGTTTAGTAAAGTCTACCTAGATTCACAAATTTGTTTTCCCATGTTAGTGTACAGGTATGATGAACTGTGCACATTGTGTGTTTTCTCAATACCAAGAGCAAAGCCTAGATTGTAAATAACTGCTCTACAATAATACAACAGCGCGTGTGCAACAGTGAATATGGAAAGCTCTATCAGTCAGTCGGTGTGAGTATGTGAAGAGTCTGGGTGCACGGTCATGTGCCTAGATTTGCAGGTCAGGTTAGTCTGCACTTGCATCCAAATGATGCCAACATTTGCTCAATTTCCCTCTGATTCTCTTCAGTCATAGGGGGCAGCCGTGGCCTACTGGTTAGCGTTTCGGAATGGCCTGGAGCAAGGCACCTAACCCCGCACTGCTCCCCGACAGCCGTCGGGATTAGTGTGTCCTTTACCCCACTGTGTGTTCACTGTCTCCTGACTGTGTTTCACTAATTCACAGATTGGGATTAATAAAGAGACCAAATTTCCCACACAGGATCAAAAGAGTATATACTATACCTATGTAACTTAAGGGGTCAAAGGTCAAGTAGACCTGTGGAAGCATCCAAGACTGTCCTATTATAGCACACATATCAGTGTGACAAACATGCACTTGCAGAAGGGTCTCCACTACTTGGATGGTTGTTCATGGGACTCCACAACTAGATTTGCAGGAGTCTGATTATACCTGCATGTGTGTAATATGGGCTGTATGCTCATTTCTCTTCTGCACCTTTCCAGTCATGTTAGGGAAAGAATGCATATTATGCAAAGACTGCAGTGTCCCAACAGAACCCAGACCCAGAGAAGTGTGTTGAACATACATGCAGAGAAGGATGCCCAGTAAATAAAGTCCAAAAGGAGCATGCACAATGCCCTTGCTATACTGTATAAGGAGCATGCACAGTGCCCTTGCTATATAAGGAGCATGCACACTGCCCTTGCTATATGTATCCTGTTTACAGTAAGTTCTAATAATTCTAAGCCATCTCCGGTGTACATCACGGGTGTGATGTCATTTCACACCTTGAATCAACAAGTCCAGTAAAGAGCCCTTCGTGTCATTCTCCTATCAACCACAGATAATCTATCGGCATCTACTCATTGTGGGTGTAAAAGGGTCTCTATTTCTACTCACCTACATCTGGTGTCAGAATGACAAGTCACAAGTGCTAATACACACACATACACACACACACACACACACACACACACAGTGATGTGTTGCCACACACACACACACACACACACACACACACATATTCTGAACATATTGAGATAATGCAAATAAATGAAACTGAGTTAATTAAACTGAATGTCACTCAAGTAGTGCATCATATGAACTAAATCAACTCCCTTGGTGTCATCTGTGTGTGTGTGTGTGTGTGTGTGTGTGTGTGTGTGTGTGTGTGTGTGTGTGTGTGTGTGTGTGTGTGTGTGTGTTTGATCTCAGTGCTGATGCAAGAGCTCTGATGTATTCCTCTCCAATGCATTCTGACAGCCTGCACAGAGAAATAGGAGAATTTTTCATCTTAATTTCCTTTTTGACAATGAAATTACTGTGAAGTTTACAATAATCAATTACATAATGTTGTCGATAATGTGTATAAAATACTGTGTGTGTGTGTGTGTGTATAGTGGCAAATCCAGAGATGGGTTTCCCATCTTGTGGGAGGGCAGCACAAGTGCTCACAAAAAGATATTTGTTAGCTTTCATTTGTGCCAACCGGTTAAATCAATGATATGATTATGTCACTGTGTGTGGAGTGGGCACCCTATATTCTGTCCAGGCATGTGTGCTTGCTGCTGAGAAGGTCTCACACACAGAGGTTGAGAAGGGGAAGGGAGGGAGGGTCTGCCTCTTGTCCTCCTACTGGACCAGGGGAGCAGGGAATAATGCACACCTACCGCAATTAGTAGCAAATAATAAGGTTTTCATAATATTATGAATACAGGCCTATAGTTGCCTAAGGCGCCAATGTAGGACCACCACGAGCTAGGACCGCCACTGTGTGTGTGTGTGTGTGTGTGTGTGTGTCCTGCTTGTGTGTGTTCTGTGTAGAGTATTCCAGCAGTTTGTTGACTGTATGATCGAGAATTGAGTTTGGGTTTAATGTTCATGTTTTGTGTACAGTACTTGTTTGTGTATGTGTGTGCATCATTGTGCAGACCCTGTGACTGCTTGTACTCCCCCCCCCCCCCCAAAAAAAAAAAAAAAAAAAACTGCTATCTGTGCATGTCCTTGAGAACATGCATGTCACACTTATTTCAGACACTGCATCTGTATCTCTCTGCATCTCTGCGTTGTGGGTGTAAGAATGTATATTTATGTGCCTGAGAGGAACATTAACTTTTCACACAGTCTTAGGGTGACAGGAACAAGGCGTTAGCTAAAAGAATATTGTTATGAAAAACACTTATTGCACTGCACTTTGAAATCCATTTATACTAATCCAAAAGGTAAATTTAACTATAGTTAAGTAGAATTCCACAAACTGGATTAATCCCCCCTCCCCCCCCAACCTAAACACCCACTTGTTGTAGAAGCCTATTATTCATATTTAATGAGGTTATTTTACAGGCCCTGTCCCCCATTGGGGCCCTGGGTAGTCAGTCCCATTGTTATTCAGTATGCTGAACTATACTTGATGTACTGCAACAGCAGGACTGTAATATAATGTGTAGCCTACTATTAATTTGTCTGTATCTTTGCGTGTGTGTGTGTGTATGTGCATATGTGTTATATGTGCGTGGGTGTGGATGTGTGTTTGCAGGCTTAAATAGCATGTAGTAAGAACAAATTCACACCAAGAACTGAGCCATCAGCCACAGCTCTGCCCCCATCTTCACATTATGGGTGTGAACAAAGCCAAAAGTCAAAGTCAACTTTATCGTCAAATTTGCTAAAGACCCTTTCAAGAGAGTTCCATTATCAGCATCATAGTTGGCCCCACAAGGCTTCCGTTTTAATATATGTTATCTTAATGCAGAGGAAGTAGATTGAGAACCAAATAGAATGTTCAAGCCTTGTTTTTGTTTTTATTGTTGAAAGGGTCTATAGGAAAAGACATAGACGGCTTTCTCTCTCTTGCATTTCTCTCAGGCCTACTGAAGGGTAAAACATGTATAAGTATATATACTCTTTTGATCCCGTGAGGGAAATTTGGTCTCTGCATTTATCCCAATCCATGAATTAGTGAAACACACACAGCACACAGTGAGATGAAGCACACACTAATCCCAGCGCAGTGAGCTGCCTGCTTCAAGAGCGGCACTCGGGGAGCAGTGAGGGGTTAGGTGCCTTGCTCAAGGGCACTTCAGCCGTTCCCACTGGTCGGGGCTAGAACCGACAACCCTCCAGTTACAAGTCCAGAGTGCTAACCAGTGGGCCACGGCTGCCCCTTCAAATGTTTAGTCTTTGGTACACCTCCTTGTCTTATCACAGAGTGACAAACGCACAGGGGCTGCTGAACACTGAAGAGAGCTCAAGAACAGCACTGAAGACAAGCATAGATATTGTTTAGATTAGATTAGATTAGATTCAACTTTACTGTCATTTAGCAGAGTACAGGTACAGACAGAGCCAATGAAATGCAGTTGACATACAACCAGAAGTGCAAAGAAGCATTAAATACCAAATGCAGGTAGAGTATGGCTGTGTATACAATAGAGATTAATACTGTTGTGTGTATAGTTGGATAAATACAGGTTATCCAGATGACATGTCTACAGAGATAAATAGAGTATAGTACCCTGCACATGATCTAACCATAGACTGTAGATGGACGCAATGTCACACTTCTATACAGTCTATAGATCTAACTGGTGATGGACTATAGAACTGAAATGAAGGATTTGCATGTTCGACACTATGATGCAATGCTGTTACATTCATCAATAGCAAGAGCACACCTTTTTTTACACTGATTAAAGGTACACTATGCAAGATTTTCAACTTTACAATGCCAATTTGATGGTAAACGAACTTGTGATAGGCGAATCTTTCACCTAGCATAGCTATACAGCATAGACGTGTAGCCTCAGCGATGGATGGTCTGAAAACGTTTTGCACTTTGGGAGCACTTTGCACTTTTCACTGACTGGATTAAGAAATTGCATCGGCAACATTGGCGTGCAAGTTCATTCTAGACTAAAGGACTGATACACTATTGGAACTAACACACCTACCAGGCCTGGAGTCATTGGCGCGATACCCTGTTTGCCCCATACCAGATGTGTTCTGAGTATAAAAACAATATTCTCAAATATTTTACAACACACTTATGTATGTACTGTCTGTAGTAAGTGTAACACAGTACAAAAAAGGCCTAAGTCATTATGATGAATGGAGAAGAAGTGTTTTCCATTCATCATAGTGTTTAACATTGAGCACATCAGTGTTCAACTGGTACGTATACATGTCTATTCATATGATGGTTTGTGTGTCATTTGAAAACAAAATACCATTTTCAGAAGAAATAACATTGTTTTGAATGTAAAGTTTCATTTTGCAGGAGAATTGAGGGGTTTTGTTTTGCCCATTGTGTGTGTGTTTTTTTTATTTGTAGAGTTCTGAGAGTAGGCATGTTTTCAGAAAATGTGTGTAAACAAAAAAAAAAAAACTGTAAGACTAAACAACTGGGAATACATTTTATATTTTAGGAATAGCTGAAACTATTGAATTTTCGTTCAAGCTTGTTTGGTCAGTTAGCTACATAAAACCATTTAGTCGAGGTCTCTCATCCCAAATTAAAAATGAAAGTACCCCCATAACCTGGGTGTATGTCAGTGACACAGCAAGCAGAATTACTGCCTTACATAAACTTTAGCTGAAACTTTTATCCAAAGCAACTCACAAAAAAGGAACAATCAAGGTACAGTGCAACTAGAACATGTTAGCGCAGCACTCTTCGCTTCGCCTGGGCTTATGTCACTGACAAAGCAAGCAGGATTACCACTGTGTAAAGAGAGTAACGGTTCTTTTCTTTCAATGGTGTACCCGGGTATACAGGGCTTTCATGGAACATTCAGGAATGGAGTGTTCAAAATCCAATAATTCAATGGTCTTGCTAGTATTTGAGTAATACAATGTTTTGATAATGCAATAAAGACATATTATGTAAAAATATATGGTGAGAAAAGTTGTGTTAATCTTCTTTAATACTGTGTCTTTGATTTAATGTGTTGCTTGCATAGGAAGTGGATCTATTTAGGTGTTAATGATAATGCCATGGCTAATATCTTTTCTAAAGCATCTTTGAAGTTTAATTAAGAATTAATAAATTCTGAGGAATAATGCTTATTACCATTCTACTTCCTCTCTAACAATAGAAGTGCATAGGCCAGTGGTGTACCTGTCAGCCCTATGAAAGGCGGAATAACTAATGTATGGATGTACTGTACTCTTATGGCTGTGCCTTCCTGAGAGATTGTATGCGTTTCCTGTAAAGGGGCAGGTCTGTAAAGGGGGCTGGTCTGTAGAGAGCTGTATAAGTCCCCCAGACTCTCACCTCCTCCAGCACTTCAGCCTGAGGAGGTCCCAGCTCATCCTGGACCAGCGTCAGCTCTCCTGTGATTGAGGCCCGCTGCAGCAGCACTCTGTGGCAGCACCATCAACATGGTTCGTAGACCCACTACTCTTTGGCAGCTACAGATTAGCTAGGTTAAGAATGTGCCACACTTTAAACAATACTGTGTAGTGTGTATTGTCGCGTTTCTGTGTGAGTGTGTTTCTGCATGTGTTTGTGTATGTTTATTACTCTAAGTGTGTGTGTGTGTGTATGTGTATGTGTTTGTGTGTGTGTGTGTGTGTGTGTGTGTGTGTGGGTTGTGTGGGTTGTGTGTGTGTGTGTGGGTGGGTGGGTGTGTACACATCACTATGAATCTGTCTTGTCTGCTTTAACAGTAATCCTATGTCTGGTACAGGTGTGTGCAGGTATGCTGAGAGGACTCGTCCTACTCTCTCTCCTCTCCTCTGGGTTTGGAGGAGTTGTGGGCCGGGACAGTTTGAACCCAAATGGCCTTCTACGGATGATCCAGCAGTTCAATGCGTAAGTTGGTTTGGGTCTAACAGACATATTTCATATACTAAACACATCCTCTAATAGATTATTAAAAGCATATAACTACAGTAATTCTTCAGACTGCTTGTCTGATTCATTTTCTGTTAAAATGTGGGTAACTTCAAAGGACATCACATTTTCTTGAGGATTTGTAATTTTTATGAGTTGATAAGATATTATTTTATTCATGTCACCTTATCCTAAATGTATAAAGCAGAAGAGAGAAGCAGATAAAAAATGATTTTGATGAAGTATCTCTATCCAACATGTATAAACTGAGAAAAGTTGATAAGATATTATTTTAATGATGTCTCTATTCTACAGGTATGAACCAGAGGACAGAAATGAGGAACAGTTTGCTGTTGCTGTGTATTCGGCTGAGGATTGGCGCCCCAACTCTGACACTGAGCTCAGCGGTGATGATGCCCAAAAGGATCTGCAGCCGGATGAAGTGTACGTAGGCGACAGCATCATGGTTGCTAGTCCTCGACTGGACCAAAGTGCCGTGGTCTCCAGTGATACTGGGTACATGCTGGTGCCGCAGAACTACCTGAAGAAACTTCTGCCTGGAGGTGAAGACCTTGTTCAGGGTGGGAAGAGACGTAAGAAGAAGAAGAATAAGAAGAAAAAACACAAGAAAAACAAGAAGCCGAAGAAGAAGAAGAAGAAGAAGAAGAAGAAGAAGAAAGACAAGAAACATCATGTCCTGCCAGACCACAACCATGACGATGACAACAACCACAACAATGATGATGACAACAAACCTCACAATGACGATGACAACAAACCTCACAATGACGATGACAACAACCATCACCATGATGACAACAACAACCCCAATAACAATGATGATGACAACAACCACCATCACCATGGGGATGATGACAATCACCACCATGGAGAATCAGCGGTTGAGGTCGATTTGAACTCTTTGGCTAAAATCATCCAGTTTTTTGAGTCCAAATGAGCATGTAAAAATTTGGCCATAGTATTATGTATTAGTTATATGTCATTCAAAAGCAACTATGAATATTTACTGCAAATTTTAAGTGTTATCTGCCAAGACTGGCCTAAACTGTTATTAATCAAACTTTTTTTTTCTCAAATGATTAACACTTTAACCTTTCCAACTTCATGTACTAACAATATTAATACATTTTGACTGCTGTTACAGTTCACTTCATCATTTTGAATAATTTACATAATAAATCATCAACAATTAAAGATGTCTGTTTGTGTTTCAAGAGAAAATAAACCATGCTGTGAGAGTTGGACAGAAAATCTTGGAAAGTGGTTAAATAAAGAACGTTTATAATTAAATAACTGAATGATTGATAATTAATATTTTTTAAAACAAAAAGAACAAAGAGGATCTTGAAGAGCAATTTACTGAAGTTGACAAAAAAGTTACTGTAACAGAATCAAGGACTTTGCCTTCAAAGCTCGATAGAAGGAATTGAGACTACAGTAGATACAGATCAAGTCTGTCTCACTTGCTGTGGTTGATAAAACTGAATTATCACCGGTGGCTGTGCCTAAAATTAAATACGGAGTGTCTATTCGTACCCCTGGTACGAATAGCCTTGGCCACGCAACTGTGCTATTCACACCTTGTTACATAACAACAAAAACATGTTGCTCGCGTGCCCAAAAAACATGGCCGACATTCGTTTTTTCGTCAGCAGAAAGTGAAGAATTCTGAACGGTTTCAGCACTAATATCTGTTCATATTAAAGTTGAGATGGAAAAGTTGTTTTTTATTTTCATAATCTTTGTTCAGCGAACACATACAACCGTCAGTTTGTTAGCTAACAGAAATTTCGTAAATATGACGTTCAGGCCTATAAACTATAAGTTTACCTGCAAACCTCAGCTTCTTGTCGAAGCAGGTAGTGCAGTGGTCACAGCCAAGGGCTGGTACCCGGGAGACCGGGGTTCGATTTCCGTATGATGCGTTTTGGCGGAGTGAGTTTGCATGTGTACCAACGTCTCTGGAGAGAAGGCGCGCAATTTGAATAAGAAATCGGTTCTCAAACGGAAGTTTTGATTGCAACAATTAGCTAGTTCATGCACCAGGGTGTAAATAGCATGCAGTACTATAAACACCTGGGTACGAATAGCATCCACTTCTAACTGTACATTGATGCAAACAGCATACCTTATTCAGAGTGATTACACAGCTGAGCTATTCACACTCACACACAAAAAAACATGTTGCTTGTTTTTAAAAAAAAAATATTATTACATTGTGTGATCAATATGCCAGATTAAATGCACAGGGGTGCAAATAGCATACACTGATATTTGTACCAGACAAGGTACTAATAGAACACATTGCTGTGTGCACCGGGGTACGAATAGCATACATTGATATTTGTACCAGACGAGGTACTAATAGAACACATTATTGCTGTGTGCACCAGGGTACGAATAGCATACATTGATATTTGTACCAGACGGGGTACTAATAGGACACATTGCTGTGTGCACCGGGGTACGAATAGAATTCACTTCTTATTGCACCAGGGTACGAATAGCATACACTGCTAATTGTACCAGGGGTGCAAATAGCCTTACCCAATTAAATATGTAACATTTTGGTAAAAAATCTTCAACAGTACATAATCATTTTTTTAATACTGTCACAAACAGTTGCTCTTTCACCAGCTTTCACCACCACACATTTAATTGATCCATGATGAACACAATTTGAGCATCAATGTCACAAAACGGTTTGGACATTTGTTCCTGGGAGTTTTAGTTTGATTGGAAACAGTGGAATCTAATGCAATCAAACATCATCAGTGGAGGGTGCTGCACTTATGTCAGTGCCTACGGGCCTTTACTCTGTGTAGAGTCAGTTGAAAAACATAGACTTGTGTCTGTAGTGCTTCACTGACCTGACTCTGGGCCCTGTGCCACCAAACTGACTACTTTGGGCTGTTTCATCAGCCGTGACACCCCAGCTGTCAGCAAAAAGCCAGTGTGTATGAGAATGTCAGCATAGTTTAACTCTTGACAGTTCAGCATACAAATGTAACACACATTTTTGTTGATATTATGGATATAGTTATGGTTATGGAATTTAGCTGATGCTTTTGTCCAAAGCGACTTACAAAATAAAACAATAACTTGGATAAATGTAAATGTAGCCACACACGCACACACACACACACACACACACACACACACACACTCACACACACAGACACACACACACACGTGCGCACACACACTGTGGCCCACATAAGTCTCATGCTAACTGACATAAATAAAATAAAAAAAAACAATGCACAGTACAGGTGGGGCAGTGTGGGAGATGCCAATGTTTTGAAGCTGTTTCCTACCAAGAGTGGCCATTGTCTTCAGCAGACTAAACATAAACATGCTTTCAATACAAACACAAAATATTCAAGCATCTCTGTCACAAGTATGAACAGAGAACATTCACCAACAGATCCATCCTATCCAAGCTCACAGTCAAACACAGGCTCGTCTGAAGGCCCAACAGTTCCTTCTGGTGAGCAAAAGTCAGACAAAACCAGCAGACCTCCAGACTCAGGTCTAAGAATTGAAGAGAACAGAGACATTGCAATACAAATGTACTGCGGAGCTGTAACCATAAAGAGATCATTATCATCATACAGTACATGGCAGTGAGCATGCAAAGCATCCAAATGATATCTACATGTGTTTCCTGTGAATTTTATGCTCATTCTCCTTCAGCCTCTTTTCATCCATGCTACTCATAGGGTCAAAGGTCACACATACATCACTCACACAGTGTGAGAAACGTATGTGCAGAAGGATACGGACTAGGAGATAAGGAAGTGCATGCATGTAAGATTATATGGAGGGGTTACACATTGTGTAAATGTATGTGTTTTGCGGGGAGGGGGTAATCAATATCTTTTCAGCCATGTTACTTGTAGGCTGTTAAAGGTCACTCATAACTCACACATACATAAACGTATGTGCAAAAGGATACAAGTGACAAGTGCATAGATGGAGGGGTTACACTCAGTGTAACTGTATGTG
This sequence comes from Alosa pseudoharengus, assembly GCF_046254945.1. NCBI lineage: Eukaryota > Metazoa > Chordata > Actinopteri > Clupeiformes > Clupeidae > Alosa > Alosa pseudoharengus. The sequence continues at coordinate 27,340,710 of NW_027468598.1, forward strand.
TTTGGGGGGTGGGGGATAATCAATATCTTTTCAGCCATGTTACTTGTAGGCTGTTAAAGGTCACACATAACTCACACATACATAAACGTATGTGCAAAAGGATACAAGTGACAAGTGCATAGATGGAGGGGTTACACTCAGTGTAAGTGTATGTGTTTGGGGGGGAGGGGGTAATCGATGAGGAACAAGTTCTGAGAGTAAGGTATCCAGCAAAGATTCTAGAACAGAGCTCTGTTCTAGAATCTTTGGTATCCAGTCTCAGCCATGAACAAACAGTGCCGTGTATCTCCCAGCGCTTCTGTGCACATGTATCTGTGACTGCGTTCTGGGTGCCTGTTCATGTGTGCATCATGTCCACATGTCTCAATGCATTTGGCCTCCTGCATCAGGTTAGAGACGCAAACCTAAAAAACTCACAAGTATGGAACCAGTGCCCCCCCCCCCTCCCCCCCTGCCAACTCAAATCAAAATCAAATTAGTAAATGACCGTCAAATGACCTCATTAAATTGTCACTCAGTAACTGTAGGATGAAATCAAAAAAATGTGCAGTGGTCTCTTAAAAATATTTTGTACCTGTGACTACATTCTAGGTATTTTTGTGCATTTATGTGCATCATGTCAACATGTGTCAGTGCTCAACTCAACACACTACACACTACACACAAAACCCACAATTGCTCACACAAAATGCAAAATGCCTCAAATCTCCATTTAAAAAATGGCCATTACAAAATGTCATAAACACATCGCAAACATTCACCTCACATAATAAACACTTATATGTGTTATAAACAATATTGAGCTAATGGTAACTTGGGGACAAACAAAAATGAAAAGTTTTTCGTAAAGTCAACTTTTTGTAGGACATTACGCTAGTAAACATGTAAGCAATATTGAAACCAAAAATAGTGATTTTTCCCAAATAATTTGCTGTTATGAATACAGTATTTTACAGCCAATAAGAAAAAAAAAACAAAGCAAAGTACAATGACCACCAGATGTACACACAGTTTTGAAAAAGCGGATTTTGCCAAAATCAGAAATATTCCCAAAGAAAGAAATGACTGGCTATCAAATTACTTGGCTTTTCCCAAACAAAATGTATTACTGTGTGTGTGTGTACTCTCAACATTGATGGCTCACCTGTCCACTCTACCCCTGGCATTCAGCTTGACTCCACCCTTAGCTTTGATCCTCATATCAAATCACTTACTAAGATTGCTGTTTTTCACCTCCGTAGCATTGCACGCCTCCGACCCTTCCTCTCTGCTAATGATGCACAGACTTTGGTTCACTCTTTCATTATGTCCCGTCTAGATTACTGCAACCCACTTTTCCTGGGTCT